>NC_064878.1:2452500-2500000 GCF_943734665.1 Anopheles aquasalis | reverse complement strand
GAAGAACTTCCACATATGAACAGAAGCGTGAATCTACCTACAGTTGGTCCCTTCACCGAATGCTAGCATTAGAGAAGTAGCTGCATTATATTAAAGCAATCAATATTATATAAAAATAATCTACGATCTTACCTCTGATAATTTTTTGAATAAATAACTGTAGCTCAAGTGTAGCATTATGGCTGTTCATACCATTCTGTTTTCGGATGTGACTATAAAAGGTTTATAATTGTCAAATTAAAACAATCTTTCCCTTTATTAAACTACTTTTAAAGCATATTTCACGATACATTATACGATGAACAAGGGATCGGAAGTGTTTAAAACAAGGGTCTCAATACCGCAGCCGGCTAAATTATGTTGGGTATTTAATTCAGTTTCAATAACCTAGATGTTGCGCTTGGTCATTAATTGTGTGTTGTTTGTAATTGTAATTTATGTTTGTTGTGCTTGACGATTTAACAGCAACGACAGTAGTATTTGTAAAATTAAATGAGAAAATCATCTCGACATTTCAACAATCACTGCATACTGGTGCATTTTACTATTCACTGCGGCCCGCATACCAATATGAGATTGAATTCACTGGAATTGCCGGACGAACACGAAACAGTTAGCTAAGTAGGAGCGATGAATGAAGGAGTATGAAACGAATGATTGTTTTTTTGTTTGCGGAATGTTTGATGAGTGCTTGCATTACCTAGCAAGTTGAATCAGTCTTCCTTAAATTTGCTAACACTTTGCTATTCTTTCTTTATATTAATGCGAGTCACCATATTATCATGTAAATGTGGTCTGCCTTAAATGTCCATTTATAACAGTTACACTGGTTTATGTATGCTCATATTCATAACATGAACATTCTTTATTTACACACATGTTGCGCACTGTGCTCATCACCTTAAACCGTCGAGAACAAGTCAACTTCGTTACCAGATTTTGAATATATGTTTTAATGTAACAAGCATAGCAAGAGCACTTTAACCTCATACTATTCATGCGAGTTTATGTCTATCTTGCATCAGACACCTCTTTCATGCTTTTAGTGCATGGTTTTCGCCTCCTTTTATTGGGATTGACAATATATTTCCACATGAGTTTAGTAAGTATTCGGCGTCATACCTATCATTGACTAGAAGGTTTCTCGAACCAACATTTTACATAATATCATTGCTCAATTTCGATCACTTACTATATTTTAATGGGATAAAAAACAGATACTTAAGGAACTAGTTTTTCGTCGCAATATTTTAAGTTATTTTAGTTTTATTTTTCGTCATTTATTAGCAGCTTCTATTCAATTTAATTTTTGAAATCTGTAAGACCACCGCTTTCAAGCAATCATAAAAATATTTCTTTTCTGCAGCATTATTTTCTACTTTAGATAATAACTAACTATACTAAAATACTAATAATCGTAACAACATTGTCATTGTAGTAAGAGTTGGAATTAAACTTTTAGCTTTCTTTAGCATACTTCATTTTTAGAACTTTTTCCTTTCTGACGGTTTAAAAACATGTCACTGGTTTTGATACTGTTATTTTTATTACAGCTTATAGAATAGAATTGAAATTATTAGTAGAAAAGTTCTCTGTTTCAGTCCATTGCTATTCATACCTATATTCTCATCGTTTCATTCTGATAATCGACTTAAATAAAAACAAACAAACCTTTAAAGATCCTTTACAACCAGAATAGTGCATGTTATGTCTATGTTTTCACAAATCACAAAGGTGGTGTCTTATTAATTATCTAGATTAAACATGCATTGGCTAGGATTCATAATCATAAAGGCGTTATCATTGTTCATTCAACTCGTTTTCCTACATTATCGAGTACTCTTTTTTTTAATGTATGCATAGTTAGCTAAACACCATCACTAAGTTCGATACGAACTAAACATTACTTGCTTTAAGGCCGTTTAGAGTTCCAAAGTAGAGTTTACAAACTATGCTATTAGTATTGCACAATTTCGATTTGTTACACATACTTTAGCATCATATTCCGTCAACAGTCCGATGAAATTTTGGACGTTTCTTAAAATCGTTGGGAAAAGCGAAATTTTTCATTTATATATGTACACCAATTGTTCTTGGGGAAGGACTGGCAGAATTCGAAGCTACCAACTGCGTCTGTGCTGTGGCCGCATGCTGAGACTGATGCTGTTGTGAAGATGATTGCTTGTACTGACTTTGTCGCGACTGTGGCTGCATTCCAATGCAGTTTAAAGGCATTGCAACAGGCGATTGCGGTTGCAAAGGAGGAGAACTATGATCCGTCGTAACTGTTGGTGGTCTTGTATCGTACTGTAGCTGTTGTTGGTTGATCATCAAGTTATTTGAACGATTATTGGGTATCCTACTAAGACGATAGCTGTTTCGAAGATTTGTATGCGTCAGGGGTATATTTTGCTGTGGTCTTTGTCGTTGGTTGTTTGGAACATCAGGAAGAGCGAATCGTAGCTTTTCCCAAAAAAGTTTATCACCCCATTGAAGGTAGGTGTTCGTTTTCAGATACAACCGAATGTCGGGATCCAAATCCTTTTGTGGTACTTCTCCTAGCAAAATTACTATTAAACGTCGGCGGCGATCGCGAAGCACCTGATGATGGGCCGATTTGAACTCAAACCGACACCACTCAGACTTAATGAAATTCTCTGAAAGCACCATTATCGTGCGCCTTGATGATTCTACAGCCTGCAAGATTGTGTCAGCGATATACGCACCCACAGGAAAATCTCGATAATGTAGACATAGTTTGTACGATGGATCTCCGTTTTCTAGCATCGGTGCGAGCTCTTCTGCAACAAACGATTCATCCTTCGAGCTATATGAAACGAATGCATCAAATAACTTGTCGCGCTCTTGCTTATCTATATCAGCGTTGTGATAAAATAATCGTACTCCAAACTTAGAGTGAAACCATACACGCATATCCTGTCGAAATACGAACAAAACTAGCGTTAAGACGATTACCACGCAAAACCCAACCAATGTAGCTACGAGATAGGGAATGTATCCTTCTATTGGTTGCCCAGTTAAAACCGTTTTCTTAGAAGCAAGATTGCTGTCTATCAAATTTTCCAATGGTAATGTAGTGATACACAGAGAGGTACTATTGTCAGGGTATATAAGAAACCCTTCGGCATTATCACTTGCCAAGTTGTTTGAAGGTGAGTCAATATTGTTAACATCGTCGCCGTTCGTATTATTTGTTAATGATTCCTCTCGACGCGTTGTTATTGGCGAACATTTGATCTCTTGACGATCCGTGATGATCTCGTTTCTATTTAAATAATCATGGAACCACTCAACAAAGCCACACTGGCAAGACCAAGGATTCTCGGCAAGTCGTATTTCGTTCATCTGACTTGGCAAGAACCAGTTATTGAACTCCACAATACGGTTATGATCGAGCCGGAGGATCTTTAGGCTATGCAACATTTCGAATGAGTGATTCCCAACAAAGGATATTCGGTTGTGATGCAACAATAACTCCTTAAGTTGACTGAGTCCAATGAATTCGAAGCCGTTTAAATTGCTAATAAGGTTATGGTCTAGTTGCAAAATTTCTAGCGATTGTAGCCCGTAGAAAGTTCTGTTGCTTATTAGCTCGATATTGGAATTATTCAAGAAGAGAATTTTTAATCGTTTTCGACCAAGAAATGCGTGGCTATTGAGTACTTTGAAATTGTTTCCGTCAAGATAAATTTGTGTTGAGTCCATGGGCATTTGATCAGGAAGCTGCTCATAATATCCAGCCCGTGAGCAGTCAACTACATTGGAGGTCCAGCTTTGATCATGATAGCATGTGCATTGATTGGGACATTCCATTTTACAGTCGCACGCATAAAAATCACAACAATGACAAAGAGCAAAGCAATGAGTTTCATATTTACACAGAAATTGATTTGGCATAGCCTCGACTAGTGGCACATACGTTCGACCACGGTTGTATAGCAGCTTGCAGTATATGCTGTCTAAATCCATCAGCTTTGGTTGAGTTCGTGATTCAACGTTATTATTTTGTAGCCAATTAAGGTTGCAGTCACATTGATACGGATTACCACCTATGTAAAATTCAGGCAATGCACGCTCCTCCGAAACGGCTGATATTCGTAACGAGTTAGGATCCAGCGTCGTGATTTTGTTGCCGAAGAGGTCAACTCGAGTCAAGTTTGGCTTTTTGAAAAATGTGTACGACTGCACTTTCGAAATAAGATTATCATTCAAATACAACAGCTCCACACTATTTGGAATGGCACTACCGGTTATTTCTGTAAGCTGATTTGAACTGGCATCAATAGTACTAAGGGACAGCTGCGACTCAATCTCAAAATAATTACCAAGTTCACTTATTTTGTTTGAATGAATATCTAACCACTGCAGTCCGGTAGGAATAAGTGCATAATCAAAAACTTCTAAATGGTTGTCACTTATGTTGAGCCACAGCAGATTTGGTAGCTTTGTAAACAAGCCAGCAATATCAGTCAGATAATTTCCGTCGAGTCGAATTGCCTGCAACTTTGTGTTATTGTCGAAACAAGATTGCTCCACGGTTTTCAATCTATTTTGCGATACATTTAAGATGTGTAGTGATTTCATAGCGTCTAGTGTGCCGCGTCGAATAATCTCGATGTTGTTTTCTGTTAATCTTAATCCGTACAAATGTTCCATTTGTCGAAAGCTAGCATGGTCTATGTTACTGATATGATTTTCTCCTAAATCAAGTGTGCGTAGCAGCGGGACATCGTATAGCGCATCTGGAACTTGTAGCAGTTTATTATCGTTCAGGTGCAGCTCCTGCAGGTGAGACTGGTTTCTAAATGCTTGACGATCGATCCGATTGATTCTGTTGTAGTCCAAGGATAGCAGAGCCAAACTTTCTAGCCCAGCCAACGTAAAGTGGTCTATAGCGGATATGCGGTTATGCGACAGAACGAGGGTGTGTAATGCAGTTAGCCCCTGGAAGGTATTTATTGCGATGGTTTCGATGAAATTGTTCTGCAACCGTAGGACCTGCATGTTGCTTAAATCACGAAAAATGGTTGGCTCCACTTTTGATAGTTTATTGTTGGACAAGTCCAGCAATATTAGCCGTAGCAGCCCTTTGAACGTTGAAGGGTTGATCCACTCTGATGTAAGTTCATTGTTGGAAAGATCCAATATTTGTAGTTGTTGCAAATCGGTGAATATTCCAGGTGCCAGCACGTTCAGACTGTTATTTTGCAGATAAATTTCTTCTATGTGCTTAGCTTCAGAAAACAGTTCCGGAGGCAAGTTGGTTATTCTATTCTGTGAAATGTCCAATCGCGATAGTGACACTAAACCCTCCAGAGCACGATCGGCGATGAAGTTGAGTCCGTTGCTTTGCAGTCGCAAATCAGAAAGCTTACCAAGGCCAGAAAAAATAGCTGGTGGTAGATTGTCGATGTTGTTTTGCGAAAAATCCAGCATGATTATAGAATTGCCACATTTCTTTGAGAGTCGTGTGCTCAATGAAGCACTAAAGTGAAAGCGAGTGAGGTCGCGCAATCGATTTTGGGTCAGATTCAGATATTCTAATTTGACTAACGGACAAATAACACCATCTGGTACACTCCGAATGTTGTTCACACTAAGATCCAACCTTTTCAACTTTGAAATTTCACTATTAAATGCCTTTGGAGCAATTTCCAAACTAACTGAAGTCCACTCGGTATTATATGTTCGCAACGTTAAGTTTGTCAACTTCTTTAGACCTCGAAAAGCACCATCACTTAAATTTGCTAGCTTGCAGTATTCGATAGACAGCGACTGTAAATCACTAAGCTGCCTGAAGCTGCCAGGACTAAGGTTGCTTTGAAAAAACAGTCCATCATTGCACTGTAGTATCAGTCTTTTGGTGTTTTCTGGATGTATTATGCTGAAGTTTGTATTTTCTAGCTCACTATTTATAGTCCTTATGCGGCAAACGAGTGTCGGGTTATCGTCTTCGGTATTTGTCCAACTGCATTCGTCTGGTGCCGGATTTAGTAAAGACTTGCTTAGTGACGCTCCAAACATCCCATATACAAATCCACATGACACTATAAGCACGGCCGATGAAAGTCGCATCTTGAATACAACGAACATCAACACTCATCACACGAATCACATACATAAGTACTCAATATTCACAAGCATATGCGTTTGGAAACATACACTGCACTGCAATCACTTTGATCCGCCTCCGTTACACTCTCATACACATTTATGTATAAAAAATGCTGCTGTAAACTGCATTCTTTTAGTTAACGAATCGCTACACAAAACGCAGCCAGGGATTGGTAAACAGGTTTTATTTGATGTTCATCACTACCTTCGCCAAGAATGATCTCATCGATATGGTTTATATCAACATTCATTGCAATAAACAATCACTTTCACAACGTACACTGTTATAATATTTATGTAAAGCTTCTCATATAATTCAGCAAAAATTTCGCTACACTCTGTAAGTAAATATTTTTAAAAACCTTTGTGAATATACACGGGATCACTCACTCTTTTGCTAAATGATCAATTATTAAACGTGGACATTTATTTTTTTCCATTCGTAACACATCGCAACACTAACACTGTCGGTATTGAGACACTCGAGTGCTTCTACATGATCTCGATTGAAATCAACCTCTCTGGAGAATACTGTCTTGCACATTGAACCAAATAGACGATTTAGTCGAACTTCTTGCACCATTATATGTACTGCAGTAGTTTTGCAACCATGTATCCACGACGTTTGTTCCTGGAATGTCTTGCACTCATTAACTTCTTACTGGTAATCTTGGCAAACGATTCACAGAGATAACACCAAAGATGCGTGCAAGTTGCAATGGTTCAACAGAAAGACTGAGAAAAAGGTTCACCTGAAAACCCTGATTGAAAAGATCGCGTTATGGCAACCCTACCACAAATACATGTATATCAAGGTGGATCATTGTTGCCGCAGCTCGAGTGGAAAAAGAAAAGTGATCGCGCCTTGCTCTCATACAGGTTGTTAGCTTTGTCATTTCAATGGTTGGATAGAGTCGAAAATTATTTAGCATCATCCTTGCGGAATCTGTTGTCAATAAGTTGTTCCTTTAACTTATTGTAATAATATAATAAGAGTAACTTAAAAAAATATTTTAGCAAAGATCAACTGTATTTTGTTTTAAATGTGTTTCAAATTTTAACAAATGAAAACCAACATTATTGAACAACGTGTGTTAAAGCATATTTATGTAATTTCTTTCGATAAAAAAGTCAGATCATAAATACAAAGCTCATTAAAAAGTCTTTTGAAGTTATGATTAGTTCGATGTATTTGTAAATTGAGAAGAAATTCTCTTAAGAAGGTACGCTAGGTCTGACTGCAAAACCAAACGCACACACCGCCACAAAAGAATGAAATTTATGCTGGACACATGTTGAACTTCCGAGCATTTTTCTTGTTTTTTCTCTCGTATTTCTTATATCTTTTTTCTCACTTCTTTCTCGGGGATGTAACTTTTGAGCTGCTTCACCTAAGTGAAACCGGATCAATTATCTCTCCATGAAAAAAGTGGTGCGCTCAACACGAATCTGCGAGGAATGGTTAACGCACAAGAAACGGCAGCTACAAAAGACGTTCGTCGCTTGAGCGTTGTATTCTCTTGTTTTTTCATTCCCTTGTTCGCATCGAAATTCCTCCTATATCTAAAATACAATACAAACTACATGGTCAAAACGGATGAAGTTTCATCCAGTTATCTTGATCTTTGTAGATTGCGGAGATTCTCTCATGGCCGTTGTTTTTTTTTTAAATAAACATTTTATTCAAAGAGTCAAATCCAGTTTAAAAGACCCGTTCTAGGGCGTAAAACTTTACAAAAGGTATTAAAGGTTTCCATTGCTATTACAACAACTTATTTTATCAGTTACTTCAATGCCCATTATGTTTAAAAACATTACTAAATAGTATTAAGGAGCTGTTCTGAAAGTATTTATTAACTATTAGCTGGCAATTAATGATTATAAATTAATTGTTAAAACTCATATTTGAATGCAGCAGGCAGCCAACACGACAAGATATTAAACGGGAGGGTATCAACCGACGCTGTGGCATCGCTTTGCCTATTTATGTTTATTAAAACAAATTATCTCACAATGATTTTAGACTACAAGGCCTGAAATAACTCAAATTGCGCATGTTTATAGTATATTTAAATATGATTGACTATAATATCTATTTCTTGTGTTTGTAATATACTAATAAATGCTATTGAGTGGATTTAAAATATTTTATTTAATTACATTTTTAACCACATTTGCTGTGGCCTATTAGTGAAATGGAAAACGAAATAAGATCTAATCGATATCATAATATGATGCTTTGAATATGGCGTGCTGTGGCGAAACCGCGAACAAGATAAGATAAGACCGATCGGGCGATACATGAAAGGTGTAAATAAATCTTAATGTGCAACATAATAGCTATGGTGACCGTAAACTTCAACCTGCTATCTCTCTCCTTTTTATTATTAAAGATCAACATGTTGGCGCTATTTTGTGTGCAATTTCGAAACAACGAGGATAGACTATGTTTGAGACACGCTCATTGCAAAACTATATTTCGAGACTGAAATGAGCGACGTAACATAGTAGTCGTAATTATGCTCTAAATTTTTAGCTATATTTATTTAAATCGCAAATCTAAAAATAAGCTACCCGGCAAAAACTGACCATCATTCGCGAGATGAGCACAAACATCTAGCTACTACCACTGAACCGGTGAAGCGCTACACTCATACTATCAGTTGCTTTCTTGAACAATCATACGCATGTCAAACACACGATGCTCTAGAAATAATCGTAAATGATAAACACGCATGTCAGCTTCTACACCGCTGGGCGACGCAACGCGCTTTAGCAGTTTGAGATTGGATTCCACTCAAAACACACAGTGTTCTATTGCGCCCGGTTACACCAATTGAATCTTGTCCGAAACAATCAGTATTGAAACAAGGTGTTCTTTTCTTCTCAAAATGACTGATATAGCACTTGATGATATACTTATCGAAATAGGAACATTTGGTTGGTTTCAACTGCGACAATTTTTATTGATGGTTTTGCCACTAGTGTTTAATGCTTTTTCAAACTTGTCGTATGTGTTCAGTGCGGCCGATCTTAACTATAGGTAAGGAAGGTGACGCTATTTTGATTTCCATGTACACTACAGATTATATTTTAATATTGTGTTGTAGATGTCTCATCCCTGACTGTGAGAATCGCACTGATACCACATACTTGCCGGTATGGCTAAAGGCAGCTGTTCCATTTGACGATAATCAACCATCAAAGTGCGAGCGTTATGAGTTGCTAGCAAATATCAGCACTGATTACCTTAATTGTCAACCTAATGACTTTAACAGTTCGTTTATCACGCGATGCCACGAGTTCGTCTACCAAGATAATGACGAGAAAACCATTGTCAATGAGGTAAGCAATCTTCCACACCGGATATCAAAGTCTAACAGCAAATGTTACCTGATGACAGCTTCATTAAACCATTTGATTGCGATAAGTTAATCAATTACTGAATTAGTGTCATCTTTAGTTATCATCCCTATCCTATTTTTCACTTTTTCATCATTTTGATTCTCTTCTATATTCTCTGATTTATAGTTCGGGCTCCAATGTGATGAGAACGCATGGAAAATAGCAATGGTTGGAACCGTCCACAGTATTGCGCAAGGATTAGCACTTTTGATTGGAGGAATTTTTTCAGATCGTTACGGTAGAAAGCTGGCTCTGTTAGTTTCCGTTGCTTTAGGATCAACTCTTGGCATTATTAGGTCCTTTTCAGTGAATTATGAAATGTTCTTAGTATTCGAATTTTTAGAACCGTTGTTGGGTTCTACCATGTACACTACCGCATTTATATTAGGGCAGGAACTCGTTGGACCCAAACAACGGGTTCTAGCCAAAAGCTTGTGCCTCGTAGTGTTCGCCTTAGGTGAAGCTGCCATGGGATTAATTGCAATGTTTATCCACAATTGGCGATATTACTTGTTGGCCCTTTTCGTCCCAGGATTAGTTTCATTGTCCTTTCTCTGGATTACCGCGGAAAGTGTGCGTTGGCTTCTCTCCAAAGGTCGGCGTTCCGACGCAGTTTCTATTTTGGAGAAAGCTGCACACGCCAATCGACGAACACTTTCGGAAAATACTCGAAAACTCTTTGATGGAGAACACTACCAACGTGTTCCAACCGATGAAAATCCTTCTTTACTACAACAGTTTCGAGAAGTGCTTAACTACAGAAGACTCACCATTCGTTTGGCCATCTGCTCATTTTGTTGGTTTACCAATGTAATGGTATACTACGGGCTAACACTAAACTCTGTCACGTTGGCTGGCAACAAAAACGTTAATTTCATCCTTATAACACTCGTTGAAATACCTGCTGCACTTAGCATGAACTTCATCATGAATCGATTTCCACGACGTACAACCCAGTTCCTGTCGTTAGCACTGTGTGGAGTGTTATGCCTCATTACACTAGCTATACCGAATGGTAATAATATAATTGTCAGAATAATATCAAACAAGTAATAACGATATTTTTTTAATCAATTTCAGATATTCAATGGATCAATACGACTATGTTTCTATTGAGCAAAATGGCAATATCGTTTTCGTTTGGTGTTCTGTACGTCTATACAGCAGAAATATTTCCAACAAATCTACGCCAAAGTTTGCTATCGATATGCTCCATGATTGGGCGACTAGGATCAGTTGTTGCCCCGCAAATGCCGCTGCTTGCAAGGGCATGGAAGCCTTTACCCATGATACTCTTCGGATCCATTGCTATATTGGCGGCCTTTGCGGGTCTAGAATTCCCAGAAACCGGCAATGTTCGGCTTCCCAACACGGCCAGTGAAGCTGAAAATCTCAAACAGGATCATTCCGTATCTGAGCGTTCTGAAAGTGAATAAATATGTTTTAAAATCAGCAAACCTGCTAATATTCCAATAAAACCCCTATTATTTACAAACAATCTCCAGTGATTATTGGCCCCAGAATTCCGTTACAAAACCGTTGAGTTTAGCAGAGACGGTATGATTTACTTTTTTCTTTTCACTTGCGTATCACGCACTCGGCCGCACGGTCAACACATGCTTTGGATGATGATAACGATGGAATTATGCAACTGGCTCACAATTAAAACAAGACATCTCATTCTGCTGTTGTATGTGTGTCAATCGCAATCAATTACCAGATTCTCGATGCCTATAAAAACTCAATGCCAGTGATGTTGATTCGCGATTGACCGTAGACTGAACTTCAATTAATAGTGACACAGCAGCAGCATAAGACAACGAGTTTGCGCAGTTTCATTTCTCCATTCAGTGGGACAGCAACAGCGTTTGTAGCAAGAAACAAAAATAGATTTTATTCGTGTGTTTAGCGGAGAATTTCGCTTAAAGTGGTGCAAGTAATTACATATGTTGTTTTTAGCCAGACATGCTGGTACGCTCAAAGAATATTCAGTCAATTTCAGCACCACTGCTAGTTGTGAAAAGAGAGAAGAGTGCCGATAATGCCGACCACAGAGGATAGTATCGAATTAGATCAAGTACTCTCTGAAATTGGTCAGTTTGGACCGTTTCAAGTATGGCAATACGCTCTCATGATTTTACCGATCATGTTGAACGCCTTTTTTACATTCAGCTACGTTTTTACGGCAGGAAACATGGATTACAGGTTGGTTTGATTATTGTATATATGATACCTTGCTTGTAGCATTCTGATAAAAAAAAATAAACATTTTTACAGATGTTACGTGCCAGAGTGTGATCTTCCCGATGCAGCTGTGTATGATGTTGCATGGAGTAATTTAGCGCTTCCTTTCGATCGTAACGGACATCCAGAACGTTGTCACCGGTTTCAACCAATCAATGATACTACACTTACCGAAACGTGTACTGCAGCAGCGTTTAATGTTTCCAATATAATCTCATGCACGAGTTTCGTTTATCGTACCGGCGAAGTTACCATAGTACGTGATTTTGGTATAAATTGTGACGAAAACGACTGGAAATTAGCTCTCGTTGGAACGATGAATAACATAGGCCAGTTTGTGGCTCTTCCTATTGCCGGATATCTGTCTGATCAATTTGGAAGGCGATGGATCCTGCTAATTAGTGTAGCTGGTAGTGCGCTTTGTGGTGTGATCAGATCATTTGCTAATAGCTATGCAATGTTCCTGGTGTTTGAATTTTTGGACCCTGCCATTGGATCTACGATGTATACGACAGCTTTCATCCTTGCGCTTGAACTAGTAGGTTCTAAAAAACGCGTTACCGGAAACAATATCATTTCTTGTGCTTTTTCGTTCGGAGAGGCTTTACTTGGTCTGCTAGCGATGTATATTAATAATTGGCGTATTTTGCTGCGTACTTTATACTTCTCTGGATTTCTGGCAACGGCATTTCTGTTTACAACTACGGAAAGTGTTCGATGGTTACTTTCGAAAAATCGACCAGCATGTGCCCTAAAAATTTTACAAAAAGCAGCAAAAGTCAATGGAAAGCGGCTGTCTCAGACGACAATAGAAAATCTTTGTCCAAATAGTGTTTCCGAAGCGGCACCATCCGATACCGCAAAATCCCAATCTTTTGCACAGCTGTTAAGTGAAGCGTTTCATAGTCGTGGCCTCACAGCACGGGTCATAAATTGTTCGTTTTGTTGGCTTACAAATACGATGGTCTACTTTGGACTTAGTTTAAACTCTGTATCATTATCTGGAAACAAATACGTCAATTTTATTCTTGTGTCGCTCATTGAATTGCCCGGGTTTTTCCTCATGCAATTAATTCTTGACCGTACCGGAAGGAAGCGAACCCTTTTTGCCACAATGATAATTAGTGGCGTACTTTGTATCATTTCGGGGCTTGTACCACTTGGTGAGTATTGCTCATATGCTTTTCACTTATAAAATCATTTCACACTTTTAAATTTATATTCTCTTTCTATTTTGCAGACGCCCCATTCGTCAGGCTGTTTTTGTTTCTACTCAGTAAACTCACAATCACGATGTCTTTTGGTACATTATACATCTACACGGTGGAGATTTTTCCTACTAATCTGCGACAAACTTTACTATCAGTGTGTTCAATGATCGGCCGTGTTGGTTCTATGATTGCGCCACAAACACCTCTGTTGTCAAAAGTATGGATACCGCTTCCTATGCTTATTTTTGGCTGCCTTGGCATCACTTCAGGAGTTGCTATTCTACAGTTACCTGAAACACTCAATACTCAACTACCTGATACCGTTCACGATGCAATGAATATGCCTAAAAACATAAATGATCGTCAAAATTCTACATAACTGGGTTATTAAAGAAACTATCTTTCAGCAATGCTAGTTTAAGTACAAGATGATTCAAAGTAGGTTTACAAAGTTAGTCTGTCTTTTTATTATTGAAAATTAGCAAGTTCTTGTTCTTCGGGTACTTTTGTAGCTAGTTTTGTACGGGCATGTAAAAATTCCCTGTAAAACCAGATCCAAATTAGCATTACTCCAGCGACAATCGATCCTAAACCAAACAGATAATACAGACCGTATTTAATGTAAACCAACATGGTACCCGGACCAATGATTCTTGCTATACCTCCAACACTAGTATATAATGCCATCCAATGGCCCTGTGGCCGAGCTCCAAGTAGTTTGGAAAGAATTGTCTGAGTTATTGCAATTCCTACCGAAAACGAAACACACAACATACCATAAGAAATGGACAACTGGTAACGACTGATTGTGGGAACCGAATTGCACCACCCCTCTTGTGTGCATCCGAATAATGTCGCAGTGCTATTGCCACTCCCCGAATCAGTTATTTCTATTTTCTGCTGCCCTGTCGGAATCATCATCACTTGACTAAGAAACATTGGAAGAATAGCAAAGTAGACAAGCACATTGTGTTCGTGGTACTTTTTACTTAAATAAGGTAGCAACAGATATATCAAACACGAGCATAATGTTCCCACCGTCAGGAGCATGCCGAGATAGTATAGTGATTCTTCGTGGCTCCAGGAAAATTGATCCAAAGCGATGGGAGAAATAGTCCTAAAAATATATGTTTTTTGAAATATTTAGTCATTCACATTCATGTTTAAGGTGGTGATTTTCTATACATACGTTTGGAAAGATACGTAGAAGAACATGAGGAACCCGTAGCCAGTGATTATCATACAAATGGGAAACATTGGCAACGACTGATTATTTTCCATTACACCTTTGCCAATGCCTTTGTGTTTTAGTGCTTCTTTGAATGCTATGGTACGGTGCACAAATGTTGATGGACTCAAAAGCAATAAGTACACTGTTCCACCTAAAGCACAGATCCAACCGCCAGATGTATACATATTTAGGCGCAATCCACAAAGTACCACACCATCCTTTCCCAGTAAGGAAAACAATGACTGAAGGATTGGTCCAACTAATAGCCCCAATGTCTGTGATAAAGAACAAATGGCAATGGTCTTTGTACGCTCGGAAATTTTGGTAGCAGCTGAAATGTATGCCCGGCTAATCGTGTTGATAGATGTAGCTACACCGAAACCAAAACGAGCAATCAGTATGATATATTTTCGCTGTGGTATGGAGAATAGTTCAATGACACTGTATAGAGCGTTGGAAAATATGTATAGAGCCGTTAACAACACGAAAAGGATTCTCACTGAAGACATTCGATTTGAGCACCAACCGATTAATGGACTGAAAAGCAGCTGACCTGCAGGTGGAGCAGCAAATAGCACACTCAGAAATGCTTTTCCACTCGTTGAATCCATCTGTAGGAAACGAAAGTTTGGCAATTTAGTAATATAACTAACAATCGATTGTCCAGGCATATCAGGCATTTTAGTGAGCAGATATAACAGCTCAAGCGTCTACAATTACAGCAATTCATCGTACCTCCTGCAAATAGGGCCAAAGAGATGTTGTCACCACGCCGAAGGGTAAAAACATTAAAAATCCACTCAAATAAATGATACGGATCGTAATCCATCTTTCACAATATTCCTCGTCGGTTTCTAGCATGCTTTGACGATCTTTTAGATTTTGTCTCGGACGAATACAATTTTCCAAACGCTCCATGACTGTATCTGAAATATGCAATAAAACGAAACAATGCGATCCACTAATGTAACACGAATAATTGCCATGCTTTTGTTTAAACTGGTTACCACATAAGTGACTCTGCCAAGAATACTTATTGTTTTACACCTCAGTACGAGCGAATGCAGTTCACAGTCTCTTGCAAACCCTTTTAACTACCCACCACAAGCAAAAAACAAGTTTCTGCTAACCGTTTCAGAACTGAAAAATGCTATGTATCGAAAGACTACTCGAAGCATAAACATGCTCTGGTTATGATTTATGAGACCCCACAACATACAGTTTGGCGTTATACGAAGAACCTGTTTTGTGAGCAAATATGACTGGACTGATTGCAATCACAATCGCAAACCTATCTACGTGGTACGGTCGACCTTTTGCCGGTTTTAATCGGCTCCTGCGTGCTGGCTTATCTCTAGTTTCATTGCACTGATACACGCAGCAATTGATGAAACCAACATCAGCAAAATCCGTTTCGGAACAAGAGGTAAAAGATTAGAGCCATCGCGTTCCCGTGCTTTGAAAGCATAAACTTTCTTAAGTTTATCACGATTGAACACAAAAAGACAAACCATGTTAAGTTAAAGTAAATGAACACATTTTAAACATCAGCTAGCAACTAAATCATGACTATTTCTTCTACGATCGTGTTCTTGGCCGTTTGCTGTAGAGTCTAGATCCTCCTGCTTAATGTTTATTGTAACAAGTTCATCCCCTCGTGAATCTTTAGTCTCATATGAAGCTGGAGCCAATCGTTGCCTGCAAGGAACATAGGAAACAAACGTTATTTTTCACTCGATATTTACTAACCATCTATCGATCATTAAAAGTACCTCATATGCCATAACCACAGCATTGTTATTGCCATCATAACCGCAGTGGTACCGAATGTCCAATACAGACCGTATTTAGTGTAGATGGTTGAAAGAAATACCGGCCCAAGAGCTCTTGACATACATCCTGAACCAGTCATCAGCCCCATCCACGTGCCTTGGGGACGAGGACCAAGCACTTTGGAAAAGATGGTGGTGATGAGTGTAACTCCGATTGGGTAACCAATTGCAGTGAAAGCGTAGCCAAGAAGAAATTGAAAAATTGTCATTCCCCGCGTTGTTTTACACCACTCTTGAGTAGATGGACATCCTAACAAATCTTTGGTATACACCACATCGCTTATGTTTGAAACGGGCTCCGCGAATGCTGGTCCTTTATAGTCCAAATCAACACGAATCATGCCAGATCGCACATCGGTAAAGTTTGATCCATATACACCCTCCCAAGTTGGATCGTCGGCTAATAGCGTTGCTGTAACGTTCTCAACGAGTGCTAATTTGGGAGGCTGGTCGCTCATTGGAATATAGACCGCCCTACCGAGCACCATAAGGAAAAATCCACCCCACAAAAGGACATGCTGCTCGGGTATTCGTTTACAGAGCGGTCCAATCATTAAAAACACGCCACTGGCCAACACTGCACCCACAGCCATGATCCATGCCATGTAATACAACGCTTCCGCTTTTGTCCAAGCGAACATATCCATTGTTAGCGGGGTTGCTAGACTGTAATAAAATATTTTAGGAATTAAAGCAATTAAAGCTCAACATTGGACAGAGATTGTGAATAAAACGTTTACTTACGTTTCGAGAAATACGAAGTTAAATACTAAGATGAAGAAGGCGAAAATCAACGTCCAAGCGGACAGATAATCTGGTTTCATCGATTTCCAAGCTTCCTTTTCCGACTGCATCCCCTGTTTGATCATGGCCTCACGAGCTGCTATTCGTTTTTCTTTGAACACGAACGGCAGAAACAGACAAAAGTTTAAGATTCCCATTAACACGTTGATCCATCCGGTGGCGGTATACATATTAAGATGCAGACGATTTCGAAGCAAAGGATAACCATTCTCTCCAAACATCGTTACTGCGCCTTGCAAGACCGGCCCCACGATGAATCCCAAGGTTTGCGCCAACGAAACCATCGACACCGCGCCAGTACGCTCGTTGATTTTCGTTGCTGCCGACAAATATGACCGGCATACGGCTACGCTCGAAGAACTGACACCGATCAGGAAACGCGAATACAACATCCAATATTTTTGATGTGTCGCAAAGAGCTCAAGGCATGAGTAGATGCCGCTAGCGATCGAAAACAGTGCCAAAGAACACAGAAGGGGTAATCTGATTGAGCCTAACCGATTACCCCACCATCCGACGAGGGGACTAAATATCATCTGCCCAACGGGATTTGCACCGACAATCCATCCTAAGAACTCTTTTCCTGCAAGTGGATCAAGCTGATTGAACGCAGATTTTAGTTCGATGCATCAAACCGAATGCGAAGGTAATGAGCATACCTTATCCAAGTATGGCCACACTCCGGTGAGAATAATGCTGAAGCCTAGAGACATCAAGAACATAGTGTAATAAATTATCCTTATTGAAGTCCAACGTTCTGTGTATTCTTCGGGGGATTCCAGTCCATCTTCGAGATCGTTTGCTGAGGGTTTCTTTAAGATGCATCGTTTCAATCGTTCCATGATGTTGAACTCAATGTTTTTGATGCACCACACTTGAGCAGGTACTGCAACGAAAGCAGGAATACAATCAGCCTCACTTACCGTTATAAATAGTCGCAAATACTTACCTGTGGTTTAATGATTATGTATTAATGCGATCACCTGGTGAACTATGTACGCTGTGTGCGCCGAAGGTTTGTTGTTTTCCTTTGTCTCGACAAATTCATTCTGAACCGCGTCTCAGCTATTTGTGTTCGTTCATAAGGGCAGAAGAATCTACAGACACTTTAATATAAAACAGAGTTTCGGTGTATTACTGACGATACCAGATCTATTTCAACCAATTTTTATAGTTGTGTCCACGAGCACCATTCATGATGCCAGAAACACTGCCCGATGAAGCTGAAGCTGAACTGAACGACAACACGACAGATAACGAAAGATCATTCACCGTCAAAGAGCACCAAACCATTATCTAATCGCACAGAAAGATAATTCTTGTTGAATGTTTGAGTCAAGGCTCAATCGAGTGTAGATTAGGTTGGCGCGATGTGTTTGGTTCAACCCGTACAATACTCCGAAAGAACGATATTCCGCTTCCACAGCCTGAGAGCAATATAATTTACCGTTGTTGTTTAGGTGATCCCAAGCCAAACTGTCCTGGCCAAAGCAAGATGACGACAGCAAGATCACGGACGCTGTTACCAATACCATCAGAGCTATGCTTTCACCGATCAGCTGCTCTATGTTCCTTGTATGCTCTGCCGAACCGGCTGGCCAAAAACTGGCTTGAAATTATTTTTGAGAAACAAAATTTCAATCTTTTTTATTTTATTTTAATCATTTGATTTGAGACTCTGATTCGTGTTTGAAAAATAATTTTCAAAAGCATCCTATTTTTACATTAATTAAAATTAATCAATCAATTGAAATATTTATTCAATATATATTTTTTATTTAACATCTTCAACCTTACGCTATACGCTATTTTTATTCTTTTAGGTGTAACGTACATTGGGCTTTGAAAAGGGTTCTTAAAATATGAAAGCTACTTTAAACACTTCATGTTCTTACGGAACATGGATTACCTACTGAACATTTGCAAAACACGGTGCAGCTATGTTCTTGAAGTTGTTTTATCAGATAGGCGCATCTATTTTTAGCTTCAATGGTGCATCCTCGTAGCTTGAGATATCTCCATAACGTGTGCTTGCGTCCTCTGCGAATTCCCTCGCCGCCTCGTTTTCTATTTCTAAATGAGTTTTATATCGCCGCAAGTCCGATTGAATCAGCGCTATAATGTTCCCATCCAGAAATAGAAAGGCAGCAAAAACCTAAAACACCAAAGATGGATTGTTGCGGTATTAAAAATTGTTATATTTTCTAAAATGATGCTGCTTCATTCAACGTACTATGTTCCCAACAAAGTCCCCCAAGATATTTTGTAGTCCCGAAATCATTAATGTTATCACGATGCCGAAAACTTGAGTTGAGATGTTGAGAATCCCCACAACGGGACCATCGGGCTCTGGAAAGGTCAGTTCTGCAGCAAATTCATATCCAATTGGCTGAAAACCTGTCATGAAAAATCTGTGAAGGGATGGGTCTTAGAACAAGGGCGCATGGCGCATTCGTAGTCCAAACTTTACCCAAGAAACACTGATGCGACTGCAAGCAGTTTTTTGGAACGACTTTGTAGGGCAAGCGCGAATATAACCATTGTTACGGCTGATAACCGACAGACCCACACAGCTGTTGCCTTATACTTATGGCTTGTATCCAACAGATAGCCAAAAACCATTGACCCTATTAATCCCAGAACGATCAAAGCAAGGCCAACGCGACCCGCATCCGTGGCACTATCGGGGAAGTAATTCAGCACTATCTGGTTCAACAGCGTGGAGAAAGCATTGAACAGTCCCACGTTAATGCCATAGGCAATTACCAGAATAATATAATTTTCATCTTGCAACAGGCGAACAACGGACGGCCAATAATCTTTGCGACGAGGTTTCATAGTACGTTGGAGCGCCTGCACGTGACTAGGCGCGAACGGGGGCTCTGATTTGAAAATTGCTATAACCATGCAAGCTATCATCGTGGAAAACCCGGCTACACCCATGAGAAAAATCTGCAAGTCTACACCGATTAAGCTAACGTCGTCGTTATTGACTATGATCATGGGTGTTAAGAAAAATCCGATTGCAATCCCGAGTTGGCCTCCAAACACACCGAAAGCACAAACTGAGGAAGCTTCTTGTGGGGAGAACCATGTGGCCGACAAACGTGAAGGAATGCTGAGCAGAAACACTTGAGCAATTGCTGATACAGTTTGCCCGATCATCACTATTTCAAACTGATTCGGATTCGTGGAAAATACTTTAATCCATGCACCTAAAGCCGTGCCGACGGTTCCGATCACAACGGACTGCCGCGAGTTTCTTACGTCCATAACATACGAAACGGGAAATACTAGCACAACGTACACGACCATAAATATCATCGAAGTCCAGTCTATCCACGCCGCAGAAATGTTGTAATATTTAGCCATTATGTTCGCGACAATACTGTACTGAATCCACTGCACATAGGAGACGGCAATGCTCAACACGGTCAACACCAGTAAAAACCACCGGCGTCTGTAAATTTGAATCTGCACTGACGTGAAACTGTAATTTTCCGGGATCGTTAATGTAGACTGGGAAGCACTTTTCGGTATAGTGTGATAAGTCGTTGCTTGCTGCACTTCAGTATGAATGGCGATATCATCGTAGGCAAACTCGTGTGCCACTACTACCGGCCGCAACTGGTGTTTGGCCACTCCGTGTATCGGAACACATAGGAACTTTTCATTTTGCAACGGAATAATCGGCGTGGACAGGGACTTTTTCCTATCCAGTCTACCACCTAGCACAACCGTTGTACTCGGTGGTTTCACCAAAACGCTATTTTCGTCACAATTCCGATGATCAAGCATTTTATGCAGGATCTTTCGCTTTCAACGGCGTCACCAGCTACTAGCTCCAGCAGCTCGGTCCGGTACTGACTCGAAGTGTACGTCGGCCAGCGCCGTTAATCAAGTCCGCTGCGAATCGGTCCAAAGGACGATTCTTTGTTGCACTTTCAGCTACATGCTGTGTGCATTCAAAAAGTAAATTGTCGTGAAATCTCATGAGAAGCTGCCGAAGCGATGCCCGGAGTATGGTTGGTGAAGTGATAAATTTGTTCTAGACACCTTATCTGCCCACCCGTTCTCCTCATTTCTCTGTTTACTGAAGGTGATAAGTAGAAGGAACACACTGTTGCCAGCAGTCGAGGAAAACAGCGGAGTGCACGTTCGTCTTCAAACGTGTGCGGCATTAGAAGATTTCCAAGAAATTACGCATAATCTGTTGAGTTTGTTGGTTGATAAATCATCTCCACCTGATGCACTGCGATGTGACTAACTTCATAAGGTTCGCTTACGATTAGCAAACTGCTGTTTCTCCTACTAATGTGCTATTTTATCAAACTAAAGTCCGGGAAAGCAGCGGTTATCACTAACGATCAGATTGAATGTTTCGGTTTCCAAAAGCGCCGGTAGTTTTCAAACGTATTTCAGTCTTATGAACACTTTCCCACTTTTAACCGACTTTATGTCCAGTTTTTATGCTCTACTCGTGTTAAGGCTCAGCCGGCCATGAGAAGGTTTCTCAGTATAGAAAGACGTTCCCTGTTGGCAGTGAGAAGACCTTCTCACTGTTCGCTGGGATGTTGCGGCACTGCTCGGCTCGAGATACGCTCGAATTATGGTCGACTGGGCCATCGAAACATAGCGACATAAAAACGAAATTTAAACTGGCCGATGAGGGTTGAACTCAACTCTTAACGGCAGGATACGCGGGCCGAGTTACGAATTTGGGTGCTTTTGAAAAATCTTCAATTATTTTGAATCTTTCCGGGAGGACAGACGAAGCATAAACTCTAGCATAAACGTAAAATAAATGCTGAAAAGTTTACGCTTGGATTTGGTTATGGGACCATGTCTTCGCCTTAACCGGAATCGCAACCGGAAAAGGACTTCATTCCGGTCACTTCCGCTTTTGATCAACAACCGCTCCTTGGGATATAGCGAGCCAATGTAACGGTTAAAGCATTTTTTAGTTCATATCAGTTGGAATTTACATCTCCGTACTTCATTGCCGGTTCATGCAAATGTTTAATAACATTATTTACTGGTGCTTATTGGCCAGCTCCATTACAATTACATGATCCTATCGATATCCACTGAGCAATACGGAATTCCCAAACCTGCAGCCTACCTCTTCCACTTAAGCAATGTCGAAGGATTCCAATTACAAATTGGCATGCATGTCCTTTCGCAAATGGAAAACCAATGGAGCACTGGTTATTGAGCATTTGTTTGCTATGCAAACTGCTGTAATGTGAACCACATCAAAGGATGGGTTCACGTGCCGGTAGACCTTCAAAGGGCCGACCGGCAGGTGCATCACCTGGTGCTGAAATTCAAACACAAATGGATGGAGGTACTGCACGCGACCGACCGGAGAGTACTTACAATCGGCAGTGTGTAAATAATTTAGCGCAGAGAGTTGCGCTTCTGCATGTGGTTTTTGGTGAGCATGAGGTTGTTCCTTGTCTATATATTCCAGGAAATGCTGCAAAAGGGTTCCCGTGTCACAAAGGAAGTGAAAATTAATCAAAACAATAACTCTAATTATTTTCTCAGAAGAGTCACTCTCCGTCTCTCCATCATCAATGAGAGAATGCAATTTTTGCTTTTTAACTCCGGCATCGGCACCGCAGGCCAATCGGAGAGGTCAGCATGGGAGGAAGTGTGGAATAAATTGAATTTCATTTATTCATACGGTTGAATTATGTGCCAATCCTTGGCCGGTTGCGCCATTGCACTTGCCATTCCCACCCGACTGACCCGTACCACCGGCCACTGTACCGAGCTTGATCCCGACAATCGATTTGGAAGCCATTACAGCAGGACACTGTCGTCAATGGGTGCAGTGGAAGAGCCCACAGGAAGATTCATCGAATGCCAAAGCTGGCGGTGGAAAACGATGCACAGCCTGCCCGGTTCGCTACAATTTCCGAGTGACTGTGTGCATTGCACTTTATTGCATTGTGCACTGGCAATTTGCTTTAGCTAATGTACGCTGCGGTTTGCGTGGGTCCATTGAATTAGCTTTTTGCTGCCTGCCTTGTCCTTTTTTTCTCTCTCTACCGGGGAGGCCCACGTGACGCCAAACTGTCTCGATGCTTATCTCGATGTTGGGTTGGGTTGGGTTGGTAAAAGCTTGCCGTTTTTTGTGCACTTTCGACGGAGAGCCTAGCACATTCCGAATACAATTAACTTATATTCTTGGCCTGAGGCCACTGTCGCTGACCTATCGGTGATCGCTATCGAATGGTTGCACGTTATCTGCGTGTTTTGCTGACCCTGTCTAAATCCTGTGATGATCTAAAAACAGCACAATTGACCACCATGGGTCATCGATGTGCGACCGTGCCTAAAAAAAAAGAAAACCAAATGAATGCAGGGATCGGATGCACAAACCGTTGTATTAAAGCTGTTGCATTGTGGGGATTGCAGACAAGAAAATGTAGCGCGTTTGTTGGCTCGTTGGGAAAACAGTTCAACGGGGCCGCGGCCACTAACGGTTACAGCGTTGAGAACAGCGACTGCTGATGGTTTCCGTTTCATCTGCACATCCGCAACAGACGAATGTGCATCCCGGAAACTTAATTGAAATATCATTCATTTCCTACCGAAGCTGGCATCCATCGCTTCATCATAATTGGCGCTCCGGTGTTCCCTGTGTGCCCCTGAGAAATCCGATGTGCCAACTCTGTGGCCACCGATTCCAGTCACAGACGAAAGCCAGCCACAGACACCCAATTCCGCTGCCACCGATTTCCGCCCTAGTGCTGCTTGTTTCTGAGGCCATCTATTTATGGTCCCCCCCTTTTCATCTTTCGAGTTGGAGGTTGACTAATTAACTTTTCCAACCCAACAGTGCATTTCGCTAACGGAGTGTTCGGTAGCCAAAGCCATGCAGCTGGCTGGACACGCTGGAATAGGGCTCCACTAGCGGTTTTGCATTCCCGCAAGCTCCAACTCCCTCTATCTTGCGGTGAAAGGTACTCTAAGGGAGTGACGATGGGAAAGTTTAAAGAAAACTCTTGTGGAAAAGTCGCACGAAACCGAACTGTATGAAGTGTGTGCAATAAACACGAATGAGGGTTAAGTATAAAAGTGTGAAAAGTGCATTACGCTCTGGGTGTAATCTGGGTGGATGATGCAAGTGCCGCGCTCCAAACAGCAGGTTTCATGACAAAGTATTCCGAACAAAGGCAGGTTGGGCGAGCTGCAACGGTGGACAACACGCTTGCGCGTCAGGTTGACCGGCCAGCAGTTCTTGGCGGAGGGAGTTTTCTCATGTTTCATGTTTTTGGCCGTCCAGTCCGGTGCCCCATGGGTTCAGGGTGTCCACAGAAAATCCTCGAAGCCGAGTTGAAAGGATCGTCGGTACGAAAAAGAGGTTTCATTTTTTAATATCAGTTTTATTGACGACGTGGTGGTTGGCGGCAGCGGGAAAGATTAGAATGGATCGCACCGCACACATCCAGTGCCAGGAGGGAAGAAATCTAATATAATTGAGGGTCGCGCGGTCCGCGCATGGTCGCAGGACAACATAAGGCAATCAAAGGGAGGTTCTTCTCTTATTTCGTTCCCCCGTCATTCCACCGACGTCTTAGGAGTGCTTATGCGAACGTCCGGTCACATTCTTGCTGTAACGTGTACCCTTTTACATTAGCGCGATCCGGTACCCGCATTCTCTTCCATCCGTGGGTTTTTTTTTTTCGTACGTCCGCGCGTTCCCATTCTCTCGGTTCTCTAATCCAACGCATCCTCCTTGTCCACGGCCACATCCATGGTTTCGGGATGCGTTTGGGTCAATGTTGTCGTCTCGCGGGCCATCGCGCAGCCATTGAGGATTTCGGTTCGGTTACAAGGCGTCCCTTTTTTAAACCTGTTTACTGATAATTACCCAAAGATGGCGACCGCTGCTACGTTTCCAAGGGTTGCTATGAATCTGGAATGCTTGTCACTTGTTTCAGAACACTATACGGCCGCCGATTCTTCGTCTATCTTAAAGCTATGGGATGGACAAAATTAGTTTTGAATATTTTCCCGTGCCGTGATAAGATGCGTTATCATGCGTCGTTGGTGTTGGTTTATATTTTTTCCCTTTTTCAAACTGAGATTAATGCTTCACTTTTTGGCTTCGTGATCTTCTCAACGAACAGCAGGAAGGCGAACCTTTTCTGAAAACAGATCCTCGATGCATTCGACACCATGCACCATGTGGACATTTGGTTTGGGCGTTTTTTTTTGCCTTGGTACGCGGTGATGCGTAGTGAGGACATGTGTGTGCAGCTTCCACGAGGACCGAGGACCGTCTTTGGTGGGAAAAGGAAACAAACAGAATTCGATTCGTCGTGAGACGTCGCCATAGTTGAAGATTATCGCTGAATCCGTGAAATGAGCCAAAGAACGATTGTTTTTCGTGCTAATTTCGTCCTGAAAGCAAATAGTGGACTGCGAAATCACCGTTTGCCGTGCAAATGCCGGCTCTGGATAATTTACAGATTACGATTTACATAGTGCGCATTCTAGCAACAGCACCAGTAGCAGCAGCAGTGGCTGGCTAAGGAATAGAGGTACAAGTTGTTGGCAATAACTGGCCCCTGTGTGAGCAACCCTGTGTAATAACCGTATACAGCGAAGTTATTGCTGGTAGTATATTTGCTTAGAAATTGAGAGTTGAATCGTAAAATACACCGACAGTGGCCTTGTAAGGGTTGGTGTCGGGAGCGAGCGTAAAATTATTGTATCATTAAAGGACGCAGTGCGAGTGCGCCTCGGCTACACGCGAAAAAGCGGAAGGAGAAAATGACCATTTGCCATTTTATTTACCATTTCACCACGCCAATTTTGTTACAGGCTCGTTTTCACGGCACAGGCACCCGGCCCTGGTGGCTACAGGTCTTTTGGGTACCACCTCCCGGTGCTGGTCAGTGATATGGTTTCGTGTATAGTACAACCCCTTAGGACCTCGTATCGCGGGCGTCCACAAAACCAACAGTAACCACCGGTACAATATAACTTGTCTTTCCGTTTGCCATTACGCTCTCACCCTGGCCTTCACGAGAAATCTTCACCCCAGACCCCAGAGGTGCGTAACAGTGAGTAATTTTGTGTGCTGGTATAACACTAACGGCCGCCGTTCGTTCCGCTTTTAAGTGGCCATCGTCTTATATCTTCTTTCCCATACCTTCCACCAAATACTGCACCGTTCTTGTGATATGTTGCAAAAACTATTTTAGTTTTTAAGCATTTGAAAACACGCTCTTAATGATCGGTTTTTGCAGAGGGGAAAAATAAGTAATGCGTACGTTTGAGGAAAATCAGAAAATGTTACACGTCTCTTCATGGGGATCAAAGTGCACATACGCAGTGCACATGGTGTGAAGGAAAATTGAAAGTTGACCTATGGCCGAAGAGATCCGAAATCCATAATAATTCGTCCGACTTTCGGGGTCGATGCGTTGCAGGCAATTGTTGTTTGTTGCAATGATTGGCATTTGCACTGGCACTGCTCAGTGAGTGCGTAGCGCCCGGTCTCCTTCTTCTCGGCGCTAGCTAGGCGCTCGGTCGAGTGGAAACCTCTTGGCACGCGTAATTGCGAGGAAAGCAACTTGAAAAGTAACGCCACTTCAAATTGTTGATGGAGGTTTTCCGTTATACTTTTGATAGTGCAAATTATTCCAAGATAGTAACAGTAGCCACAACGCAACGCGCGGGGGGGGGGGGGGTGCATGTTGGGTTTTTGGTGGAGATTTTCCAGTTTATCACTTTATTAAATCCACTTAGGGTGGAACGCGTTAGTTTATGCGCCAGAGAGAAAAAGGCGCCCGCATCACAATTTGAAGAAGATACATGCGAATGTGCTTGTTAGTAATCTAAAAGAGTAATATTTCTTACGTTGTAATGATCGATATAAGTTTAGGTAAATTCGAGTGTAATACAAAAAAGAAATGTTAAATAATTTTGCCAGCTAAATGGGAGGAACGGAAGTATTAGCTCTTGAAAGTTGCTCACTTTTATACAAATTAAACGAAATGCATTTAATTTTATGCGCACACTTGACCAGAGAAGAGATCATGCTAGGTATTCATTCGCTTTCACCTGACAAGCGTCGTTTTTGCTATCTTCTTTGGCTTAGCTCTTTGTAGTTATCTTACATTTGCCTAGCTACAGATAGATGATAAAGTGGCACATTGTTCCGTACGATAATGGGATATTTGCGTGCGCAAAATGTCATTTTGTAGTCTGCAAATTATGTAAATAGCATTTCGGAATGATTTCGCTGTCGCCGTCGATGCCACAGCACGTTTTTGCTTTTGTGTTCTGCTCGCAGAAAAACTTCTGACCAGTGCCAATGGTCTAGAATGGAATGGTGAGCGACAAATGAAATGGATCGGCTAGTTGTCGTGTCGATTATGTTTTTCGGTAACATTTTGCACTTGTCGCGACATTATCCAGACTAGAAATGTAGCGTTCCGTGTGTCCGTGTTTACTATCGCCACTGAAGAGAACTGAACATCGTTTCTAGTAGATTGCAACTCGACTGTGGAAGGAACATTAAGCTCTTTATTGATTCCATATTTCTTTAGGTAAAACATTTAAAAAGGTAATCAGCAAGGCTGTTACTTTCAGACTACAACCAAAGTGAATATAATCGTTTAAAAGTATATCGATTAATCGGATACTATACTACCTGATACCTTGAAAGGGCACCCATATTTGAAATTCATAGTTTCTAAACCAGCCCCGAGACCCGGGTTTGGAAATTTTATCCGGGTAGCTGGTTGCGAGTGGGAAAGGAATTTGAAATGGTCCGCGACCGTGCGAACGATATGCAACGAGTAGCGCAAAACAGCGCTTAAACATTTGCCTAAACACTCGCTGAAGAATCCACGAGCGGGCGAACAGCACGCTAGGCCAGTTTTGCACGATCGTTCGGCGCCGGAATCGGTAACTAAGAATATGATGATCATCAGCGTGGAGCACGATGGTGGTGGGGACATTTCGCGCTTCTTTGTTTGTGCGTTCGCTGATTCATTCGTTCACCAGCTCGCTCGCTCGTTCGCTCGTGCGTCCAATATCTAAGGCCTTGACTCTGGTCTACGCAGCGGAGTAGCAGAGCAACTTGTGGTCCGGATCGCCAATCGGCTCAATTTGCTGTTTTTCATCATCACCATCATCATCATCATGGTCATCATGATGGTAGCGAATTCAAGGACATTTTTTATACGCGGGAATTTATACCAATCCGCCAAGCAACAGGCAGCGGGTTTTGTATGCGTGTACGCACCTTGAGGCCAGCAGACCATGATCGCCATTATGGAAATGAGACCCCCCCCCGCGGATTGGCCGTTTGGGTCTTCTTCTTGCTTTTTGCGTGTTTTTTCGCGCAACGTAGGCGTTCGTTCGTTCGTGTTGCTCAGGTTTTTTCGCGCATCTGCGTCGCTGGTTGTTATTCGCTTGACCGCAACGCATGTTTTCTGTTCTTCGGTCGGTGCGTGCGGAATATTAAATGTGAACCAAAGCCGAAACCACGCCAGCGGCTTCCGCCAAACAGCGAATCATCGACGGTTTAGCCGATCTCGGGCGTATTTGATTAGCACTTCTTTTTGTACGGATCTAGTACGCATATGTTCTAGCCTCATAGAAACTACGAGGCGAATTTTTTTAAGAGATCATCTTTTTTTATTATTATTGGCAAGCTAATACACCACCAAAGAGCCCATTGGAGAATTGTTCAGGCGACCCTCATGTGCGCTAGCGAAAGGGCTGCCGGAAATGCGACGCAATGCGGGCTTTGTTGTGAAGTATGCAGCATAGACCTGCGCTATCGGATAATCAATCTATCGTGTTTCGTCGTCCTATCAAATCAATTCGATCATCGCCTGATTGCAGCTTTCATGGTGCACCGTCACATTCCATCAATGCTCTCACCAGTTCTGCTCCCAGTCCCTCGGGCTGTTTTTTTTCAGACCCATCGACAATAATGCAATGGTGGCGTGGATAGTCCTCCGAAATGCAGTTTCTGGTGGTTGTTGTGTGGTTCTTAACCCCCCCGCTGATCGACCCGCGGGACTGTGACATAATATGGTGGTAGTTTCTCGCATGAGAACAGCGAAATTCGGGAAAAACCCATTTGTGCAACGTGCTGCAATGATGGTGAAAGAGAGAGTGAGTTTTTTTTTATTAATTCTCACGTGCTCGTGCTCCCTCGCTAAGCCCTAGTAAAAAAACAACAAGCTACATTAGCCGGGTAGCATAGTGGTAATCGATCTTCATTTCTTTATCAGCCAGTATAAATACGCACGCACGTGGAGATGAGATGAATCTGCGTGGGAAAAGAATGAAGAGCTCTCATCCAGCACCACTAGTAGCAGCAGCACTTGTTGGCAATCCGCGGGGTGAAAGTGGGCAAATTAATTTTTATCAACAAGAACCCTTTCGAGCTAGCTAGAAACATTGAGTGACCATTGAGGCCACCACACGAATGAGGTCAATCGAGGTGGTGGCTAACCGGCCGAGTGGTGGCGCGGGTTGAACGGGGAGGGAAAACAATTTATGTATGTTGGAATTGATTTTAATTACATTTGGCAAATGAAGGCCCGGGTGTTAAACTGTTGTTTTCCTATCGGGAAAATCAGCATTAACACAAGTGGCCGCGGTGATCGAGGGGGTGGTCCGATGGCCTGCCCTGTTCCCTTTGTGACCCAACAACTTGTGCGCTTTGTGGTGGAGGAAAGATTGTGGTTGTTCGAAATTTGTATTGCTAATGCTAGGCCCGGGGCCGGCTGACGATTATGGTGCGTTAATTACAGCGTGTGTTTTCTTCCGTTGTGATTATGTTTCCGGTCTAAGGCTCTGGGGGTGGCGAGCATTTTTGCATACCACGGCGGCCTTACTGAAAGGCATTCTTTAGAGAAATGTCCAGTCGAAGCAATCCAGCCAGCCCTTCCAGCATGAAACGTCAAGTTGGCTGCGAGTAATTCAGCAAAAAACCTCCTGCTTATCCTGCCTCCATTCTGGTGCGGTAGCTAAAAGAACCAACTTATTAACATAAACGATAATGTTGTCACCTGTACAGAGAGTGCGAAGAGTGTGTACCCCCTACTGGGCTAGAGTCCAGGAGAGCGAAATTTGTCACGATATTAAGCTCCCTTAAGCAGCAGCTATGGTCCTATTGGATATTCGCTTGATTGGGGTGGCCAGTGAAAGTGGTTCGAAGACACGTGTTTTCGAGGGTTTGCGTGTGGATTGTGGTGTTTCTGCGTGGTAGAGGGTAAAAGGTTTGCACCTTTTTAACCGCTGATGAGGCTGGCGCAGCAGCATAGATAAGTGAAAGTAAAACCCAGCTGGGTCTGCGGGTTCACCTGCGCAAATGGTGTCGCTGAGCAAATTTGTTGAACAGTGAACAGAGAGAGAGAGAGAGAGAGAGAGAGTGGTGTTGCATTTGCATTTATACACAAGATAAGCTTAGACGGCGGGTCTCTCGAGGCGTTGATAGGAAAATTCACCACGTTTGGGGTTCGTTCGATTGACATTTTTTCTGTTCAGGTTCAGTTAGTGCGTTATCAGACTCCCCAGATATTGATAGCAAATAAGGTATCTAAAGAGCGCCTTCAAAAGTGAAGCCCATGCTGCCATGAATGCTATGGAAATGTTGAACATCCGCTTTGCAATGCAGTGGATATGTGCAGTACTATCGGGAAATGCCCCGTGGCGATGGTAAGGGGGGGGGGGGGGGTCAATGAACGTTTGGGGGCCAGGGACCCGATAGAATGCACATATTTGTAGATGATTTGTCGTTTTTGGCCGTGTGTTTGTGTAGCCTGTGCTCTAACGGTGGTCGAGAAGAGCAAACGAAAACGCAAAACCAGCGCCCCAACGAAGATACAGAAGCTTGAACGAAGGAAAGAAGAACCTAGAACCTTCGTTGAAAGATTCCGTTCGCTTTCGGTTACCTCGCTGTCTTAGCTCCGGTTCAGACAAGCTGTGTTTCATTTGTGATGCAACTTTCTCGACTGGCAATGATCAGCCGATTGTAGCTTACGACAGTTCTGCCTTCGGTTCTGCATTGTTCCGATTGTTTGCTAGAGCGACGCTCAAGTTTTGCCTCAAACGTTCGCACGCACACAATCTTCAGCGGTTGATAACGCAACAAGCAGCTGACTGATACAGGCATTCGGTATGTGTCCCCAAATGGAATTGGTTCTAGAGCACATTGCACCAGCAAACATGATACATGATGACGAAACGACGCATCGTACCTGTCGTCTGTTCGAAGGCCCGAGAATTGGGGGAGGGCCACGGGGCTGTTGTGCAATGCTGATTTGTATCTCTCTGCCAGAACCTTTTTGGACCTTTTTGGTAGAGGTCGATGACCGACCCAAACCGCATGTTAAACAATGCACATACCGAGGGGAAAGTGCTGGGAGGGAATCGAATCGAAGAAAAGGCAACTAAATCCTATAGCTTCGTGTGCAAATAAGCTACTTTCACAACTTCAACGCATCCTTTCACCGAAATCAAATCCTTTCTTTCCTCGTGCACCGTTCATCCCTTATTCGCTCGAAACCAAAAAGGATCTTTGAAAGTGGAGGTGGAGGATCTGTTTTTCCATCGAATGGGATGCATCACCCGGAGCAGGAGCTCCCTTTGGACCTTTGCAATCCAACATGACGCTTCAGAATCGCCTGTAAAGGATTTGGCCCATCATCAACCGGGTCGGGATTCGGTGGAACAAGGCGCAGGTGTTTAGTTTAACTTTTTCCCATGATTTCGAAAGATGACGCTGGTGACGACGACGACACGATCCCAACAACTGCAATCATTATTCCCTTTTCCTTTCTACTGTTCCTCCCTTTCGTTAGGATTCGCTCGAACCTAAGGAAGCCATGGGTAGGAGTCGTAGCGCACTACGATGAGCAGTTCATTGCTTTCCGCGGGATGGATTTCGTTATTGCTTGTTGCTCTCTACTTTTTTCTCAATATTCTGTTTAGATCCTATTCGTTGTCAAAATATGACTTGTGTTGTGAGCTCATCGGCAACCCACCAACCGCAAAGCATAGATTTTTTTTCCTCTGCAGGATGCACGCTCGTGTAGAACAATTTGGGGTGAGAATTGGAGCGACAGCGGATGCGCAACGATGATGTATCCTTAACCCTTTTCTTCCTTCTTCGTTTCGTGGGAGCGCTGTGTTGGGAAAGCAATCAAAGTATGAAGAGTAGTTGGACGAAAGTGACTTTTATTGACAGATTTGATTCGACCGGATATTTGAGTTTCACTCTCTCACTCTCTCTGGCCGTGGAAAGCAAACGATTTGATTTCCCTTTCCTTGGCCGGCCGAGACCAGAAGGTGTCAGCTGGCAAGGATGCTACCATTTGGAAGGATAGCATATGGGCGGTGGGAACTTTGTGAAGGAATCCGTATTCTCCTCTCGTTGGCGTGACGTCCGGTTCTTGCTTCGAACAAATGTCCACGATCTGCGTGCGGATCAAATTGGGCGGATGTTGTCTGGGCGCGGGATCCCAGTGTAAGAAAACGTTGATGTTGCAGGAAATTGAGTGAGACATGCAAATGAAATGTTAGTAAAGAAAGATCCAAGAGAGCATCCATTTCCGCCGAATCAATCCTATTTCATCTTTGAAAGTTTTTCAATTGTTTGTGCCCATTAGGTTTGCCTTTTAAGAAAACGTAAAAACGACACGTAAAGTCTTCGTCTTGTGAAATCATAACTCGAACAAATGAACAAGCATGGAACACATTCGGAACCGTATTTGCTATTAAAGGTGAATGTTTGTTCAGGTGAATTGTGCTGTAAGGCAGCGATTCAACCGCTTTATGTCCCATATCGCGATCGACAATCGGTTTTTCGTTGCCCGCAAGAGGGTGTTTGGTTTTCTTTGAATAATATAAAGCACCAACCACCAGAATGGACAAATGATTTTATTATCCTTTTTCCTTCTGCTTCTTCGTGGGTTGAGTATTGAGTGGTTTGCTGCGGAACTGAATGCAACGGTGCAAGCTAACAATGGATACATTTTATTTGTTATTTTATTCCGCGGCTCTTACAACATCGCAACCCGTATTCCACCATCCCCGGGAGGTTGGATATTCTTAGACCGAATGATTAATTGTCCTTGGACCTCCCGCAGAGCTTCACTAGATAGAGAAGATCGTACGATTCCCAAGGAGGATCCAGACGACGGCGAGACTTATATTAATAAAAAGTCCCTGCCTCCCTCCCTGCCTGCGAGGCGCGATCCTCGGGGATCCTTCTGTCGGCCAGGGAATCTCATCTGCCGTTTTTTAATTGGATGGCTTTTGGTTTCGATCGTAAAGCTGGCTGCTGAACCCTTCCAGCTGAAGCTGTGGCCGGCGGTATGACATTCGCCATTTGGTTTTTTTTTCCACTTCTTCCAACCTTTTTCTAGTAGGCGGAAAGCTCCTTTTCTCGGCCAATTAAAAATGTTACTCGCGCTGACGTTGCGCAATTTGTATTTAATTCTACCATCGTTATTGGCAATCTCCTTCTTTCGTAATGTGCTTCCGGTGTCGATACAGTTCGGGTTACAAAATTAAGGGTCTCTTCAAGCCGGAAAGGCTGGGTCCGCACCCCTAATAATGCTGCCAGGCAGTGAACGGAAAGAGCAACTACAAAGGAACATCCCCTTTTCCTTTGTGCGGTTTGGCAAACTGGTGGCCATTTGGTACAGTATCCTTTTTTTCTCTGCCGTTGCCAATTAGATTCCTTCCAAGGGGTTTCGGAGGTAATGAGTATCCTGATTGACCTCTTTCCCTCTTCCACAAAAACGATACCTAGCGCTAATCTTTACATCTCTTTTCGATAACGATAGCCTGGTATGTAGCGAAGGAAAGGAAGGAAACCTTCGTTTTATCCTTTCGTGTACGTTCTTCGGATGCTGCGCACTTGAACGCTGTTGAACCAGTGCAGATGCGATGTTCGGATGCTTTTGAAGAGGGAGAGAGTATGGCAACGCCCGGAAGAATCAGCGTGGCAAGATCCACCAATCGGCATCGGACACTCGTCCTCGGCCCCCTGCATCGCGAGATGGCGAATCTGTACATTTCGTGTTTGCGGCAGTTGCGCAGATTCATCCCCCTGATTTTGATCTACAACATAACCTCGTTGTTGCACAATTTAAAATGGCGATTTCGAATGGCTCGCTGTTGAATGAAACACGGAATCGCACGCGATCTGTTCCGGTTTCTGTTTTTTTGCGTATTCATGAGTCTGAGGGGTTTTACGGCTTCATTTCAGAAGTTTGGCCTCTAGGTTTTCTTCCTATTTGTTTCGCACACGGTATACACACATCTGGTATTCGCTGAAGCGGTCTCGGTTCCACAAAGACTTTGAAATCATCATCGCAATCATCATCATCATCAGCAGCGACGGCGCTGTTTGTTGGATGAGGTTCAAAAAGGCCTTCTTTATTGACCTTCGCGAATGTGGTCGCGCGGTTTCGGTGCTGCTGTGGCTCCTCTGGGTTGGCGGTTGGTGAAGAAGGTGGTTTTATTGGTTGGCCGACTCTTGTTTGTCGTTTGTCCGCGCTTGTGCTGAACATGAGCTGGCATAGCAGTACGCCCATCATGACTGATTGGCGGAACAGCCTGCTTGAATCAGCAAACAGGTTTTCCATGCCAATTCTGACTAACTGGCATTTACGAAAACCGACTACTAGATAAGCAGCTATACCAGACGTGCTTGCGTCCATTTTGAGGATGGTTTTTCGATTCCCCTTCGAAGGACAAGTAATGGGGTTGCGGAGGATGTCTTTTGGGACATTTTTGGCGTGAGCTCCGTGGGACGAAAGGATCTTATTTCACATTCAGCAGGTGCCAATTTCCCGGGACCTTCTCTGTCAATAAGCCGCAGCCGCAGCCGCAGTTGATAGATTTGTTTTACGCAAAGAGGGAACTCGGGAGCATGCAGCCGAAGGAAACATGATATAGCTTTGTGATGAGGAGAATGGCTGTCCCTTTTTCGTCCATTGGATTTTTTTTGTCAATTCGATTTTTTTTAACTTATTGGGGATAATTTGTGCTACGCAGGGAGGATGGCGACAGTAAACAAAATGACATTGATATACTCTTACGCGCAGTATGAGCTATAAGTGATGTTTTCGGTGTGTTTGATCTGATGATGGGGCTGATTGTGCGAAAGTAAGCATTATGTGTTTGAAACTAGAATGTTCCAACAAAGTACAGTTTGCTGTGGCATCAAAGTAGTCTCGCTATAAAGTAAACTAAATTTCCGCTGCGATTTGTGACAGATAGCGCTGGCAAGCGAACAACCGGTTCGCCACGTGAAATCGGTGTCTGATGGCCACACACCGCATGCATGCACGCATGTGTGCTGCTGATAGACTGTGCAAAGCGCGCGATAGGCGGAAAGAGCTGCAGCGCGGTGCAGAGGGGAGACCCGGTTTTTGGCCACGGGTTCCGATTTCGAAATCTTTCCGAAACATCCGAACAACATTCGATTGTGCGGCCGGGCATCGCGGGTGCAAAGTCCCAACCGTCTTTACGCTTTCCGTCTCGCTCCCGCGTTCGATTCGGGCTGATAAACTGCAAGTCGACTGACTGTGTGCGTGGATGGATGCAAGGCGATGCAATGGAGTTGGAGTTTAAGATTTAATTTACCGTTTCCTGTGCTGATAATGGCGCGAAGAGCGCTGGGCGAAGAGCGACCCAAATTTGTTTTTATTGCTTGCGCCTATGGTGTGCCTTTGTGCCCGTGCCACGCACTTGTTGTCACACTTCTCTTCGCATTCTCTCTCACGCATACGCCGCACGCCACCACGTTCACGCCGCGCTGCCTGTGAGGGGCCTCGAAAAGTGCCACTAGATTAGAGTAGGCCAGCCAAAACGCGCTTGTTGCGGTCGCCATGTTGCCATGGTGTTGATGCCTAGTCTTATGGCCAGCAGCGGCAGCAGCAGCAGCAGCAGCAACACAGCAACCGCTTGCGTCTGTGTAGGGTTGCGTGCGGTGCAGTGTGCCGCGTGTGCAGCATGCTATGGAGCGGCAAACACGGCGAAAGGCCGTTCCTCTCGTCGCCTCCGATGGCCAACCAGGGAAAGAAGAAAAAGAAGGTCGCAAACAATCGCAACCGACGGGTGTATGCGTGAGTTTTCGGGGGTGGGGGGAGGGACTGCATGCTGGGGAGCATGTTGGGGCGCAACCAACAGCAGGTTGCGAGCAGCAGCAGCACCACCGGTGGGTTGATGTGTCCACCACCACGTGCATGTATCTCGCTTTGGTGCGCTCATTTTGATTCTCTCTCACCCCTTTTTGCACCGATCGAGGGAGATGGTGGTGGTGGTGGAGGTGTGGGTCACCCTGTAGCGGCAGCAGCGAGGCATTAACGAGTCGGATCGGTGTCAACGTCCTCTAACATAGAGAGTTTGCTAGTATCAAATCGAGAAGCACCAGAGCTTGCTGTCGTGGCCGCCTACGGGTGCCCGGTGGCATAATCGATGTCCCGACGAGCACACATACAGCACTATCTCGCGGTCTCGGAAGGGGCTACTGCATCGTGCGCGAAAGGCCAAAGCAGCGTGGCCAGACAATCATCATCAGCATCGCCGAGCTGCTATCTGAAAGCGCTAACCACACCGCGAACTCGAAACTCGTAGGCCCCAAACTAATGATGGGACACACTGAAACCGAACCGATGGGCTAGGGGAGCGCGTGAAGGAATTGCATTTTGTGCCTTCAGCTGCCAAGCTGAGAGAAGGAGAAATTGACGCGGAGAAAGGCCGCGTGCGTGCGCGGTTTTTGTTGACTCTTCTCTTCTTTCCCATTTTCTTTCCCATTTTTCTTCTACGCACTTCGCCCCCAAAACCCACAGCCTGCTGAGTCTATATCTCTCGTTCGATCGCCCTCAAATGCCCGTCGCAGTCGTATTGCATCGGTTTCGGTTTTTAGAAGGGACGGTCGGATGTTAGCGGTCAGAGCAGTCATTGACACTCATCCGCAAAAGAGCGAAACTCTTCGATGCTGCTGCGCCTTTCCAACGCGAACGCGCGAACGTCTTCTATTCTAGCGACTCCAGGCGAAGGGTCAAGTGGAGTGCCCTGGACGAAGCCCTCTGAAACGCAACAAACACGTGGCTGTTTGTGTGCCTCGAACGGTGGAATGCAACGTGGCGTTATCGGAAACCGGTGCTCCACGGAGATACTGTGTCTAAAATGGCGGAATTTTTGGACTACCGTTTAATGAAAGACGAAAGAAGAAGAATGATTTGTTCTTCGATATACTATTTGCAGTTATATGATATAACATCTGGTTATATAGATTTTTTTTATCAATAGGAATTGCACAAAAAAATGTTTCTCGACTAACGGATGCTGGATAAAGAAGCTCCATGTAAAGGGGAAACTTTAAACAGTTGCGATTGAAGGTCGATCACGCAGGAATTTAACAGTTTTCCAAACTGTTAACCTTGAAGCAGCACAGCAAATCACAGACGTGGAACCGATGGGCACTATGTGAGCGTATAGGCCACGTAAACATTCGCCCGAAATGGCACCGAGAGCTGAAAATCACAATTCGGCTTCAACAGATACTCGTCATGCGAAAGCGATGCGAAACCTCACGCTGGTGTGCTCACGGAAGTGCTGCTGCTGCTGTTGGTGTCCCCTCACCGCACAAACCTTGAAGTCCTCACCGCCTGTCGTCGTGGGTTTTACCTTGGACGCTGCTGTGTGTGCTTGACGAAAACATTCGCGCAATCCGCTCACAGTAAACAGCTCCACGTAGCCCTTTTGCGCCCTTCCCTCTGCGTGACCGATCGCCGTTTGGCCTTCGCACGCGCCCACCGATTGTTTTGACCCAGATTTTTGCACCACCCTCCCATCCCATCGTCACCACCGTAGTGGACCTGTTGAGCCGCGTGTTTGTGCACGTGGACCACGCAAGGGTCTGCGTGTATGGTGTTTGGTTGCTTCCTCTTTGGTAGCGCGCGATCATCTCGACGGTTTTTGAGAACAGTCATCTCGCCTGGCGGCGACTCTCTTCCGGCAAATGGTGGGGTCGATCGTGGCCGAATTTGCGCGATCGCGACGTGGTTTCATTACGAAACAGCGTCGTTCTCGTCATCGTCTGTTGTTGACATTCTCCTGCTCCCTACCGGGCGGACGGATTGATGACTTGAGAAACCCTTCCGTTCCCATTTTGCGCCAGAAGCGAAATGCCAATGCAAATAGAACGTTATGTGGGACAGCAGCAGAACTGAAAATGTTGGTTAAGCACAATTTGTGTGTTGTTCTAGAGAGATGCTCGTCTGTTAAACGAGGGCTGCCACTCTAGAGTAACCTGACACAATGCCATACGCTGTTTGGATCCGATGGATGACTTCGTTAACCGCTTCGAACGTGCTTCTTTACCGAAAAGCGCCCTCGCACTCGGGAAATAAAGAAACACGAATGATCCATCATCGGAATGGTTGCTTGTTGTTTCCTTTCTTGTAGCTTTTTTTGACGTTTTTTCGTCTTTACAATGTGCTCGGTGGCGCACTGCACTTGCAGTGATGCCCCCTCGGGCACCTGCTAAACAAGGATCGCCTTTCTCCGTGATCGGGAACAGCAACATGACCCTGTTGAAGGACTGATGATCCTTTCAGAGAAGTATGCTCGCGCCCTCCATGCGAAAGCTGTCAGAGAACGGTGTACGGATCAAGGATTAAATTTCAATTTGGAATTATACTTATGCGACGATATGCCAGAACAGATGAAGGATGGAAAAGAAAGTTTGCGTGCAGACAGCTACACTGGCCCTGGGTTGGTGACTTTGCCTTTGGTCAATCGGTTAAAACATGTCTCTATTCTGCGCCCATGTCTGCGCCAACCATCGCTAACATACTAGATTGCACCATGGGCACGATAGTTTGATCCAATTTTAGATTTCGTCAGGGAAATTTATTCGTGGGATGCATAAAAAGGTCGGTGCGTGGCTGCCAAATCGAATGTACGATCGTTTTTTTCTATTCTACCTGCCACGCCATCCCTTTTCCAGCTTTGCACCTGAGCCAATGCGAATCCTGTGACCCTTATTTTCAGATCCGTCCCCGGAACAGAAGGAAAAAGGTTTTGCGTAAGAATGGATTGTCATTCGTCGTCCTTCCCTCTTTGTTCGTCCTCTTTGTGAGGGTGCACTTTATCCCCGCTCCGTGTTCTCCCACGGTGTCTAGGCGAAGCTAAAGGTGAACTTAACCAATAAATTTATTGGATAATGCAACGCGACACCTTGCGCCACGGTTCACTGGCAGTATTCGCTAGAACCGCAGCGTTCGAAATCCGATTATATACCGTGCGGGTTACGTTTATCCTTTTTCTTTTCTTTCCCTTCTCTTGCATCGACCGGGTCCTAGCATCGTATCGGGGGGATAGTATGTTGCTGAAACATGTGGAAGCAATGGAAGCGTATCCAAATGGAGCAGCTTACCGGGCGGCAGGACCTTGGCTATTCTTGGCCTTCATTGAAAGGATGCGAGTCAGCATCAAAACGTAGATTTAAGAAATCAAACCTTTTTTGCCTCACCGGCACCGGGAGAGCAGTGGTAGATAACATTTATTTAGGGCATTACAGAGCCTGGAACGCGTGGAAGCGATGATGGTGTGGGAATTTTATTGGCGCATTGTGAGAACCGATCAGACCGAGGCTGCTTTCAGGAACGGACTATTCGCAATCGAGCGTTTGATTGCTTACAAACTCGAAAACCTGTTCCCAACTAACTTTCCGTGTGAAATGCTTGTGAATTCTAAGTTGATCGTGAAAGTAATAAAACTTCGGTATGGCTAGGTGTGAATTGTAGTGTGTAATCCTTGACGATGTTTCAATCGTTTCGAAGGTGCGAGAAACAAAACGTTTTTTTAATAACAATAATACACAACAGTCCGTTATAAGGGACTTTAATATGACCGAAAAATGAGTAGCCATGTTTCGATAAACAATCGACGTAACATTAAAATCCCTTCAACACGATCTGGAGATGCTTTGTTAGTGTCTAGTTTTTTCGTTAATTTCTTACCTCTCAAGAAAATCCTTCAACCAAGAATAGAACGTCTTTTTATAGTTTATCTTCAGCGTTGAACAACAATAATTTAATTTTGAAAATTCCTTCTAACTCATTCATGATATTGAGTTAATTTGTATCTACTAAAAGATGTTGGATTCTGATTCCTCCCAATAGTTTCACGCGTTTCTTTCGATGCTCTATTCGTTGTTCGTCTATCTTGTGCATTTCATTGAATGTAGCGAACCGCGAGAAGTAAACGGGAAGAATTAATGAATCTAACCTGTATTTTCTATCCCGTTTCCACGAGTCCACGATTGCACCACGTCCGCTGGAACGCGATGTTCCTGCAGTTCTAGGGCCTCAGAGAAGCTAAAGAAAGAAAAAAAAATAAGGCGGAAGAGCAACCGGTGCAGACCGCTGTGAAGGAAATTATCATAACCTTGCCCAACAAACGCAGCGCTCGGGAAAGCCCTGGACTAGCGAGTCCAACGGAGTCGCTAGTAGAAGATACAGGCAGCTTCAACGTTAGAGAGAAAGAAAGAAAGAGAAATAGGATAGAGGAAGAACGGAAAAACAAAACAGAGAACCCAAGGTGCAAATCACGCTGCAGCCGGAAGAAAACGTGGCCCTTGAGTTTCTTGCTTTTCTGATCTGATGATGGTCTGACTTTTACACGAATCAGTGCCTCACTATTTCGTTAGTTCGTGAACTAACTCGCTAGATGCAATGCGTTTCAAGACCCGCAACGTATGCTGGCTGTGAGCTGTGAGTTATTTCACTAAGAATTGAATAAGAAACATATTTTATAAGAGACATCTCACACAATGACGAATAGTAACTATTGTGGTTCCTTAAGTTTCTTGCTCTTGATCGGGTTATTCGCTCCATAAAATATATAAACGGCAAACCGAACCGAACGGCAAAATCAGCAGATGGTCTAACTTGCGTGAGAGAAGGGAAGGAATGAAAATAGAAAACTATTCCAATCATCATTAGGCTCGCGGTTCCTAGTCCCCGCTGTGTGCGCTGTGAGCCTGGGGTTGCGTTTTTTTTTTTTAGGACCCTTGACCACCATCACCATCCCCGTCAGGAGTCGGCGATACTGGTTGGGCAGATGGAAAATGTCGAAATATAGCCCCCTCCAGAAAAACACCTTTCACCAGCATCTACGGTCGCGAGAAAGGGAGGCGTTTCATTGCGTGCCAACTCGCAACCTCACTCTGCTCGCAGCGTAGGTGACGTAGCTGTCCGGGAACCCCTTTTCTAGCAAAAGATAACGCCGAGCAAAAAGTCAAAAAATTTAGTTAAAAAACCCGTAGAAACCGCCGTAGATCGTAGTAGGACTAGAGGTGGTGGATCGATGAAAAAGAAAGCAACCATAACGTTCCCCATTAGAGGGTGTCCAGTCCTCGACGGAATAAATGGAATTCGCTTATCTAACGCTTTTCCATTCGCCTATCTCCCTTCGCTCAGCAGACAGTCCACCGTTTTTCCCCAACCCCACTTTTCATTTTTGCTCACCGTCAGGGTAAAACGTGTCGAACTCGCCCCGTGACCCTTGCCAATGGGCTAGGGTGTCGTGTGTTTTGGGTAGGGCGGGTGGCCTTACTCCCTCCGATCATTTGTTGCATTAGGTTGCAACGGCAAATGCCAAAACTTGGCAGTAAAACATGGCTTGGTGGGGGGTTTGGGTCGACGCAACGATGGTGGCAGATAAAATCGTGGAGTGTAATAGGTGCATACCGTGTGGTGAGGATATTAGGATGGTGTCGGTCAAAAACTGCAGATAGCAGTTGCTGCCGCAGCTTTTAATGAGCTACGATGGTACTCGATTGGATAAAAAAGAAGGTTTCAATTTATGAACTTCGTTTGCAAGATTAATAAGCAACGATAAGCCGGATCCGATGAGCAGCGATACAATGGACAATGAATCAGTCAGTTCTAGAATACGACGAGCGTTGTTTGTTGTAGCTTAAGGTATGATTGGAAAACCCACCGAAAGGATATCATCGGAATGTAGCAAAAGGGGGTTGACAATGATTCAATTTGCAATTTATGTAGCAGAAAATTGAAACCAGAGTGCCGCCCGGTGGTGCCGATTTGCACCCGGCTGGCCGTTATCAATCGTTAGCCAACCCACGCGACACGAGTTGCACAATGAATGGCACTTATTTGCGGTCGATTGAAGCGCACACCGCACACCGCAGTACCGAACGCTTCGGTTGCGCAATTTGATACCACGTGTTGGTGGCTGCGAGGCACAAGATAAGGGCGCCTCGACGTGGCTTGAATGCTGTTGTGCTGCTTCCAGTTAATTTATGTCCTCAAGAGCCCAAAAAAGTACGCAATTTAGGTGTAAAGTGGCCTAGTGGAGCGGATACAGCAGCGCATCCTAGAGTTGTGAGCGCTCCAGTCAATGGCGTCCGGAATATACCGGCTTCTGTGCTGACACGAAGGACACGTTTTTTTTATTTCCATTTTGGTTTAAAAAAATGTAAGGAAAACACATGTTTCCACCATCGTGGTGCAGCGCAAAGCGTGGGAAACTCGTGGTTAGGATCAGAGCACAGGATGTGACGCGGTTGCTCGTTTAGACAATGCGAGAATGTGTAGTTTGGTGGCATATTTTAATCAGCATTGAAAACAAAATGTTTAACGAATAAAATTGAAACATAAATAAGCAATCAATCCTTCTGTCCAATTGGATTATTATACTTTCAAAGATTCATTTCGTTTTGATTTTACTTTTCCAATAGGAATGCATTGAATGATATGCAAATAAGGCCATCCTTGAATGCAAAAGGATTGCCGCGCTCCTAAAGAAACCACCTCTTCATTCACACATTCCACAGCGAAAGACTCTTTCAACACTTTTGCTAAAGTAAAGGATATCGATATCCATAAGTTCCGCTTTCGCTTGAACCAACAATATGTGAAGCTGGTGGCTTTGGTTCAAGTTCTGCTGACCATGTTGGCGAGTGTTGTTTAATAGAAGTAAATATTGATCCTACATAAAATTGATCATTTGGCTCTTCATCCTCAAAACGTCTCGCTTTCGTGATCCTAATCAAACAACTGTTTCCTTTGCTGCGATCGAGTGGAACAGGAAATCGCGCCAAAAAGGCTGTTTCACTTTCATGTCTGTAAAAGTATGATTCGATTCAGACCTGTTGCTCGCAACGGAAGTCTACAAAAAACCCCTTTTTCCTGTTTTTGGTTATGCCAAAGGGACCGGAAATGGGACGGATGAGATGCGATAGGCATGTAAAAATGGAGGTTAGCCAGAAAATGCAATAAAACAAAGCCAACCCATTGAGGAATTAGCATCTAGCCGGTCCGAATTCTCTTATTCTCCAGTCTGCTAGCGGCCAGAGGCAGCTGACGAAATGCACACTCACCAAAATTGTCATCCTGCTGCTGTCTTCCGCAGGACTTTGGCATTACCGACCGATCGGACCACATTTGGATGCAGGGAGCGAACCATAAAAAAACTGTTTCACCCCTTTCCTGCACTGATGTGTTCCCTCTCGTGGTGTGCATCACGCATTTCGCAGGATATGCAAGGGCCAAGGAGCACCAACCGTCCGATCGGCGAATGCAGCAGTGAGCAGAGAAAAAACCGAGGGAGCAACAACAGCAGGCTTTGAGCAAAGTAAGAAAGGACGCCGTGGGTATACGGAGCCACTCTTTGCCGACTCTTTTGCATATTTATAGTAATTTAAATTCATCGTTAATGTTCATAAACGTTACACTCGAGCTCTACCTGTCGATAAACTAGGAGGTTGAGCGGTTTTTCGCTAAGAATTAGAACTCGTCTACCGTCTGGTGGCAGTAACGGAAACCTTGGCAATATGTCGCGTAACGAAAGCGAATGCAAGACTTTGGCTTCTTTCGGGATAGGTTTTCGTGCATCGTGGTGATGCGATTTTGTTTCGAAAACTTCCGGAAGCCGAACCCGGCGACATTGAGATCCGGTTCCGGGAGATAAAATGAAACAAGTTTTGCGAGTTTGGATGTTTTTTTTGTCTTTTATTTTAAAATCGGACCCTAGTAGAGCGAGGAACTGGTTTGATAGTGCAATAAAGATTGCATAATGATTGCATAACGGACGGTTGGAAGTCGGAAACAACACGGTGGTGGCACCAAGAGAGATTTTTGTTGTTGTTTAATCTTCATTCCTTGCAGAAACATGTAAACTCTGATTGTAAATTTATATAAGAAGATATTGGTTGTTGTATTAGCAGTAGAAGAGCATATGAAGCATAAACCATTTTTCGGGAGAATTTCGATTGGTTATCTACATTTGACATTTTTAATACATACATTAACCGCATTTTCATCAAACAATGTAAAATTATGTGGCGAAATTCAGTCAAATGTTGTTGAATGTTTAGTCAAAATATGGGCGCAAAATGCAAATAGAAAACAGTGGAATTTCAAGTTCATCTCTTCACGTAGCGTTGTGGCGTGGCGTAGAAAGATGCAAATTTTTTAAAGAGAAATTCCTTAAAGGTTGCACTTTCTCACGGTCTGCCCTATCTGCGACTATCTTTTTCCACTTTATAATCAGTGCAACTCATTCTGCAACCGTTGCAACGGTATGTTGTATAAAGGATTTGTATTTGAAACGCAAAACCGCTCAAAGAGCAAGAGGGAAGAAAGGAGACAAGAAGCATATCCCCTCGGCAGGTAAGCGGGCCCAGAGCATCCATAATGAAGGCAGGAGTCACCGATATGCAAATCAGCCCTGCCTGGGACTCGGAGCACCGGAGTTGACCCAAACTGTCACCGAACGATGAGCCATCCGGGGCTGTCCGGGAAAGGAAGAGTGCAGTTTCTTACGCAAAAGGATGCGCAAATGCACAACTTGAGGGCTCCGGTGTTTTATGCACGCACTTTTTTTCCCACACCACACCACCGGGAATGAAAGGGAATCTTTCCATTTTTTGGCAGGCGAGGACACGGCGCGGTTGGTGGACGGCCGGTCGGTCCATAGATGGCATGAAGTATCTTGCAGCAACCCTTTGGCTGTACTTTGCATAAATTATCTCTCTTCACTGGCTCAGCGCGGAGGATGCATTTTGCGGGACAGATTTCCTCGTTGGGAATTTCGATCGGATTTCGATCCTGTCGAATGGTGTGTGTCGTTGTGCGGAGCTGATTTAGTGAGAAAATTATTCAAACAGTTACCTCCACCTCGAGATGCATGGGAATTCGTTCACTAGGTTTTGGTGTGTTGTTGCATCAACTGCCGGTGCTGGATCCCTGAGGGGAGTGGTAGTGTGTGGAAAAAAAATTTGCATATAAAAATTAGGGACATTCAGCTATCAGCTGATTTATGGGACTGTGCCAGAGCATTCAGTGCAACATTGGGTTCAGAATTCAGTTGCGCGTTAGTTGAAAAAAACCGACAAGCTCCATGGCTCCATGAATCCCCGTCGTTGGTTGCATTTCGCAGAGCTCACTTTGATCTAGCATCGTGCGCTGTGCTTTTGTCCACCAAACCGAGATCAAAGACCACCATGATCGCAAGAAAACGCAGCGAACGAAGGGGGGTAATGGAGGAGATAGCGAAGCGGTCGAGAAAAAAAAAACCGGACCTCCAGGGTCTTTGCGGGATGATTGGGCAATCTGAGCGCAGATTTTCGGTAGCGGAGGCCCCGAGTTTCTTCGGGTGACCCTTTTCTGGCTTATGGCCGCATCGGCGAATGGCTGGCTGGCTGCGTGGTGGCGACAACGCGGCGCGCATTTGCTTATGAGTTGCGTAAACAACCGCGGTGCTTCGGGCGATGAACGAACGGTGGTCGGCCACACTCTCGATCACACTTTGCACGACTGACTTTGCGTGACACTTTTTGACCCTCTCTCTCTCTGTGTTGTTGGCAAGGACTTGCGGAGGAGGAAGGTGCGACCTCGGGGAGGGCAGGGAAGGTGTTCGGTTTTGGATTTATTAATATTCATGTAAGCTCGACCGTCGTTGTCCGTTGGTGGCGTTGGAAGCAGCACCAGCCTCTGAAAGCAAGCTTAGCCTTTACGGGAAAGGTGCAGGTTTTGCGCAAAAGGAACCCCCCCCGCTACGGCCGCTCTGAAATGGGAATTCAATCGGGCGGAGCGTTTATTGGCATGTTTCAAGGCGACCAAGATGTGGCGCATCTCGTTAAGGTAAGCCGCTGGGATTGGATCGCTCCTTGAGACTCGGACTCTTACGTGCCTGCGTGCGTGCTTGCTCGCTCGTGTTGATTATGCGAAACGGACAAAATGCACGATGGATGTTAGTTGTATTCTATTGACACGGTTTAACTCAATATAAAGTGAATTATATGAAAAAATGTTAGATATTGATAGTTTGCCTGCAAAAACCTGTCTATAATCTATCGCCATTTAACTTTTAAGTAACATTTTACTGATATCAACACCTCAGGCTTAATCATTTGACTTTGGAAACCCTTTTACAAGGTTAATGGGAAGCCTTTTGTGCCAAAAACGTGTATGAACCATTTAATTGACCAGCCGCCTTCGGTCTGGCCTCAGTGGTTAAAATGTCAAACGTGTTCCATCGCGACGAACGATTTATTGGAGCACGCTCCTTGGCCCCTTCGCTAATCGACAACGTTGTAATTAGTGACCGTTCGCCGGTCTGCTTTAAAGATCCCAATGTTCGAATTTGTATTAAAGGCCAAACAGAAGATTGATTTTATAAGACTGCTTGGATTGGAAGTGATTGTTGAACTCGTTTCATTCGCACCAGCAATGGGCTACTGCGATATTATTGTTTCGTGTTAAAGATTGGCAAACAGTTAAATGAAATTCCACTTTTCCTGCACAACATGAACAACATGGGACCTAATCAAACGTGCACCCCTTCTCCGTTCGTCTGTCACCGTTTGGATCTATGCAAATTAGTATAGAAATCTTTGCATCGAAATCAACGATATTCCCGCGAGATGTGTTTATGCTAATATCCCTTTAATGTCCCGGAAGTGTCCTAGGCCCTGAGATGTGCCCTCGCGCATCGTCTGCGCGCCAAAAGTTGTTGGCAACTTTCTCTTACCGTTACCGGCGTGTGTACCCTTTTAAGGCGATCAGACACAACCACGATCGATCAACCCGAAATCGCTTCTCAGCTTCACCGGCAAACCCCTTTGGATGGCTGAGGTGCACCAGCAAATAAGAGCCTTGCCTATGCAAATGAGCGCAGCGGAAATTAAATTACTTTCGCCTTGGAGGATGAGAAACCATGAAAAGTAAGAGGGGAAAAAGAGACAGAGCGAGAGAGAGGGAGATGCGAGAAAAAAAAGTTTCTTTCTGGCGTGTGTATTGCACAATCGCCAAATCGATCGATCGCTGGGTAAGATGCAAATGAGTTTCGACTAGCAGTTGAGAGGTACCGGTATGGGATTGGGATTAACAATCGCGAATGTCCAGGTCCTTCCAAAGAGAGAGAGAGAGAGTGAGAGAGAGCATCGATCGTGATGTTCCAGGGACACTGCCCCAGTTAATTGCATCATGCGCGTAGTCCCGTGAAGCATCTTGCGAGAAGGGAAGTTAATTTGCATATGTCCACGGGCCTCTTGCAAGGGGCTCAGCAAGCATCGGATTGCTGCGGGGCCACAG
>NC_064878.1:2432500-2447500 GCF_943734665.1 Anopheles aquasalis | reverse complement strand
TGGTCTCGACCTGGGGTCCACCGGCGCGCCAGAGGAAATGTGTGATGGTGCTGTAGCAAGTGCACAGGGGAACCTCCCCGGGGGATGCCAGGGGTTGCGGGGAGAATGAAGGAACGGAGCAAAGAGAGAAACTAGATAAAATTCCGGAGAATCGGAAGGGCAAAAAAGGATTGCTAGATAGCTGCCGAGCTGCCCGCACCACCACGATGATGATGATGATGATGATGATCTAGGCACGATCAAGAGTGGGTCGAATCGGGACAAGAACAGGTTTTTCCGCCCCTTCGTACTCCTCACTCCCTGCGCCCGGTACGAAAAATCACGGTCAATCTAATTGGATTTCGGTTCCTTCCTCGACGAGGTTCGTTCCTTGTGGCTATATCCTCGCCAAGGCTCAGACTGGGTCCCTTTTGCATGTGTTTGTTGGCGCGTGGTGTCCATTGTACGGAGCCAACAAGCCCGGCTTTGTTTCTGTTGCTCATCCGTTTGTCTGCTAGAGAAAAAAAGGGATTCGGACACAAGTGGTTACACGCTGGTGTTGGTGGAACGAAGAAGGATTCGAAGGAATAAGGAATAAGAAGACGAATATGCCTTGGTTTCTCGAAAGCCTGTTCTCTTGCTCTCCGCTCCATCCTCCATCGTCACATCGTTGCGCAATCACCACCATCATCCTTTGGTTTGAGAAATTTTATGATTTTTCTTCTCCATTCTCTTTATTGTAGGTGATTTGTTTCGCGTTATAAAACGTACACTCGGGTGATGCATAAAGAACAGCGATGCTCTGCGGCTCTGGAGCACGTGAATTGAAAACGATAATAGAGCGTTTATTAAATGTTTAGTAAAGAAAGAAATTTCAATTGTTCACTCCAGTGTTGGTCCATATTTTCATAAATATTTATCCAATTTTAGTTGAATTTACGAGAACTATCTTAAAACAAATACCCAACATCAGTAGGCCGCTGCTGCTGCTGCTAAATTGAGTTGTGCGCTTTAAGCCCAACTCAACAGCTGTCGGCCAGGAAACCGTTGCCAACCATGCTCGCTTAATCTTTCTCTGCTGCATTAGCGCGAAACGCAAAAGACCCAGCACCCCACGGCAAACGGCCGCTGCTACTTTCGACGGTTTCTGCCTCGAAAAACGGCGCATCTGCAGTTGTTAATTATGTGCCAAGGCGTGGCGTGGCATGGCATGGCGTGGTCCTTCTTAAGATTGCGTTTCTATTCTGCCTTCTCTTTACCACAAATGCCACTTTCGCGGAGTAGCTTTGAACAAGGGGGTTGGCAGCACACGATCCTGCTGACAGCATGGGATGGCAGGAATCTATTTTTAAAGTTGCAGATGCACTCCACGCCGCTGATGGGTCGCTTTGGCCACTGTGAATATTCGTCCCCCGGGGAGTTGTTACTGACGCCTTCAAGCCATCGTAGCTAGCTGCGCGCTCGCTGCGCACGACAGGTTCACCCTTTTCGATCCGAGTTTGCTCCATTTTTTCGAACTGAAAGCAAATGATCATTCCGCAATAATGAACTAATTTCAGTCAAACCTGCCCAAGCGCTAGTTGTAGAAAAGATAGCGGAGTGATCATGCCGGTGCCGGTTTGCCGCTTCCCCCTCCTCAAAATGCGCCCTCTTTTCGTTTGCCGTTGCGGCTGCACGCAGCGCACGCATGTTGCTCACTTCCGCAAAATTATTATTAGCTCTAATTTTGAACCAACCCAGCGGCGGGCCCTTGCTCGACGAGCGGGGGAAGCGCGCGGCGCTCGATCACGGTCTATGAGTTTTCCGAACCTTTTCCGTTCGTTGTTCCATTTCGTTCCACGTTTTTTTTGCCGTTTTTGCTGCGCAGCGGAGCACTCGCGGTGTTTGCAGCTTGCATTCGACTCCATTCGCTTTCGCTGTGTGTGGCTTTCCGGTTGCGCACTTCCGGTTTGCCAGCAGACGTGGGTTTCACGAGCTAGCGCTGCCTTCTCATTTTGGCAGCATGGTGTTGTTGTTCCCCGTACCCGATGCCTATAAGGGGGAATGTCGGAAAAAGGGAAGAAAATAGCACGCCCCCGCAATAGGGGATCGACGTGCGGAGGGCGAGATACGAGAACTGCACGCGGTGCACGGTCTTTTTTGGTGTAACATTTGCGTGAAGGAGGTTTTGAGAACTAGCGACTCTAGAACGGAATGATCGTGCATGTTCTCAGTCGCGATAAAAATAGATCATAGCAAGCGCAGACTGCTGTGTGGCCATGCGCTTGTACTATTTTAAGCCCGGCTCTACCGATCAATAGCGCATCGATCGGCAAGCAAGGCAACGCGAACAGACTCGAGAAATTCCATCGGATTGCACCCGATGACAGTGACCATGAAACAGTGAAGTGTGTCCAGAGTGGCAACCATTTTATGATCGCATTGTCGAGCATCAAGCTTAGAAGACGGAACCAACGGTGGCCGGTGGAGCATATACGCGGGTGGAGGGTTGCGTAGGTGTCCCACTGGAATGTTCTGTCACAACCCAGCCGTGCGTCGTCGCTGTCCCAATCCCCCCCGCTCTACGACGCATGCATTAGCATTAGTCAGGGACAGAAAATGGAAAAATTGTTGGTGTAGGCCCGGGTTCGAGTCTCCTCCGTCCTCTCCGGTGAATGAGCCGAACCGAAACAGGGAGGAAGAGAAAAAATGAGAGAGATACAGGGAACGAGAGAGAGAGATGAAAATCAAAATCCGGAAAAGGGCGAAACGCGCGCGACATGGAAATCACGTCGTTTGCGTGTTTGGTGTTCTTTACGAAAGCTAAAACCCCGTGGAGCGTCGTTGTGACACAAAACTCGTTCTCCACTGAGGAGCTGCTGCTGCAGCGATGGTGCATTTGTCGAGATAGAGCTAGAGGCGCGCACACGGTTTCGGTGTTTAATGTCATCGTCTGCGCGTTGTCGGTGGCGGCTTCGTTTGGCTTCCTTCGTCGTCGTCGTCGTCGTCGTCAAGCCAACGTTTGGTTTTTGATTTTTGGCCTTTCCTTCCTAGCCGCCGCTCGATTGCTTGGATCGGGCGTGCGTATCAAAAAGGAAGCGGAGCCCCGGATGGAGAAGCCCTTCACCACCACCCTTCACGTTTGGCTCTAGACAAGTCAGGTGGCCAGTCCCCTGTTCCCTGTTCGTGTTCCTTTCTTCTTCTTCGCTAACGCAGCACTTATTTAGGCACGGAGACGGGCAAAGGGCAATAAATAATGCGAACTCCAGAATAAAAAGGAAGGCGAAAACACGGTGGTGGACGGTTGAAGACGAAAGAAACGACAAACGCGGCGATTGCTGAGATGCGTGGCTTGGCGCGGCCGCGCGATCGTACGATGAAGCCGCGCGGTGAAAATGCGCAAAGAAGGAAGGCACAACGTCGACGAGAAGAAGGTGCGTGGACGACGGATGCATTCGAAATGTTTGGAAAATATGGCTTCAGCAGAAGGGCCCTTGGCTTGGTGGCGCGTAATGGCGGCACCACGCATCGTAACGCATCCGAAGTGGACTTTTTGGCTAGGTTTTTGAATTAGAATCAGCTCGTAAAGAGTCTGCAAACGTTTACGAAAAGTTATGTGGGGCTGTTCTTGATCTTCCCAAGATCCAATTCATTGTTAAAAGGGAAGCCCCTGAGTATCGTTGCACATGTTTAGCATAATTTGTTTAGTGGAAACAATACAATTAATTCCAGCCCCCATTAACTGAACCTGAGGGGGATGGTAATGAAATGCACACCGCGGCACATCACGTGGCACTGTTTGCTGCGATCGAAATGAAATTTCCAACCCGGTGAGCGCGCTCTCTTGAGCGGCGTCGAGCGGCGAGCTGCATTCGCGATCTGCCTAAGGCTAATCAGCAAAAAGGGGGGGCTCGAGGGGGCCCTCCACGAGCGCCACTGGCGAGTCATTTGATAAATGTTTTGCAGCATGATTAAAATAGTCCCGCCAATTAGGAGACTTTAATTAATTATCCGTTTCTTCATTCTCGTGCGCCTCAAAAACCGGGACCGGTACCGGTACCGGGACTGGGACTGGGACCGGGATAGTAGTTGTAATTAACCCTGTTCTCTCTTCATTGAATGACGGAATGATTTTCAAGAATCTTTACTGCGCCGTGTCTCGGCTGCGCTGCTTTGCTATTGTTAATGGACTTTTGGGTCCATCCGAGGGATCGTGGCCGGTGTCTGATGTTGACCTCGTGTGCGCCCTTGCATCGACTGAGCTACTGACTGCGCGCTAATGATGCTGCAAACACAACTGCAGCAACTGCTGGAGTTTGGAATTTAAATTAGCAATTTGTTTCGAAACAAACTACAGCAACATTTACATAATGGCTACGGTGTCTTTTAGTGGCATCATTTCCGTGGTTTATACCACGGTTACTCTTCAATTTGCTAGAATTTCTTGCCTCAGACACCCAGAAAGGAAACCCAGGCTAGTGGCCAGGAAAGCGAAACCCTTTTTCCGTAAGATTTTCCGTAAAACAAGAAAAGCCAGACGCTCGCTCAGCTCAGGGGAGGGATGCTGTTTACATTAGAGTTCATTGAACAGTGAGGCGGGCCGCGGGATCGTCTTCGCTTGTGCCCTGGCCCAATATCTTCCAGATGCATCTTCGCTTCGTTCGCATACTGCGCGTTTTCGCCTGCCGTTTTGAGCGCGTTATTTAAGGAAACGTGCACCCCGAGTGTTTACAATCACTTCACCACAGCATGGGAGAGAAGAGGGTGGGCGTAAAATGCACAATCGCATGCACACGCCAGACCAGCATCCGGTCTTTGGCGAACCGACGATTCGACGATCCTCAACGTGCATCGGGATGCATCTGAAAATAGATCCATTCCATCTGCTTCTATTCCGTCCCCTGGCCGTAACTGCAAGGGGCGGGTGGCCAGAGAGCCAGAGAGCGATGTGAATAAACTCTTTACTGTAAACAGACCGTCGCCGAACTGACGAACGGAGGAAAGGATGCCAAGATCGTGGGCTGGAAGCTGGAGTGAAGTGAATCGAGCCAATCAAAAGGTTAATCACTCGCTTGCTTGCCGGGAAAACCAGCTGAACTGAGAATTCGTGATAATATTTTCTGGAGAATCAGGAGTACAAAAATAGGTTGCCTTAAGCAGGAGCATGTCATTGTCATTCCGCTTTTTTCCCCTTTAGAAGATGATAGTAATGTTTGATTATTAACGAGATAATGGAGGTTTGCTGTAGCGATGCGGTTCGGTTGCGTGTGATCAAGCGCTAGCCAGGCGAGTTGCGTGTTAAGGAAGGTCCATGGCACTTCCGGAGAGTTCATTCCCTCAACACCGGAGCGCGTGATGTCGATGTGGATGCTGAAGAAGAATGCAGATGCTCTTGATGGTTCGAGCAAAATGTTCTTCATTTCCTCCAGGCAAGATAACAAGATAGTCATCATAGACCCACGAAGCAGCTCCCAAGCGATAAGCCATCCCACTGGCGGCAGGTTGCACAAGGGCGAGGGTACGAAAAGTCATAAAAGTCGGCAAATCCCTCTGTTGGGTTTCGCTCCGCATCGGATCGCAAAAGCCGAAGCTGTGGAGGCGACGCCGAAGGCTGAGTCTCGGCCTGCTAATGATCCCTGCAGGGGAAGTGGAAGTCCAGAAAGAAGAACGACCAAAAAGGATCTTTCGGTGATGCTCTTGCACATGCGTCCTGGGCGTCTCTGGGCCATGGGAAAGCAAAAAACGACTGTTGCGTAATGTGTTGCACATTTGGCTTGCGCTTTGGGTGCGACCATCAGGTGCGGCTGTAGAGCCGAAGGAAGGAAACGGCCTCTTGCGCAATGTCTGTGCTTCTTTTATCCACGTTGCATTGAGAACACCCTATTGAGGTGTTGATTTTTGCTGGCAGGGCTCTTTCTTTTCGCTCTTGGGTTTTTGGGTTGCTTCGATTCCCATTCTGTTGCACAATTTAGCTTTTCAACGCGGACTTCAAAAGGCTGCCTTCGAGGCCAGGGACCAGTTTCTCACGACGGTCGGATGATCAGTGATTGGTGTTCATGATGAGGCAGAGGTTTCTTGCATACGACATTAAACTTGCGATCCACGAGCACCGATAGATGCATCACTGGCACGCGCTCCAAGCTCGGGAAGTTGGCTGCACGATTGCACTTGCACGGCTAGTAATGTGTGATCGTGATGGCGGCGCTCCCGATTGACGTCGCGTTGCTGCTGTGCTGCTTCTTCCGGGGACCACCCAGCGACAGTCGATCGTTTCATATTTTATCACCAATCTCTTGCCTAGGTGAAAGAGAATGCACATCCCGTTTCCGACCGACTGTGTGTTCAACTTTCCTATTCCGTTTGCACGATACCGATCTCTACCACCGCCTTTCGCCCGCCCGGAAGCAAACAATCAACCTGGCAAGCAGCACTCGGTGCTATGGCGCGATCGCGGTACATTCATCAATCATCGTCCTTATGTTGGTTCCATCGGACGTCGGGAAGGGTTATTGTGCAGCTCAAATTATAAATTAAAAATTGCTGCATGAAATTATGAAACATAGAGCAATGCAAATTGCTGTTCTATATCATCGAAAAGGTTTTAGAGAAGTTGAAAAAAAGGAGACTAGTAAAACCAGCCAGCATACACAAACCATAAAATGCGTCACTGGCCTGATTTATGATCGCGTTGGCGACAAAATGCCACAATCAATTACAAAAGTACAGTCGCTAGAACGCATTGGCCTGGAACTCGGCACAGCCTCAACTCGTCTCGACGATCGTGTGACTCTTTTTCGTATAAAATCGGGAGATCGTGAAGAGAGAACGAGACACAAGGAAGGAGCAAGGATGATTGGGTTAGAAAATGGCCAAAAACCGGGTCCGCAGTGTCCGGGATGCGATGCGGATGGGCGATCAATCCGGTCCGAGAGTCTCGAGGGTCAACCAGAGAGGAGTGAAAGATAAAAAAAAACATTTTTTTCAACTCTCCACGCAAGATATGGTCATCCGGAGGCCGGATGGCGACAAAGAGCATGCACGTTAATGCAAAGCCACGCACTACCGCAGTCCACTTGTCTCACGGAGGATCGTTTGGGCCGCTGGGTGACCGTTCGCCATCCGTACGATCACAATCTCTTCAGCGACCGACCAGGCGTAGAGTCCAGAGGCAGGATGGACGATAAAAATTACACCTCCATCAACAATGGACTCGGGAGGTCTCCAGCTTCGGAAAGTGGGTACGGTGTAGGGAAAGAATAGAAGAAAAAACGCGGATCCTTTGGGTCGGTGTGGTGTGCTGTGCGGGGACACGGACAACCGAAATGTGCTGGACGGACGAAAAGGGACGAGATCGACCCCACTAGACCCATCAGCTTGAAGGGTCGATTCCCGATGCCCCGATCACTCCAAACTAAATTCAGCATCAGCCGCAGAAGGTGAAATGCGTACGAAAAAGGTACGAATAAAATATTGGATAAAAGGGATATTACGTTTATTCGTAACCTTTTTTTCCCTTCCTTTTTGGGACGTTATCTTCCTTCTTCTGCAAGCACTTAGCAGAAGATTTTTTAGGATTCGTTCATGGAGGGCATAGCAACTCATGGGGTGCTGCTTCTTTCCCCGACCTCCTCCTCCTCCATCGCGTCCTTTGCAGCCCTTTGTGCACATGGATGCAATCAAAATGATTTTTATTCGATTCCCGCTTCTCTGCCCTTCGGTGGCCTCACGGTTGGGCAAACTTTTTTCGTCATCGAAGGAGCATGGAAGTCATAGCATTGTGGCAGAAAATCGTTGCTGGGATCCGCGGTGGCGTGGTGCGTGGGAAGAAAAAATCCCACGCCTACCACAACCGACTAGCGATCGCAATCGCACGAGGGACTGGAATAGATTCCCTTTTATTCTCATTATGATGGTGATCATTTCGGGACTCGGTGATCGGTGATTCGGGTGGCGGTTTATACTATTCCGTTTTTTTTTTCGCCTCCATTGTTCGGCCCCGGTTACGGTTGATCGGAAAGTTGGCCGGATTTATTTGCAACGTGAATAAAAATCAACTTTGACTCGAGGCAACGGGGGGATCGGAGCCTTTTCTTCGACACGGGACGGCCGCGCATGCCAGTTGCACGCGTTCTGGTGCAAGGATCTTTAGCTTTTCCGTTTTCGCTTGCTCCTTCGCAACGCCGTGCGCTAGTTGCGACTGATATCGTGAGAAAGTTTTTCATTTTATGATCCGTTTCCACTTTGCTCGAGCAGCAGGTGAGCTGCAGCCGCATTGCACTTTGTTTGTTTAATAATCAAAGTCACCATCGTTTTTTTGGGTTTGATCCGTGGTCAGCCTTTGCCTCAAGAATCACACGACACACAACGCTGGCTTCACTTTTTTTCACAAATTTTGATTTTTTTTCACAAACGATCACTTGTTGCTGCTGCTGGTGATGGACATTGAATCCTTTGATGGGTACCTAATAATCCACGGTGGCTTTGGCATGGTTTCGGATTTAATTTCGGATGACTGCTGCTGGTTGCTGCATTCTAGGACCGCTCTAGTCGGTTGCCAAAAGGAGAATGATCGGTTCCGCTGGGAGTGAAATGCTCCACGAGCTAAGCCTCGGTGCGGAACCCACTCGGTTTCGCGAAGATTTTTGCACTCACGCAAAAAAGGGGGGCACCTTGGCAGCATCCGTCCTTTTCGCTCGGCTGGCAAATCTCTCCCCCCCCACATTTGCACGCACGATGGACCGAGCAAAAATTGGCAAAATGGCGAATGTACGCTCAACGCTGTATCGCTTGCGCTGTGAGAGGGATTGTGGTCGTCCGCTTCGCGTAGGGGAAAAATCGCGAATGGAGCCAACCACGATCGGAGCCAACCACGATTGTTCGCGAGCCAGCTGTACCGTTAGCTGGGCCCCCTTTTTACCGTTATCTTTATCTTTGTATTTCATTTTGTATTTGTATGGTGGCACTTTTTGCCCATCTTGACAACCAATCTCATCGCCGTAGCGATCGTTGTGGTTCTTTTTTTAAATTCTTAAAATAAGCCATATTATTCAAAAAGAGACCACAGAATAGGAGCCACCATTGAGGAAAAGTAATAGTTATTCAGATTTATTTTTGATCAAAGTTTAAAAATTAAACTCCGTTCGTAATTCATCACTAATAAAAAAACAACGAAATATTTAAGTACTACAGTCATATGACTCACTCTACTTTCTTTTCTGCATCGTTCTGCTTGCCATGTTTCAGAATGACCGTTAAACGGGGGGTGGCAAAAAATATAGAAAAATACACGAAAACATCGCCTAAAGGCGATCGTTCGGCGAATTTCATCCCCACCAAAAAACCGCGAACCGCGAGTAGAAAATCTAAAACACTGGGAAGCGATAGTATTGGTGTGGGTTCTGCACGCAATTTCGATCCCGAGGCCGACCATACGCGCACGTACGCATTTCAAAATTCGCGGGAGCTAACTCAAAAAAAAAAAAACGGGGGTTGGGAGCGAGATCGTTTCATAGAAATCCCCTTCAAAGGGGAAGTGTTGGTGTAGGTCAAGGACGACTAGCACTCGCTTCATCCCCTCCCCGGTGGTCGCGGATCTGACGTCATGGATTTGGTGGGATAGGTCAGTGTCGCGAGTTCCCTGTGTCCTGCAAATTGGCACGGTCAGCCAAAGAATCCCTCGAATGTTCAAGGGCCGGTTGGGTTCGTTATTTTATAAAGCCTACTATATTTTTCATATTTAACTTGTCTCTTGTAGTAACATAGTTGGCTTTGTCCCTTTTTTGAGTCTGTGTTGCAGATATTCAGGGTACGTTCTTTTTTATATAGTGATTTTTAAGCAGACTAAACTAATAGAGAGTAGAGATGACTAAATAAATAAATAAATATAGTTTTCCATGAATTTTCTTCCAAGCAAGGGCTGTTTGCCGACGAGCTCATACGACGACGAAGGCGTCTCCATCGCATATTCGAATCCACGAAAGACGAGGCCACTCATTTTAATGATGGTAACATCCACATGGAAGTTGTTTGTTGTTGTTGATGAAAGGGTTAAGCCGAGCCGGTTCAGGCAGAGTTCCTCAGAATCCACGCAAGTGTTTGTGCCAGGATGGCAACCACCACATGCCAAGCCGGTCAACTGGTGTTTGTGTTGATAGTGCGTGCGTAATATTTACGCACAACCCCCCTTCCCGTCTCTTCTGCCACCCCGCTCCACCCCATTCGAACTGTGGGAGGCGCAAAATTTTGTAGCAAAATGGCGCAGCTAACACAAGCAAGCAAGCAAGCATCTGGCCAGTTGGTGGTGGTGGTGGTACACGCAGCGCACGCATGTTTTCGTGATTTGCGCGGTCGCAAAAAACGATTGGCAGTGACCGAGAACTTGAAAATTATTCCGCCCCCTCCGTCGCACCATCCTTGCCACCCTCACCCTCCAATGGTAGCATCTCCGATCTCCACCACAGACTAGACCGATAGACAGATACAGTCTCAGAGGACTAGGGGCCCCCAACACGGTGGCGGTTACACGGGCGTTGAGGTTTTGAGTTTGAGCTCCCTCACTCGCTCGCTAGGCAATGTGGCTTTGCATAGCTGCCTAGCTCTGTTACCCGTACGCACTATTTGACCAACCTCGGTCACCGCTCCGCTACTGTTCCCCTCCCCGGCCCCACCAACGGCCACCGCGTGGATGTCTAAAAATTCAACTCAGAAAACGAGGTTTCGGTCAAGGTTATACGCATCGTGCGCCGGTTGCGCGTCGCAAGTCGCACTTTGCTCGCAATCGGGGAAGGTTTCGGCTAGAGGGCGCTCAGCCTCAGTGGTGTTTTCCATTCAATTTTTTCAGTTTTTTCTAACTCACCCCCCTAGAAAAAGGGTGGCTGCAAAGGACTGTAGGACTAACGAGAAGAGTAGAATGCGCCGAGTGCCACCGTTTAACATCCTGTAGTGAAATATGTGAAAATACGATTTACGAGAACGGCTATCGATTGGCCAGCTTTGCCGGGCCGAGTGTGGCCAGGCTAGGGCAGGCAGACAGGCAGACCCAAGCCGGCATGTATTACCAGTGGGTGAAAAGTTGGCAGAAGCGCTTGCTGCAACCGAGCGGAAGGCGAAAACAGGAAGTGAGGCTGCCGATAGTAGTAGTGGCCACCACTTCGTGTGCCTAGAACGGACGCAATTTTTTTTTAATTAGTGCGTAAATGAGTGAACATCGCAATCGCGTAATGTCTACGCCGAATAATGACGCAAGTGTTGAGTGTGATAATAAAGGGAAATGTTTTCACCACGTCGCCCAAATCTACCATGCGCTATCAATTAGTGAACGAACAAAATGAGCCAAATAAGCAAAGTGACTAGTTTTCGGATAGAACAACTGCACCGTAGATCTAGCGAGTAGTGAAAAAATAGTGACATCATGGCGTTCGTGTTGAACGGAAATGTTTGTGAAAGTGAGGCGTTGTGCATGGATTGGGCAATGAAAAGCGTAAGTATGGGGCCGCATTTCGGGAAAATGCTCAGCTGGTGGCCATTCGGATCGGCACACTTTAAACTGGTTCTGCAATCACCACAGTGGAAGGTGAATTTCGCTAAAGTTCGTTCTAATCTAGTTACCGGTGAAACTGGTTGCACCACAACGACACACAGGGTAGTCAACCTTTTTCGTTTGACCAAAATCCGGTTTTCCGTCATTTTGTGTTGACTCACTGCGTGATTGACTGTCACTCGCCCCAACTGGCCCAAGAGCTGCGCCCAAGAGAGCAACAGAGTTCTGGGCATAAGATGAAGGAGAAGCATGCTTCCGGTTAACCCGGTGGGGGGAGTGGAGTCGATGAATTTTGGCAACAATTTGGCAACCCAATGTGGAAGCCATCGACCTGCAGAACCGATCCTCAAGAGAAGTTCGACAGCCTCTGCGCTGGCCTTCGCGAGCATGAATAGCAAAGGCGAGCGCAAAAACGATAGCCCGTGGGGCGCAAAAGAACGCCCCATCACACCAATACCATGCGTATTCTCCCGGTCTCCCGGTTGTGTTGAAATCCACACGCATTAAAAGTGCGTAACGCATACGGAAAAGGGGTTGTGGGGTTTGCGGGGAAATGGGGCGGGGGGAGGGGTATTCGAGGAATCCACAAGACAGACACCGAGAGAGCGAGAGTGCTCCCGCGCGCTCTAGAGCTAAGCGGGGAGTTGTGAAACTGAAAAACAGAAAATAACAACCGATGGGGTGGTGCTGGTGGTGGCCGCGCAGAGTTAGCGGGCGTGAAGACTACAATCAAATAAGCAAAAAAAACACCCAATTCCAACGTTTTCAACACACAACACGCAGCTGCCTAGAATCTACCACCGAGAACGATGGTAGCATTATGCAAAAAATGGTTAAATTTCTCACAAATGTGAACTTGTTGCGCAAAGCGAAGTAAAACATGGTAAAAACTACGTTTCGATTATGTTCCTCCACTAGTCATCTGCGGCCAACCATCACCATTCTGTTCGTTTTCCTACGCGAAACATAGATAGTAGCTCGGATGAGTAACAGAGACCTTTGCCGGTGGTGGCCAGTCGAATGATGATGGGCCATGTTTGCGTGAGAGCAAACGAGAAGCGAGAATGAGAATCGAAAGCGAAAACTCGAACAAAAAAAAAAAAAGAAGGAGAATGGGTGCGTGAGGGTGCGTGAGGGTAGCGAATTCTAAAAATTCGCCCAACCAAACAAAAAAGAAGCTTCCGCCTATGGATGGAATGGGTGGAACGGATGGATGGGCGCCGAAGGGGTTGTAATGAATTGTGTTTGCACGTGTGTATGTGTCCCTGTGAGGACACTATCTGTGCGTGTCTTTGTGGCAGGGCGATAAAGAGCCAACAAGAGAGTAAACAAGTCATGGAAAAGAAGAAATCATGCTTGGTGCGTACGACTTACGCATGTTTTAGTCGCCGACACACGCGCCGCCGCATCACAGGGCTGGATGTTTTGGAATTGATTAGAGTATCAGACTCAATTTTTGGGGTAGGGAAGTGTAGAAGCGATAAGAACGAAGCAACAAACAAATGAAGAAGAGTAGCAGAGACGCAACTGGCCAGACGGTAGTAAATACCGTTTCATTTAGAATGTGGACGAATTGTAACTTTCCTCCAGTGTTTTCCAATATTTTACTAGCAGTTTTAGCATTTCAGATGCAAGTTTATGCTTTAAAAATTCAAATACCTAGTCAAAAATGAGAATTGAAGGTAAATAAAATGAAATGTGAAGTGAGTATCCATAGCACTCATATTAACAAAGCAACCTTGTGAAAACGATCACAAGGAAACATATTTCTTGTACACCATTTTAAGGATCAAAATCAAACAGAATGCGGATTTGTGCTTAGCGTAAGCATGCTTTGATGGAATCTGTTTTGACCAAAACAGTCCTTGACAGTCCTTTGCCACGTTTGATGAGGGATAGGCAGCATGATTAGAGGGATAATCAGAGAGCAGTGGCTTTTGGGGTCATTCACAAACCCCCCCGCCAGGAGTTCAGCAAGGAGGCCCAGCGGGAGGTGTCGCTAAAAACGTCCATTACTTCATCACCTTTGACGGATTGAAGTAACTTTTATTTAGGGTCGCCGCGGTCGACGACGACGGCGAACCATCGAACGGAACGTCGGTCAGAACCTCAGCGAATGCCAGTGACAAAAAAAAGGGCAGTGTGGGGACTACGAAAAAGGGGACAACCGAGCGAACGCTGGTATTTGCGTGCTAAAAACTATCAAATAGTCATAAGATTCATTTAATGCCGCGATCGTCATCGTTGTCCCGTCGCCTCGTAGACCACCGGGTGGGGGGTTGGTGGTCCGTCTGTCGTCAGTCGTCGGAAAATGTGGCGAAAATGTAGCCGATGGCGCCGTGTAAGCCGGTCGGGGTTGTCCGGCGGCTAGATCCGGCGGACCAAAGCAGACAAAATGCCAACAACGACGGCGCACGTGAACAGTAGCAGGATGCGGGCAAAGGGAAGTTTATTTTATTATTTTTCATTAGACCGCCGTTTTATGCTTGGCTTCCACCAGCCACCAGGGAGCTGGCATGGGTGTGGAAGGAAGGTGACGAAGGAATTCAGTCTTCAGAGGAGAGGTTTCGTTTTGCCTAGCCTAATCTCTGATGGAGTAGGCAAAAAACAAAAGAAACTTAGAAAGGGAATCGTTTGTGCGATTCGTTCACGATTAAGGATGGTTGCCGGTGTCGGACGGTTCGGACCATCAATCGCAGCGCCAGCGAGTACTGCTTTGTTGTCGTCGTCGCTGGGAGTTCGAAGGAATGATAATGAGGGTTAAGTATGAAAAATGGGAGCGCAAATGGGAAGCACAAGTCGCCCGGTGGGGGGCGGGCGCAGGTGACTAATGCAAAGCTTATTTATTAGCTTTTAGCCAGTAGCAGCCACCGCAGGGACCAGAAGAGGAAGGCGAAAGATAAGTGTACAGTTGAGTACACAGCACCGAGTGCGGAGAGTCCCTAGATTTATTTTATGTTTGATTGCTGCTCGATTTCGATTCCTGGCTTCCTGGAAAGTGGTTCCCCCCTTTCACACCGCACACAGGTGACGATTTATGCCATTTTGATTTTTATGAGCCAACACGATCCTGCCTCGGGGAGGGTAATGAAAGGTCTTTGCCGTCGTCGACCGGTCCACGGACGGTTCAATACTAAGCCCAAAATTGGCAGGACTGGCGGTGTTTGGCGGAGGTTGATTTTGATTTGATTAGATGGTTTTATTTTTATGGAAATTTACGAATTGAGCAGCAGCAGCCAACACCAACGGTGCGAGGTGTTTCCAACTCTTTTCCGAAGGCCGCCTGGTCAACAAATTTGTATAATTGCAATTGACGGGGCTTATGTTGGGTTCTCTAGGTCGTGCCGCTCGTGTGGAAATCGCATCAATACATTGGCTGAGAGTTGATAAGGCGGGAGCAGTCAGCGGGAGTGATGAACAGCCTTTGAAAGCCAAGAACATCACTCATGAGCTCAGAAAACAATCCAGATTATCCGATACTGTACGATACAAGGATGTTAATA
>NC_064878.1:2420000-2425000 GCF_943734665.1 Anopheles aquasalis | reverse complement strand
GCAAATTTCAGCAACTCGTAGGACAATAGAGTAGCACAAATAAAAGGCACAAGAAAAGGTAGGCTGTGCCCATCGATTAGGCTTGTCATAAAGCAAGGGGCCATTTTGAAAAAATACATATTTTTACAAGTAAAAAGGCTCGAAGCAAAATGTTCAAAAACATGCTAGCTTATTGAATCATTATGCACAAAATATATTAAAAAATTCCACTATGAGATGTGCCCGTTGCACTAAAGTAAGTTTCATTATGCGCCCAAACTATAAATGAAAGGGCTCGTATCTTTTACTTGCGTGATTAATTAAATCAATTTAATTTATCAGAGTCGCACAGCAGTCCAACTGTCCCACGGAGATCCTGGCAATGCACCCCCAAGAGTCCCCCAAGACTGTGTCAGTTCTGGAGCTTTGCAATGAATTGTGTAGCATCTACCCAAGAAATGAGCAATCAATTGATAGAAACGTGCCGATCGGTAATAGGAATCCCGCAATGTGGCAATGGCTTATAGCTAAATTTGTTCTATCAATTAATCGAGTGTCGATTATTAATCAAAAGGCTCATGCTGAGGGCGCCGTGGTTTGCGCATTTTCTCTCCATGCGCTGCCGCGTGCCAATTGATGCTGCTTTCTCCAGGCATGCTGGTAGGGAAGCCAATAAGCACGCATCGGCCTCGGCTGCCGGAAAGCAGCTAAATGGTAATCATTACAAAAATGCTTCTATTTTGAACTCAAGCAAATGATCATCGCGGTGCATAGGCCGCGCATCCCCACGCGCATTCGCCACGAAACGCACGTACACAGCACCGCACGCCGGGCCCTCTCTAGTTTCTAGAGCTATCTGATTCTACTCCACGCGGCCCCGCTCTCGCACCGCTAGATTGGGTTGGGAACTAGAGTTTCGGGCGTCTCTTTTCACCCTCCGCTGTGGCGCATTGTGCGTGAATTGCGGCAAAAAGTAGAAGCCACGAGAACGCGCGTTCGCAGCCACGGGCCACGGGTGCACTGACCGCTGAATTTGTTTCAAATGTCCAGCGCAGGCCAGCGCAGGCCAGCGCTGTCCAGTCCCCCGCCCGCGGGGCTCAACACATCTCCATCACGCGTTCTACCCCTCAGTTCCCCGCCCTTCTGCGGATGCCACTGCACCGCGAATCGCTGTCCCATGGCATCGCAATCAGGGAGGCCCTCGGGATGGACCTCGTCAAATTAGAACTGGTTCTGCAGTTTGTGCGTAGGTTTCGTGATGACCGCCTCCTGTCGCTGATGGTTCGAGGTTCGAGTTTTCGGTGCTGAGCCCAAGATAGGGAGTGCACGGTTGTGTGCGTGCGTCCCACAATGCGTGAGATATGCGTGAGAGATAGATTGGGCCTTTGGGGGGTCGGTGATGTGCATAGTGCGGCACAGCGGAGGGTGCGTTACGCTGTTAGTGAAGTCGATGAACAGTCGTACAAGCCGCCGAAGAGGGGGGCCTCTTATCGGTTCACCGTGTGCCTCCGCGAGGAAGCCGAAGCAATTATGCTTGCAAACGGCGCGAACGTATGTTGCTGCGCTTGGAAAGATCTTCTATTTTTTGTTCTATTCACCTCCACGTCGTATCGCTGCCGTTGAAAGATGGCTTTATCAGTACGTAGCAAATGGAAAAAATAATCTTCATGCTCCCTCCTCGACCTCTTGTGTTGTTCGATCATCTAAAACACTAATTCCGTCAGGGAAATCTTAGGATTATTGTCCAAACTAAACTGTTTGCAGAAGCTAAGAATGTTTCTTGCGCTCCCCGGAATTATGTGAAAACAAAGCATGCTGCTTGGTAAATGTGGCGTAATATTAGCTAAAAATTAGAAATGAATCAGGAAGATCACGGTTCTGCAGCGCATTGTTGAGTGCTGTAGGGGTTTTTTTGTTTGGCGAGACGGTTGACGATCACAAAAACGAAGAACCAAAGATCTCCACTCCTGAGAATTTCCTCGTGGCGGAAGGGCTTCTGCACTGCAACCGATATGATTCTTTTATTGTGGTTATTTAGGACATAATCGATGACAAAACAGCAACCCGAGCAACCCGTGCGTCCCTCGACGGGTTGGTTTTGGTGACGTGCACTTTCCTACCACATATCTTCTATTCTTCTGCTCTGCCGCCGTAGTGAAGCGGGCTATTGAGCGTGAATGGAAGCGCATAATGCGTATGTGCAATTTCTTGCCTTTGTCCCGATTTATTGCACCCCCCGCCGGAGACAACCGAAGTGGGTTTGAGTGTCGTAAAAGACTGCGTGCCCACCGTGCGGCGAGAAGCAGCTCTCACCGAGCCTCAAACAAAGGGAAATGAGAGAAGAACGCAGAAGGATCAATGCGGGAAGGTAAGGAACGGAAAAAGGGCTTCCATGTGTTTTTTTATTTCTCCTTTTTTCTCTCCTGGTTTTCGCTGCCCAGTTGCAATAGGGATGTTTTGGTTTTTCTTGCCAATCTTCTCCTACTAACCCTTTTTATGTGACAATTGATCTACGAACTCCCTACCCGTGCCCGCACCGTGATGCCGATGCAGATCGCTCAATTGGATCGCTTGTGCTGGCGTGGCATTGTTGTTCTCGCCTACCTAGCGCATTGCAGCGCTCATTCATGATTACATTCAGCGCGGGTACAATTGAGAGTGCGGCCGGATTCTAGGCGGCGACCACCGATGATGAGCGAGATGCTAAGGCGGGGTAACTTTTTCTTTTGCAGACTGGAACTAATGCTACGATTCGCCGCACATTTCGGGTAGATGGTGCAGTCCAAGCAGATAGATTGAATGAAATTTCTTTCGGAAATTGGAACATTCCCGGTTTCATTCATTTTTTTTAAATTGCAATTCCTTAAATAATACAGATGGACCACAATATCACTTTAATTGTTTGCTAGCAAATAATAAACATTAAATTCAAGTGTTATGTTGAGTTTTTATTATTAATTCTGCTCTATTAGCATTACAAACGTTAAGATTTTTTCATTGAAAAATCTTTTCTTTTTATGAAGAACCATGCGTCCGCTTTTGCTAATATAAAGGCACATAAGGTTAAATTATGTGTTGAATAAGGAAAAACATAAGTTTAATTAATTGAAACAACAACAATTTTGCAGTAATTGCGTTACTATTGTTACGAAAGCATGAGTTAAATCAATGGACACCATTGCAACACTCTGAATAAGTCGGTTCATGATCTAGCGCCTAGTGAAGATCAACAGTCAACGTGGTCGTGCCAATATTATCATCGTGACGTGTCTCACTGTTTGTCTCGTGTTATTAGAGGCCCCCGGGGGTGCTAGAGACGCGGCATCGGGTGTGGTTGTGCGGTGGCCAGCATAGCTGCGCATAGAAAAATAGATTCTCTTCTATCTTGCTCTTCGTGTTCGCGCTGCAATACCGCCCGAAGGCTATACGGCAAGACTTGTTATGATGAAACTTGCCTCCGACAACAACATTTTGGCCGCATTCGAACCGTGTGTTGGTGTGTATCAGCTCGGTGGTGTCTCTGCCTGTGTCTGTGCACGCACGCATGGTTCTATGATCGTCGCACCCCCGTCGTTTCCCCCGCAGCCTCGCATCCCAACAGACGGTCTGCAGCACCCCACGCGCCGCAAGATTCAAACCCGCAGCGAGGAAAGTGCATCGCACGCACTGGCACTCACAGGCCAATGTTGCTGGCTCGTTCACTCGAATGCACAAACCTCCGCAGGAACTCAGTTTTTGGAACGCAGTTTTTGGTTCGAAGTCCGAAGTGCATCGCGCTCTCTCCCCTCCAGCGGTTTTCGGGGTTTTCGCATCCAAACCATCGGCATGATCGAGGCAGCGCTTATTTCCCCCGCTCCAAACGATCTATGCTAGATTATGTAGCTGCGATGCTCTGGCAAAGCTGTGTGCGTGCGTGCGTTCGTTCGTGCGTGAGGGTACGAGGGTAGGAGGGTGGTTCGCGAAGGGCACAAGATCGAGTTTAGGCGCAAGCGGGCTGCAGCGGGATGAGTGCATGAGAGGACCGTGCGCCTATGCTAGAGAAGGAGAACCGACGAATGCTCCGAAGGAAAAGGGTCACTGAAGTGATTCTCATCTTTTCTTTTTTTTTTTTTATCTCCAAAAGTCTGTGGTGCGCGGGGTGCAGCATGAAGAATTTGCCCTCTTGCAACGTTGGCGAGAGCGGGACAGGGATGCAGCGGTTCGGCATGCAGAAAAGGGTTTTCCATCTCCTGGGCCGAACCTGAGCGGAAATGTGTGTGGAAAAGGGATGGCGGACGGCAAGCCAGCGGGCCAGAAAGGGACCTGCGAAGGATCACCCGAGAAGGACAGTCCTTGAATTGGACCCTAGCAAAGGGCCAGGAAGTGTGAGAGGGAGAGAGAGAGAAGAGCAAGGCCAGTGCTGGTGAGCAAGATGGAAACAGGCGCTCACTTCGTGCATCGCACACATTTTGGTCGTGGTCGGCTTCCCCTCCTCCTTCTCCTCCTCATCCTCTTCCTCCTCCCAGCAGCACCTCCGGCCGTGCGCACATCAGCACACACAACATTGCGACTTCGGTGGGCTCTGGTTTTGGTCGCAACCGTTCGGAATTTAGTAGCGAAAAGTCGGCTCATTGGAAAACACGTCCATCGCCTCCTTGGACGCAATTTTCCCAAAAACCGAACCGAAACTACCGAACACGAACACTTGGCGAGAGGGCAGGAAAACGCAAAACGCAACTTCAAAAATACCGAACTTTGTCGAATTTGTTGTAAGTTTGAGGTTTGATTAAGTCGAGTCAAAGAAAGTGAAACACTGTGCCGCGTGTGTGGGTTATTAACAGAACGAAGACGAACGAAAAAAAAAACGAAGCTATGCTAAAGTGATTCTCTTATCAATCCTTCGCAGGGATTTGCATTCGCGGTGCACCAGCAACGGGCTACTGCGAACGTTCGAATGCAAACAAGCATGAAGCTTGCAGTGATCAATGGCGCTCGATCGTGACTGCTCTCTCTGCAAAACAGTGCAACTAATCCGCCAGTGC
>NC_064878.1:2392500-2415000 GCF_943734665.1 Anopheles aquasalis | reverse complement strand
TACGGATTGAGTGGTGCGAGTCATATGTTTGGCCCGGGCTCATCCGGCGGTTCCGGTGCACACCCGGGTGATCATCACCAGCAGATGGCATCTCAATCTCAACAGCAGGATGAGGAGACGGCAGCAGCGGCCGCAGCATCGGCTGCAGCTGCAGCCCTAGCACACCATGAAGCTGCCGGTCGGATGATAAAGCTCGAGCACGGCAGTCACCATGGAATTCCACCGACGATACCCCATCCAGCGGCTGCCCTGCTTGATCCTTCCTTCTTGCAACAAGCGCTGGAAGCACGTGGAGGTGATATTGCTGGCCGTGAGGCTCTTCATGCCATGGCTTTCGCTGCAGCCGCTCATGCGGCTGTGAACGGGATGAGCACATCTCCCGGAACCCACGGTACGGCTCGATCTCCGAGCCCGAATGTGCTGATGAAGTACATGCGCTCTGTATCGATGAGCTCGCCGGAAGATGAGCGTCACTATCCGCAGCATCCACCGCAACCTCGAGAGGTTGACATGGACGAAGCGGTCCCGGACGCAAGGCAACGGCACCATAATGGGGCAGATGTGCTAGCTTCCTACGGTGGTCGACGTGCAGTTATCGAGCATCCGATGGAGCAGGATTCGATCGATGAGGGCGGCAGTGACTGTGGTGGGCGTGCGTCCAGCAGAGCTGCACCGGAGGCGCAAGACGATCATGTGGAGGATCTGTCGATGGGACCGAAGCGTGACTCGGAGGAAAGGGGCCTTTCGGTATCTCCCCCGCTGGCCGATTTGCGTCGACCTTCGTCACACCGATCAAGGACACCGTCTCCTCATGTGGCCCCGCAACCACAACCGCCACAGCAACAAGGTGTCATAGTGCCTGCTCCCGGTAAGCTGAAGGAAGACTACAACATCTCCATCAAGCGGGAAATCATCGCCGATAGCAACGCACCGTCGCACGAGTCATCGTAGAGGTTGCATCGGTCCCCAGTTCGACCCAGTCACTGGAGACGACCCACCACCTCTGAGGTCTGCTTCATTTCTTAGGTTTTCTTTCCTTTCGTTTGATTGTTTGTTTATTTGTTTGATCGTTTTCTGCGCGATATCATATCTGCCGTACCAGCAGCCTTCTGATAGCATCACGGCCAATCGGGGATTGCTAACGTTCCGATTTGTGAACTGTAGGAGTTGTTTGATGTTTGTTATTCCCCACCCAAGTCTACGGAACCGGTGGACGAAATATGACGAAGACACTAGATGATATGCAATTTTAACCATTTGTTGTTTTTGTAACCTCTGGCCCTAGGGCATGCGGCCACCGGATTCCTAAGTATCTCTAAACGAGTCAGGGAGGATGCGAACGCGCGTTGCAACATAAGTTACCTTACTCGTCGTACTAATTGAACCCACCAAAATTCCTTCGCCCGCTCGCAACGGAGCGATAGCGAAAGGATAGTTAGGGCATCTTGCTAGCATAAATGACACTTATTTATCCAATGACCCATCGAACTACCGATTAATTTACCAGAATCTCTCTTCTTAAGCATTACCGCGTACGCTGAGAAACAATAGACTGAAGCAAGTTACCAATCAATTTTTGCAACAAACCACCGATCGTTCTTATTGTATTGAATGTCGCAACCGAAGTGCAATAGCTGCTTGAACGTAAAACCCTACACAGTGCAGATTTTTCTGAGATTTTGTCAGCACCGTAAAACGCTGGTTAAATCATGTTCTATGCTTAGAACAAAAATGTGCGCCTAGCATCCGTCATAACCCGTACTAACGCCGTGCGGTGCACGGCATTTGAATGTAAGCTCTCCTCCTTTATCCTTGTACATAGGCATGCTTTCGCATACAGTAAACGAACAAGACTAATACAAATACGCATATTTCCTTAGTTGAAGGTTATTAACGACGGTAATGTTTTTCTTTTTAAAATATCCTTTATGTGGAACGCGTAGACGTGTGTAAAGAGTCAAGCTAATATTGGTATCACCAATCTGTACTATTAGTTTTAGTTTTGATTTGAGTTGCAAAACGCAAAATCATAAAATCCTTCACTACTAAAATGCTCCATTTGTGAATGGACATATACATGCCTTTCGTCTCGTCTTATTTCTCGTTTGTGGACGATTTAGCTAATAACTAGAAATACGTGAAGTTACACGTTATATCGCTATTAATTTAGAGGCTTTATGTTGAGCTGCTGAAATATGATTCAACCATTGAGTGCCTATAATAATGATTCCTAGCAGCACATGCGTATCGGTGGAGTAGTGTGTGAAATAGCTCCTAATCGAAAATCCTATTGACTGTACGTTAGGCACTAGAAGCAACATCAATTGAATTTGTTTGGTATTCTATAATACAAAGCCATATCTTACAAACTCGGAAGCGATAGATCGAATCGATGTAATAGTGTGTAACATGGAATGTTCATATACAAGCTAAGATGGAACAGCAGCAAAATAAGGCATTAAAACAACAAAAAAACAAAAAACATTAAGAACGTAGTGAAAATAGAAAATATTAAAAAATAAGGAAAAAATAACTGTATCAAAAAGAATGCCATACACAAAAGATAAATCTAGGTGTTTAAAAGGAAAAAAAAAGATGATAAAAAGTAAGCAAAGCAGAGGTGGAATGTGTGTCGGAGAGAGAATGATGAAGAAACATAATCAAACTAGCAAGGGAAAGGCGGGTAATACGAAAAGTGGAAGTGGATGTTTAAGGTAATGATACTAACTCCTAACTTGATTATTGATATTTGAAGAATATGGTGTAATTATTGAAAAGACTGACTAAGATCCTGTTTGTTGTTACTTAACGCGATGGGGCTTCTAATGTGTAATTTCCGGGAAGAGAATATAGGACACTGTAGCTATATTATGTTAGAACAAAGAGGCAGGAAACCAGCTATTGCATTCATTCGCGTACAAAATTCCGTTCGAATTCCGAACCAGATAAGCCTTTTTTCACTTACATTTGGTTACGACACACACAGATAGACACAGGCATAAAAGACTGCGAGCTCCGAATCAGTTATGTTCTATGGATGGAAGTGTGAGAATGTAGCTTATCTTCAAGGAAATGCGGAAAGGCACCGCGGCCCATGTTGAATGTTAGTTACGTGAATGTAATTTTTAGGTATGCTAGCCGTTGTGGGTGTATGTTTTGTGTTTAGGAGCATCAGCGAGGAATGATAGAACAATCCATTTGAATAGTGCTGGGATGATGCAATATCCACAAGCTGACTGAGGAAAGTTAAGAAAATGTCTACATCCTCCAGAGTATTGCTAGGCCGAGTATTGGAGAAATGGCTGATTCTTCGTGGACCCTCATCTGTAGCAAGTATCATGATATAAAGTCATTGAACCATTTTATCAGAACGGTCGAATGATCGATCGTAGAGGTGGCTAGGAAACGTAGGGTAATCTTTAGACGGCATACTAGCAGCAATTCGAAGGAGCCGAGGAATAGGGAGACTATAACTGTAAGAAAGGGTGCAAGGGCGTATAATTGCGAATGTGTTAATACTGTGAATGAATGAATGTGCAAAGTGTAATGAGCAAGTTAATGTTATGTTTCCTTTTGGAGGAATCGCGACCCCCCTGTTGGATGAGAATCCTTATCTCCTTCCGACGGCATACACCAGAGGACGAACACTGTCTGCGCACAGTGTCAGATGGCAACTGATAAAAGCAATCATTGTCAACGTTACGAGAGACGATTAAAGGTTCAAGTACACCCACAGGCATTTCGGAGTAGAAACTTTGATCAAAAAGTCAATAAAACCATGTAGAAACGTTACCGGTCGTAGTTTTTATTGTTTTATGAGATTGGTTGTGCCTCTAAATCGAACGGTGAAATCCCCGCTTGGCCCTGATTTATGTTGGGGGCAAATTTACGAAAAGAACGTCCTAAAAAAGGTTGAAAGAAAGTTGCTAACGTCGTCGTGCAACTGAATTTGTTCAAGTCGCCAACGGTTAACGAATATTTCTTGGCCGTGAAAGAGTGAAATAACGGGTTATCTATCCTTCTGTCCCCTCAAACCGACTCGTGTGTTCTGTGGCAGGCCGATTTGAAAAAGAGGTTTGCTGCATGGGTAAAAAAAAAAGGTTTGCCCGGTGATAAAGTTTTCAGGAAAAGTGGAGTTGCTCAGGGAAATTAGTTTTGCACGCGAATTTCACGACTCGTGAGGATAACAGGCAAGGATTGCTGCGTTTGTCCTGGCCTTGGTTTGGTAAACCGGAGTGTGCGGAAGGACACGCATGAGCAGCAGCGCGGAGGTCGACGGGTCCGGGATTTTGGGGGTGTGCGCGTAGACGAAGACGGACTCTCGGGTAGTTTTCGGTTCTTGTGAAATCGTTACCGTCGGTGGAAAGGTGGATCTCGGATCGTGCGTCGTTGGGAAAACGGTCGGATAATATACGGAAGAAAATCCGCCAATTTGCGTTGTCTTGATGCGAGAAAAATGGATGAAACATATCTGAAAAACCTCGAAACGGCAGCCCATATCATTATGGTGAGTGTGAGGGGGGATTGTTGGGAAAACAAAGGATCCTTGCGATGCGTGCGCGTTCGCTTGGCGCAAGGAAAATCGATAGACAAGCTGCGTTTGTTTTCGCTGCCCTTCCCTCACGCCCCGTGGTCGTGTGGCTTGTTATTGCGTCGTTTTAGGCTCCGCCGAATTCCATCACGAACCAGCAACGGCACGAGTCGGAGGTTCTGTTCACCAACTTCCGCAAAACCAAGAACCCGTACTCGCTCTGCCAAGCGATTCTGGAGAAATCTTCCGTCGATCTGGTGCTGTTCGAGGCGGCCGACGTGTTGAAGAAGGCCGTGGTCGGAGAATGGAAGTTTATCTCGGAGCAGGACCGCGTCTCGCTGCGCCAGTACCTGTTGAACTACGTGACACAGCGAGACATCCCGGTATTCATCCGGGACAAGCTGCTGCAGGTGGTGGCCATCATGATCAAACGCGCCAGCCTGGAAGACCATGGCGTGGAACGTGGCCAGATCATTGAGGAAACGAAAAAAATGCTCACCTCTGGCGACCTCAAGCAACAGATTCTAAGCTGCAGTATCATGCTGGCCATCCTGGAAGAGTACTGCAACATAGTCCGCTCGGACGATACCGGGCTCAATACGCTGGAACATTTCAAGGCAAAGAAGCAATTTGAGGATTCGGATCTACTGAAAACATTCGTCATGACGCTGCAGGCAATGATTGACATTGTGAGCGCCTTTGATGCGACCAACAGCATGCAAATGTACTTGTTTAAGCAGTTGCTCACCGTCATGGAAACGGTATTGACCTGGGGCTTTCTGCTGCCGAACCTACAGAACGTGCGAGTCATGCACTCGCTGTCGAAGCGTATCATAGATACGTCCGAGATGGTCACCAAGGCGTTGCATGCACCTCCGTTGCGCCTGCAGGCACAGTGGAAGAGTGTGATTTTCGATCCGAAGGTGTTGGAAGTGTTCTTTCACACTTACTGGAAGACTCGCGAGATAGATGACCTCCAACCGAAGGCGCTGATCTGCATGCTACAGCTATCGACTCTGCGGGGCCCCATCATCACGGATAACATCGACGAGAGTATGTCGTACTTGGCGAACTATCTCACTCACTTCCTGTCGATGATGACCAAGTAAGCGGTGAATGATTTCCCACAGCCAACTGCACCATACTTACGATGTTTCCTTTCGTTTCAGCATGGAAATCAAGGACAAGGAAGCTTACAGCTTTTCGCTTATTCTCCGCAAACTGTTCCAGTTCCTGCCGACGGAAATGTTAAAGATGCTACCCAACTCGTTATTTGAGGCATCAATACAGCAGTGCTTCACGTTGACAATGAAGTTCTTTGAGCTATCGGCGGCCGAAGAATCGGCTTCACCGGACGAAGCGCTGTACATCGACGCCCTAAGCAACCTGCTCGGCATATGGTTGTCGTTTTTGAACGATAAACAAAACTACCCAATCGAACCCATGGTTCCCTACATAACGCAGATGTTTGAAAAGTACATTCAATGTCACCTGGCACCGCCTCAGGGCGTAAGGGGTGCAGGGCGGGAGAATGAAACCGGAGAAAACGAAATTACGGAGATTGAAGAACCGGACCGGGAGCGATTTAAAGAGCAGCTTGCTATAATGGGATTTTTTGGCCGAGAAATACCTTTACATTCGTTGGGCTTGTTAGCGAAGCTGCTAGAGGACCGTACACGTAAGCTGGGCACGTACTTGCACATGCTGCACGCTTCGAAATCGCTCTCGATCTCGGATGGAATGAGCCTGGAGAATCTTTTCGATGACATTCACTGGCTGCTGCTGATAAGTGGGCACGTGATGGCCATGGAAGCGGACAGCGAGGAAGCCTCCATTCCGACAAGTATCCTCACAATATGTACCCAGCAGGTGGATGCTGGAAAGACGGACGTATCTACCAGCTTAAAACTGCTCGCATCACCGAATCAGGACATACAGGAGATCCCGAATGCGGAAGCTACCGTCGATCCGGTCCTACGGCTCATGGCAGCCGGTTTTCGATTGTGTGAGCTGGAGAAAACGGCAATCGAGGTGCGAATGTACCAGTTCCTGAGTCCTGAGCTAAGCGCCACACTACTCTGGTTCTTGCGGCACTGGTGCGATTCGTACGTCATGACGATCGACAAACCTACGGCGAATAACATCTTCTCCAACGCTTTCGGTGTGGGCACGGGTGGCGCTCTGTGGGTGATCAACTATCTGTTGAACAAAATTTGTCTCAACGCCCAGCATCTACGGGGCGAACAGGCCGTCATGGAGGAAAGCATTGAACTGCTGCTAGCACTGCAACGCAATAAAGTGCGAGCACAGACGATTTTCAACTCCGAGTACTTCCGTTCGATCTGCGATTTAAAGAGTTTCGATTTGGCGCTGAACGTGAAGCGAAAGCTTCTCCGTGGCTTCGTGACTATCGCGTGCAGTGTCGAAGGCGACGAATTGCGCAAAGAGTACATCACACGAATCGTTGCCGGGACCAAGGAAAAGTACAACATCCTGATGAGCACGTTCCAGCAGCAAACCCACGAAGAACAGTTCAAGCAGAAGGTGATCGAGGTGCTCGAGGAAACAATCGGCTGTGTGCAGGGTGCGTTCGGTAGCCTGATGAAGATACTGTTTATCGAACTTCGGAACGTCTGCGAGCAGCTCTCCACTTTTATGACCGTCTACAAAAACGACACGGTATGGTTGGGGTGCCCTGGTGGTTGCCACGGTTATGAGATAATGTCTACTATGTATTTTACAAAATCGTTGCAGGTAATTGTGGAGCTGATTTTGGAACTGTTGCACGAATTGGAACAGTCAGCGGACGTTAAAATGGTACGTGTCGGAGTACATCAATTCACGGTCGATGTGGTCGGAGTGTACGTCAAGCACAATAGCAACCGCATCTCACTGGATCCCACCAACAGCGAGAGGGATCCGCAGGATTTGATTTTGATTCTGAAGCTCATCAATGGTTTGAGTATGCGAAGCGTCGTGAATGATGACGATGAGGAAACGATCCAGCAAGCCACAGATGTTTGCATTTACAGTCTGATGAGCATCGTCCAATTGATAACGGGCGAATTGATACGCTACCCGGAGCTGTGCTACCAGTACTACATCACTATAACGTCCTTCGTGGAGTGTAAATCATACGTGGTAAGTATAATTGAACTGATGTTTACTTCTTTGCTTTCTCTCACACGTCTGGACTGGGCGCTCTGGTTTTAGGTTCCACAACTTCCTCCAGACTTTTTGAAACAGTTGGTCGCATCGGTTGAGCTCGGGCTTACCTCTTTCACCTCGGATGTGGAGTTAAAGTGCCTCGAGTTTATCGAGGCCTTTGCTGCAGTAGTGCTGGCTCATCAAAATCCCGAATCACAAGTGGCGCAGCTTCTGCAATCGTTCCTAAAGCTGATGCTTGACATGACGATCGGTCAGAAGATCGACTGGAACAATACCACCGACTGGTACAAAGCTATGTTCTGTGTGGTGTGCTGCTTTCCGCAGACATTCAAAGACATGATACAGAGCTTCCTGCAGGAGCACGTAGACAGTAGTACGGAAAAGGCGAAGGAGATGATCAACGATAGCTTGATGCGATTGAACCAGATCGAGTTTATCAACGCGCGATTGATGAAGGTTCGGTTTGTCGATTGGTTCGATCGGTTCGTGTCACTGGTGAGTTTAATGTATAAGAAATAAATTGATATTTGGTACCTATCGCAGCTCCGTTGGAATGAACTCGCCCGCTGGAGAGCTATCTTTTTAATGCTACTTCTACACACATAGAGATAGTGACGGAGCGAAAGATCTAAAGGCAGGGTAAAAGATAGTGTGTGCATGCGCGAAATTTGAAGCACAGGAATCGGAAAAGTTAGCAGAACTCACGAAAGAAGGACAAAAGCAAAGATGATAAACGAATCTAACACCAATCTCAGTGTTTACCCAACGACCTCTCTCTGAATCGTGCTAGTTATGTTCCCTTTCGTTCGTTTCGTGTCAGCTCGTTTCGATAGATATGTGGCAAAGATTGACGGCCTGTTTCTGTGTATCTTACTTATCATCGTTAGGCATTAACCATTGTGTATGTTAGAATTTCGGTTGCAGTTCCTGCCTGGTACTCTGAACAGGAACAGGATCGAATGCGAAGCGGTGTCGATGATGATCCGTATGGCCGGATACATGGAATTCAGATAACGGGAATAGATAGCCGTATAGAGCATGTTTTCGATTTAGAGGAAGTTTAGCTAGGGGTTTACTACAAAACGGAAGGAAGGGAACGTGTATCATTAGATGGAGCAAACGTCCAAACTGATAAAAAAAGTAGCGATAGAGGGAGCAAAAGCGCGAAGGAGCGAACCAAATGCACGACAGAAGGTACATTAGTTATTGATTGCAATTTTTATGAAGCAAAAGTGATAAAGATTTTTTACGAACGCACCATCGCACTTTCCTTAATTCTAATTTAGATAGTGAATAGAGGATTTTCCAACTCGGCGGCACGTTTTCTGCATCATGATGCATTCAGTTCTGACTGACTGCTCCTCCCACGGGGTGGATCATTGGGCTTGATAGAGAGAGAAAGTATGTGACAGTAGAACTGGACGTGAGTGCTGGACGAAGTAAAACAGTTAAGCTTTCAATGCTCGTTCTACGTTGCTTTCTACCGAACAAAGGAATTATGCATAAGGGGAAGCAAGCAAAGGAATGAACGCAGAACAGAAGAATTTTTGAATGTGTGTTTTGTAATATTTTAATAGACGCAGTTGGTTTCGTATAAAGTGCTAGCATTCGCTAGTGAAGGAAGATCAGGGGCCATTGTTGTTCTAAGTAGCATCAAATGGATCGGAACTCGTCGAGTCGAGAGAGAGAGAGTGGGGTTTAGTGGGCAGCCATGTATTTTTCCGCTAATTTTCTTCGCATCTTTACAATCATATGTCTGTAATAACTGCAAAATCGATTGTATGATAATGAACATCGACACAACATTGCTTTACTACAAGATAACTGGCATGTTGTAAAGCGCTCGCGCTCGTTGGGTGTGCGAGTAATGCCAAAATGCCGGCATAAAACCGGCTAAAGGGCGTAATGCGAACGATCTGGTCAGTACATTTGTTAATTTAATGCGTTTTACTCTCGTGTGTTGGCAAAATTATCTGTTGATTAGTGCGCTAGGTTTTTTGGAATCGAGGATTCCTTGCGATCTAGTTAAACCGAAATAATTAAGAAAAACAGGACTAACATTCGAAAATAATAATCACGAAACCATGGTGGAATGACGCACACTGCAAGCAATGGCCACAGTAGCCTACTATCCATCATGTAATATTTTCTTTTTTGCACAAAATCGGTTAGAAAAAGTACGCTTTAAGAGCAGCCGTTTATGATGCATTTGTTAGGCAAAGGAATACAGGCAATCGGCCGAGTATTGTTTTTGAAAAGATACGCCAGCCACAGCCGGCCAGCAGAACAAGATTGAGTACAAATTGAAGTTACAGTTCAACGCTACCGGAATCCAGACATAAAACAGACACAGAAAGGAACATATTTCAAGATATACTTCATAGACAAATGGTTCCGGAAATGATCCTTTCTTGGCTGGCTTCGATTTGATTCGATATCAAGCGCATTGAATATCGATGCGATGATCATGATTATTACTCGTGGCTGCATATTAATAATGATGCTAACCAAATCAAAACTCAAGATAGTAGTTGCGCAGATATTACTTTTTGCTCTATGCATCCGAAAAAAAAACTCGAAATCCTTAACACACGGTGCCGATAAGTTTACATTTTCGTATAGATAGTTTATTTTTAACTTTATGCCCTAAGCTGCACAGGAGAGCGGAACAGGTCAATTTCTTTTTTGCATGACAAGCGGATACTACTAGCGTTACTATACGGCCATTTAAGATCTTCATAAAACTAACATAGACTTTTTATCTGGGGATCGCAAACTGAATGGACTTTTGAGATGAGAGAGTAATCTGCTTATGAGTTGGCTTGGAACATGCTCTAAGCCTCGCCTCTGCAATCTACGTGTATCTAGATACAATCTACAATATTCCACCGAATGTCACTAATAATGCTTCCGACCGAGACTACATCAACAGACCCACGGGGATCGTGAAAGTGAGATCGATCCTGTTGGGACTTTTTCGCTGCTTTTCTATATAAACACTCTACGACTTATTGCAATCGTGCGCTAAAACCGGCCTTTTTTACCATTAAAGTACGTATTTGAGCTTGGCCGGCCCACGTCCATTCATAAGGATGAGTAAACCAAGTTGGTGACCGCCGTGTGCAGTGCGTTCAACCGGGAAGCTGGCATGTTGGCTTCATCGATTCGCAGCGCAAGTGCCTCGAACAGGAGCTGTGTGCTCGACTTGCGAATATTGCAGCTCGCCTCCAGCTGAATAGTTTCGGCAGCGGAACGTATGATTTTTACGCATTCCGATTCAATGTTATCGAGAGAGCGTTTTCGGTTGCCGCTGCTGCTTCCGCCGGTGCTGCTCGGTAGATCGAGTGTTACCGTAGCTGCACGGCCGTCCACGGTGAACCGATCGGTGCTACTTAGTACGGAGGTGCACTCGTTGGCCACCACTGCCGTATCGTCGCGAACGTACTGCCGGTTGTTGGGATGTTCGCACTTGATATCGACGAATCTTTCGTCCGTCATGAACATGCCGTCCAAGAAGGTAGAAGTGTTGGATCTGCAAGCAAGGGTGGGAATCCGCTGTATTGCTCGGGCTACCAAAGGCGTGTCCGCGCTCCGCTACTTACAGAGAGGCCTTGTTGCAGCCAAGTAAAAAAGTGAGACTATCGTAGTATCGCCACTTGCGGGGCTGCTCCTCGTCGGACGTCCCGCGAGATGTATGCTCGGCCCGGCTGAGTTTGATGAATTTGTCCCGCAAACTTTTCCACCGTCTTCGGCACACCTCAACTACAAACAAAAAGCAAAGATCCAAGCGGGCGTTGAAGGGGAATGGGCCTCCCTGATCCGGTGCTCGTAGCTCACCTGGGCAGTGTAGGTCATAGGCAATTTGTTGCCACAATCGTTCCTTGTCGTTCTTCCGTCTATAATTCACGTTTTTCACGTTGTAAAGCACTTCATTTGCACGAACTTTGGCGATTAAGTTTTCCTCAAAAGTCATTTTTACAACACTACAACTAGTTTGTAAACACTTTCGTTGTTGTGTGACATCTTTTTCACAACGGGGTCGTGGTCGTCCACATCACGCGCGACACCCCGTCATTGGTTAAAAATTTACCATTCGTTGCGGTGAGTGTGTATAGGCTAACAGCATCCGTTCATAAACCAATTTATGGGATTAGTGCGGTGTTTTTGGATAATACTGCAAACTTTTCTGATATAAAAAAGTCAGAAAATTATCACCAACAGCCGCCATCAATCGGCATTTCCACGGTAGTCGGAAAAAAAGGGCGCCAAAATCTGCAACGGATTCCTTCAAAGATGATGTGGACGAGGCCTGAAGATAAATTCGGTGAACAATCCAGTTTTTCAAATTTCCACATTTTCAAGTAAATTTCAAACTAAATTTACGTATTCTTTCATTTGTGGTTTCCCCAACACACAGTAAACTGTTTTTTCCTTGCGATAAATAAGTAGAAACATCCCGGGTGTCGGAAGTTTTGAAAAATATATTTACACTCTATGTACGGCGTGCTTGCGGTTTTGTAACAAACTGTATCACTACATCTCTAGAGTTAATTTATGCTAGCAAGGTTGCATACTTTGGCATTGAATTTCATGTTCATGTTCATGTTGGTTTTGTTCGAATAGAACGTCTCACTAATCTACATAAGGGTCTCCCATTAATCTACTGTTTTGCAACTCCGCTGTGCAGGACTGCGCGAGGCGACTAGTTTGAACAACAGTTTTTCCTAACATTCATAAGAGTGATAGGGTAATAAGCTTGACCTCCGGGGATTTTAACATATAGTAGCGTTGAGAAAATCGTAACAGTTGAGCGTCGTCTCGGTCTTTTTGTTCAGTTTTATGTTGTTCAGTTTGTACTTGATGTACTCCTCGACCCAGGACTGAGTTAAATCGAGGTACTTCTCGGGCGCCCCGGGTAGATAGTCGCGGAAACCAAACACCGGAATCGCGGCCTCAATCTGCGTACCGTCCACCCAATTGTTGTAGCTGTTGATGGTTACTATCTGCAGACCGTTCTTGAGTGCCGTACGCCATCCAACATCAAAGTACTGTCCGTTGGAGCGATACCGTTTGATGTTAGTCATGCCGTGGTTTTGATTCATATTTCGTTGATACTTTTTACGATCATAAAATCCAGGACCGATCGTTGGCACAAACAGTAACCGGTAGCTGTCGGCAAATCTTTTCAGTTGATTCCAATTTTTCCACGTGGACGCGTAATTGGCTCCATTGCTCGGTAGATATGTGTAGAAGCCATCGAAACCAGCTCGTCGAACCATCGATTTGTGATCTTTGGTGGCGATGTGTGCGAGCACGATCGCATCGTAGCTCGTACCACGAATCGTAAGTATCCCGTTCCGGCTCAGTAATCTTTTCCACTCGGAATCCGCAATGCGGTATGCTTTGCGAATGTAAAACAGAGGCAAATCACGTTTCTTCGACAGCACATCGTAGTAGCTCAGTGTGCTTATGGCCGTTGGTGCGGGTCCTTTGCCGAATGTATCAACGAAATATTTGATGTTACTTCGTATGCTTTCTATCGTCCGGTCCGGATATTCCAGGATCTCGATCGCCACCTGCAAGTCGTTCGCATGGGCCACTTTGAAAATCATTCGCAGTTGATACTCGGAGAAAGAGGGGTGCCATCCGAGGATAACCGTGCCGATGCCGCAATTTTGAATTTCTTCAAAGTGTTCCCGAACAATTGATTCGCTGCTGTTGTACAGCTTACGCTTCGGATAGAAGGCCGTGTTAATGATGGGCTCATCGTTCGGCCGGAAGGACACGGAATTATTTTCGTAGATCCGCTGTATCAACCGGTCACTGGACGGATGCGTTGGGTTCGGTTTATACCACGCTACCGTGGCGTGGTAAAATATCTGTACGTTACGATTCTTTGGAAACGTTCGGTTACGATGCTCCGCCGCAGGTACTCCCGTAGCCGTTTGCTGGTTGTTGTTCGCCACTAGGCGCTTGATTTTATCCCGGATTATGCGTTCCTTCACCTGATGTTCGTTGTACTTCTCCGGGACGATCGTCTGGCTACGCCACAGCTCGTAGGACACGACGTTCTGGTAGCCATCATTCGGTAGCGAAAGGGGTGCCACTTCCTTTTCCGGGGTGCTTATCGTTGTGTAGAGACAAAATATCAGCAGCAGGAATGATGATACCCCAATGAAACAGATAAACAATTTCATCGACTTAATGCTGCTCAGCTTATGATGACCGAGCACCGACATTTTTCCTGTTTTTTGTGGGCAAATTTACTCGGTTTTACATCATTGAATAACTCCTGGCTCGGGGAAACAACACAAGTCTTTAAGCCCCACAAGAACTAAAGAAAAGGGGGGAACGATGTCCTTTCCAATAGTTGGGGCTCCTAGAGCGCATGTGCAGTAGTTCTGTTTGTAGTCAACGAGCGGTTTTTAATTTTTTTTCCCCCTTCTGCCGAAGGATAATGGTAGGGGTCCGTATTTGTAAACAATTTTTTAAGGACGATCCCTCCCTCTCGAAGCAGGATAACACTACGTGCCGCTCGTTATAGTGCCAACAATCGAACTCCGTGACAGTTTATAGAGCCACCGTATAAAAACACGAGGGACTGTTTTGTTTGCCGATTTTTGATAATTTTTAAGGATTTTCCGTTTTTAAAGGATGCCGCAGGATACGAAACGCATTAATGGGCCGGAAATATCCACCTCGTACCACATCCACTGTGAGGCAAACAATCGGCAATCGTTCGAGGAGCGGCTTGAACAAGCAATTGATGGAAAAAATAAGAGAAAAGACGGCAGAAGCTTCACAGAGAGCCGCAAATATTGTGAGTTTCTTGGTAGTTTTTCGGAGGTTACTCGGATTACACGGATTACAGTGTTTAATTTGTCTTCTTTTTTACAGTTGTGAAAGTTGGTGTAGTGTCCACGGCCAAAGGATCGGCATACATTGAGCTGGGCAACACCAAGGCGATCGTGTCCGTGTTTGATCCAAGGGAAATACCGAAACAAAGCAAATATTGCGCTTTGGGAGAACTGTACTGCGATTTCAAGTTTTCGCCCTTTGCGTCGCTCCTGCGGAAAACACCGCAGTCGGATACGCGTGGTCGCAGTTTGGCGGCGGCATTAGCTAGCGCCCTGAACCCGGCCGTATGCCGGCACTTGTTTCCGAATCTGCAGATCGATGTGTTTGCGAACGTGCTGGAGGACGATGGATCAGCTCTGGCGGCGGTAATCACTGCGGCCGGCTTAGCCCTAGCCGATGCCTGTATCCCTATGTTCGACATTGTTACCGCAACGAGTGCCGCAATTCTCGGAGACCGCATCCTGGTGGATCCAACGGCGGAGGAAGAGAGTCTATGCATGGAAGGATTCACGAAGGATAATCATGGGATTGTAATGCTCGCGAAGCTCCCAACACTGGACCAAGTGCCGGAGATACGCCAATCGGGAAACGTTGATGTGGAAACGCTGTGGCAAGCATGCACCCGCCTGAATGCGGCCTGTACCGAGCTGGTGCCGATCGTGCAGCACGTCTTGGTGAGCAAGGTCAAGTCTCGGTTGGACGAAATCGATCTAGAGAGTGACGACGATGGTGAAACGGTGGAAGTCAAGAATGAAAAACCGGATGAGGACACATCCGAAGACCGGTGAATAAAAGAATTTAACAAAAGACCATTGGTTGGATTCGTTGGTTTCGTTTAATCTACGCGTTTATTTAATCTTCCGGTTTCTCTGGCGGTGGGCCACACGGCTGCAGCATTTTCTCCATTATGTTGAAGCGTATGCGGGCCTTGGATTCGTTTTCGGCGACGGCAAAGTAGCTCAGCATATCGCAGTGACCGAGATAAGTGGCGAGCGAGTCGCGGTGCTGATTCGTTAACCACTCGTACTTGGTAGTGTCCGCATGTCCCGTGCCGATGTACTTGCTCTGTAGATGCTCCAACTGGCTGTGAATGTTGTACCGATCACCCATATTTTCCGATTTTCCAGCTCTCCTTGTGGTTTTCCGGCGCTCCGATTGTTTACCGTCGTTTGTTTGGCTACCCACACAACACACACGATTTAAAACGCAGATCTTCGAATTTCGAAAATGGCGTACAAGTCGAATAGCTTGGTTATAGGTCCTTTATAAGGACACGCGAAACCGCCAATTAATTCAAAAACTGGCGGCAAATAATCGGCCACACAGCAACGGGCCGTTTGCACAGCTGTTTCGCAGCGAACGGATGCGCTGATGAATTAATGGATTGTTTTTAGTGCGAACAAAATATTAACCCAAGTGAACGGCATGCCAGTCTAGAAGCGATGACGGTGTGGTTGATACTTGTGGCGGCGGCGATGGTCTGTGGAGCCCGCGGTGATTGGTTCGACTCTTGTGATCGGGAATTTCAACTGACGAACGTGGCAGATGTAACGCTAAATTCACCGTTCTATCCGGCAAACTATCCGCCCGGTAGCTCCTGTCGGTTTGTGTTAAGTGCACCACCAGGCTACACGATTCAGGCGTCGTGTACGGTGAACATGGTCAATCCTGGAACCGCGTGCACGACTGATTTTTTGTACATTTCAACGGAAGGATTCAAATCACCAGCAGGAAGTGAATTTTTCTGTGGCAAAGGCACCATTACCAGGCAATCGCTGTTCAACAAACTGACCATTTCGTACATTTCGAGCTCGACCAACTCGGGATCCTTCACCTGCCGGGTGATCGTACAGCCGCAGCAATGCGATTGTGGTTGGACCAGAATGGCAAAGATTGTCGGCGGTACTGTGGCGGGAGTGAATGAGTACACTTCGATAGTTGGGCTGCTGGATCCATTAACAGCCAACGTGTTTTGCTCCGGGGCAATCAGTAAGATGGCCATCGAAGCTGCTACTTTTCATAACGCCACCTAAAGGATGGATTTCATTTTTTCGCAGTTAGCGTGAGACACGTCCTTACCGCCGCTCATTGTACGGAAACGATTCCCAACGTTGGCCGAGTGCAGGCTTTGGTTGGTGATCATGATTACCGATCCGGAGTGGACACACCGTACTCAGCGATCTATAGCATCGAACAGATCATTCAACACGAGGCTTACAATGTGGTGAATCGTGATAACGACGTTGCGCTCCTGAAAACAACGGTCAACATGGACTGGAATCGTGGCGTCGGTCCGGTGTGTTTACCATTCAGCTATAGTTCCTACAGTTTTGCAAACTTAGAAGTGGATATTGCGGGCTGGGGAACTACCTCCTTCGGTGGACCAATCAGTAGCGTGCTGCGGAAGACCACACTAACCGTGCTACCGAATGCAGGCTGCTCGGCGCCGTTTTTGAATGATATGAAACTGTGTACATTCGCTGCGGGACGTGATTCATGCCAGTATGACTCCGGTGGCCCATTGTACTTGCGCGGTGTCCAGCGAATGTATTCGATCGGGATTATAAGCTACGGATCGGCTTGTGCTGCTTCCACACCTTCGGTGAATACCCGCGTGACCAGCCAGCTGAACTGGATTCGTTCAAAAACGCCGGAAATTTCATATTGCGTGAAATAAATTGTCCATTTATTGGTAACAGTAGTTCCATTCGGGCGTATTCGTCGTAATCCACTGCATGTAGTTGAGAACGTTCGTGTTGACGCTCGGTTGATTCGAGGCACAAGCGATCCCGTAACCGATAGCGCCGACCAGATAAACGCGCCCATTGTACGCATCGGTGTAGAACAACGGACCGCCTGAATCGCTCTGGCAGGTATCCTTGTCCGCGGTTAGTGTGCACAGCTGCTGCGTGACGGAAAAGTTGGGATAGATCGCCGAGCACTGAGCTCCATCAACGACCGTTAGGCCGACCTTCATGAGGACGTTCGACTTTGGGGCACCATAGTCGAGAGCCCCCCAACCGACGGCTTCCAGCTCGATGCCGATGAATGATGCACCATAGTACTTGAACGGTAAACAGGCGGGCCCTACGCCAGTGTTGAAAAAGATCTCCGAACGTGTTCTTACGATCGCTATGTCGTTTGTGCCCGCCGTAGGATTGTAACCTTCGTGGAGCTTTATCGAAGACAAGAGTATCAGCGCGGAATAGGGCGTATCGGAGCCGGAAGTTATGTTGTGGTCACCCACTAGAAGACCGAGGTTCGGTAACGATCGTCCCATGTAACAGTGAGCTGCCGTCACCGCATGATAGTTGGTTACTGGAAAGGCAAATAAATGTGTTCCGGTTTGCATAAACTATCGGACGGTCCGTCGAACGGGGCCACACTTACTGACTGTTGCACCACAGAATATCCCCTCTCCTCCGGAAGCATCGACCAGCGCGGCCATCATTGGGAATTCGTTCACCAGCGTTTCGACTCCATTTACAATTTTTTTCTGCGGAAAACACGGGCTTATTTCAGAGTTTACACAGCAGCTTCATAGCCTTACCTTGCGTCGCATTCCACATTGACATTCTATTTTGTTGGCCGTGCAGTAGAAGCGTCCACCGTAGGTCGTTCCGGCAACTTGCAGTGCAACTACCAGGCTGTTATAGGTGGATTCGGTGTTCAGCACTCCAGTTCCACAGTACGCTTGGCCATCGGAAAGATTCGGTTGACCATTCGTCGACACAATTAGGCGATCGGTGGCACATGATGAGCTCTATTGAAGGTGAAAAAGGTGCATATTGTAATACCATCTAGTAGCACTCTTTTTTCTGGTTTTACCGAAGGAATTGCTATTTCACTGCAGGAAAGAGCAATGCGCGATCCTTGCGTAGTGCTTAGTGTCCACCGGCACTGAGTGTTGGCTCCATAGTATCCAGGGTAGTTGGGAGAGTATATCGTAAAGGACAGTCCACTGGCTACGTCAATACTATAATCACAGCCACTGTATTGCGCCTTCGAACCCTCGGGTATGGTTGAGATGAGTAAAAGCACGAACCCTGTTTAAGTAACACATTGGGCAATTACACCATTTTGTCGCCATTTGAACCAAATAACACTTTACCAAAAATTAGCTTCATTTCCATCTTTACTCTGTGATGAGATTTTTCCACCAATTTTTATATAGTTGGTGGAAGGGGGCCTGAAATTTACTACGATTGTTATAATAAAATTCCCATCATTCGTGACAGCGGCTTATTAAAGAAGCTTGCAATGAGTGCCGTTTCCACTTCTCTGTATTCACTGTGATTGTTACTATCCTATTCCTGAATTCGTTCGTTACTTCCGAGTCAGATCTTTAAATTAAATGTGAATGCACGGGCAATGGTGCTGTTACTGAAGTGCTGGGGCTGATTTTTGCTACGTTTATACCTTCGACGGAATATACCAAGAAGCGGTCGTGAGAAGAGTAGTAGCGAGCATACAGAACGGAGCGAGCGAAAGATAAGAAGATAAGCAGAGATGGGACAGTGAGCACTAAATAAGTTTACGGCTCCAAGATAGGCTGTTGACAAGGGTCAGCAGTAGCTTCCGGGGTTTGTATATCGTTTGAGTGAAAATAAAACGCCCGAATTGATGGGCGTGGGGGGGAGGTTTGGGGATGAAACTATGCTGCTGGAGCGTTGACCCGAAAAATTTGCGATTTAATTTCGATCCATTCCTTGAACACCAAACACCGGGGGTTGGCATCTTGTCTAATGCAGCTCGAACCCTGCGACACGCAATGACTCCTCCGCGTTGATCAGTTAGAGGCTAGCTAGAGTCGGAATTTTAATCAGTGTTTTATGAGCCCCATTTTAAACACTCGCAAACGCCCTAATGAGGTCAAGAGGAAAAATAAATTATCACCATCATCTGATAGCAACAGCCGAAATAATGCACGATAAATGCTAAGAAACGAATAACAGATAGTAGTTTGGATTATCTAAGCTTCCGTTAGTCAGATGCCTAGCAACACAACCTCCAAAATTACAAGCAGAGCTCCTAAAATTAGGTCAAATAAGCGGCAAGTATGTAAGTATGTAATGAACACGGACGTGTAGTTTGGAGTACGCGCAATTTCACTGTTCCATGGGGTGCATGTTTGTAAACAGATAAGGCGTTTCTCAAAATTTTTATTGTGTAAACCGTCTCGACGAGCTGGTAGCTGTACAGCCGGCGTTAGATTTTGCATATCATTATCATTATCATTGTCGTCGACGTGAAGCTGCGCTTGAGATCATTCCTATTTGCTTTAGCTCTGCACTCCCCTTCCCAAACAAAGATTGGATTGTTTACAGTTTGTCTAACAACAGTAGAGCCAGTGTGTTTGCTTTTATTTTTAAACGCCACGAATTCAACTCACTCAGTTTGGTACGGCGCTTGTGCCGATTTCAATTTGCAGAAGCGAGTGAACGGAATTTTATTGGTACTGGGAGATACTGCTGGCAAAAAAGGGATTAATTTTAGGTTTCTGCACCCAGGTGTTTAACGTTTGTAATAGCCTAGAAGGGGATAATTAAAAAAAAAGAGTCAGCTCAAAGTGAAACCGGTCGGGAATCAGTGAAATCGATTGACAAAAATTTAATTTCACGCACAACTAATTTTCGAGATATTTTATGATCTCCAAACGAACCAACCAACCGACCGACCGATGACGGCCCATTAGGTTTCGCTCGCAAATATTGAATTAAACGGAATGTATATTATTATTATTATTGACATGCTAGCATCCAAAGCAGCACGGTGATTTACGGGAGGACCGCGGGGATTACGGAACGTGATCGCGGTGTGGGCATGGGTTGGTTGGGATTTAATGCAGTAATTGTGCCGATTTTTTCGGTTCTTCAGGCAAGCAAGCCATGCCAATGGAGGCTAATTAATAGTGTTTAAAATGTTGTTTGCTGCGATGGGCGTTGGTTGCTACGGGTACGCAATGGACGCTCACAGCCGGGCCGGGCGTGGATGGACCAATAAAAATCTCACTTTTCGATGGCGTTTCATGATTTATGGTGCATGGCGTCGTTTTGCAGTTTCATCGTTTCCTGTCGAACTACGGTCGCTTGAGATCGTGCGATTAATGCACGCCACTCTTTGCTGATGGAAAAAAGGGCGCCAAGTTCATTGAAAAACGTGGCATAAAGTAGGTGCCAGCTCTACGACGGATCTACGGTGGTAGGCGTCACTTCCGGTGCCGAGAACCGGATGAGTGCATTCGTACCGTGTAGGTAGGCCGAATGCATTCGAGGGCAGCAAAAAAAACAGCCGTTCTCTACAAATTCCGTAGATCCTTTTGTTCGTAGCCAGTTGCTGTTTTGGGAGGGATGGGGAACAGGGGCACGTTTCCGGGGAATCGTGACAGTTTGTTGCCAAACGGCGAACGGGCAAAATGTGTCACTTCGGCCATTTTTTGTGCCTGGTCAGCCGGGAGGAATTCTGCGGAGTAACGGTAGCAAAAACTCTCCCCGGGTGCGAGTAAATGAAACCCAGCGAGCGAGCGAAACGCGAACCAGGGCACGATAACGCAAAGCTCAATTTTCGGGTACGTCAATCAAAAACTAATCAAAAAACCACCGAAAAATGTGCAAACAGGTTTCGCCAGCACAGCCCACAAAGGAGAAGTAGGTTCCAAAGCCCTCGAAACCCGTTTATTTATGTTTCCTGGCTGAATGGAAGCCCTCATATTCTTATCACACGTGTTAGTTGCACGCTACCAACGTGTTGGCACGGTGGAAATGTAGCTGATGGATAGAATTGGATAGTATTTAAGAATGCAAAGTACGTTCTGACGGGCTCAGTGTTGCACTGCGTGTGATCAATGCGTTTCGAATGCGTACCCCGCGGCGTACAATGTTTTGTAAATTAGTGAGATTTAGGTGTCCGCTGCAGCTGTCGGTGCTGGTGCTGCTGCTGCTCGGCACAGCTGAGCAAGTGCAAGGCCAGTGTTCGTTTACGCTCGATATGAAGTTCGGTTCCACGTATCAGCTCGTGTCTCCACGCTATCCACAGAACTATCCCCCGAATATAGAGTGTACGTACTCGATTCGGGCACCGTACGGCTACAGGATCGCTGTCGATTGCCGCACCTTACAGATCCCGAGTGTAAGTAAATTTTGAAGAGCATTTGCAATGGCTACTATGACAGTAGCACTGGTGGCACTGCTGTATCATCCTGACAGAGCACCAACTGTAAGCTGGACTCGCTGAAAGTATCACGGACTGGGCGGTTGGATTTTAGCGACGCTTACGTCTACTGTGGCGTTGGACCACTGCAAGAGAAATCCACCGGGAACCGCTTAACGATGCGCTTGACATCGGCAGCAACGAGCTTCGGTGGCAAGTTTAGCTGTACTCTCAGCATACCGGAACAGAACTGTGAATGTGGTCGAAAGAAAACGGTAACGTGGCAACGTGCGTGCTAGGTTGCCTCGTGATCTCAAGGTAACGGCTTCTTTTTTAGCAACGTATCGTGAACGGAGTGGAGACGGCTGTGAACGAGTTTCCCATGATGGCGGCACTGATCGATGTGAAAACGAAAACCGTTATCTGTGGTGCCACCATCAGTAAGTAGTATACAGGCAGATGGCACACGCAGCACGGAAGTAACCCCTTTTGACCCGATTGATTGTTGACAGTTACCGATAATTATGCCCTGACGGCGGCTCACTGTCTGCTGCAACGTACCAAGGATGATACGGTGCTGTTGGTGGGCGATCACAATATCCGCACCGGGAGCGATACATCGTTTGCGCAGATCTACACCGTGGCTCAGTTTCTGAGTCACTATGGGTTCACCTTGAAACCGGTGGCGAATGATATTGCGATGGTGCGTACCCAGAACGCGATCCAGTACAACGCTGCGGTTGGTCCGGCTTGTCTACCGTGGCGATACGCGCGGCAAACGTTCGAGGGCCAGC
>NC_064878.1:2367500-2380000 GCF_943734665.1 Anopheles aquasalis | reverse complement strand
GAACGTAGAGGGCGACGAAGATGGGTTGGAAAAGTGGAAAAGTTTTCCGTACCTTCAATTAAGGGAGAAAACGTGCGTCTCTCCTTTCCCAGGGCGCGATCTGCTCCTGGTCTTTAGGTAGAAGCCCGTGTACGTGAATCTGATTGTAAGCATGCAACAGCATCATCATCACATTCCGCTGCCACGAGGCCCGGTGAAGCTGTCGTAAACTAAAAGCCCTTCCGGGTGTAATGAAACTCCCGTGAGATCGTGAGCAGAAGCCAAAATGGGGCTACAGACGGGAGTACGGGGAGCACTGGCGCTAAATCTGACTGACTGGGAGTTTGATTGAATTTGAATCTCGCCTCCCGGCGGAGGAATCGAATTTATCATTTGTGATAATTATTGAATTCATCGCGTTGTCGACGGGTTTGAGCTCGAAGGGGGGGGGGGGGGCAAAATATCCTTCCTGGCATGAAGGGCGGTTGGATTGATAAATAGATATTCATTACGGGAACGTGCTCATCATGTTTGTTAATTAACACCGAAAGGAACGGTTCTAATATCCACGATCGATCGTTATTCGTCCATTTTTTAACCGGGAGTTCCATCCGGTGTGCTTTGTTTTTCCTCGTGTTTTGTGTCTTGTGTGATTTTCACGGCCACCTGCGCCAACAGCTGTTCGTGAGTTGAGAGTTTCAAACGGTCTCACACAAATACACGCGCACCCCAAGATCGCAGTGCCTACTAATTCAAGCGCACGACGCTTCGATGGTGTGTTGCGCCGGTTTTTTTGATGATTTAAAAATACACCAAGCACGCAAACCCGCTGCTAAATGAACTAACGAAAAATGGTGGAAATTGCGAAACCGAACTAGGCCTTGCGGCTTTGACGATCGCGTCAATGCGGTATGATTGCAATTGTGTAATTCGGCGAAATTGCGACTTATGATGGTGCGCGCACTGTTGAAAGGAATGTTCCAAAAGCCAGTCCACTAAATAATGATTTAACTGCTTACTGCTGTGCTCTTGTTACATGGAACCGTGTGTTAACAAGGTAGTACCTTTTTCATCACCATCTAGCTTCCACCCAGCGTTCACTGCCTTGGTCATCGTACTGATTATGCGTTCTAATTAGTCAAAAACACTATTTGAAAAACCCTGATCCTGGGGTCACACTAAGCTATTCTCTTTTCGTTACTGAACCGCGGTAGATGGACATCGACCATCGACTGACCATCGACGACGGTCGGGACGATCGGGAAAACATCGGAAAATGATTTTCGCCGCTTCCTCTCGTGGTGGTTGTGCTGGTCAGTGAGAAGCTACTGCAAGATCACTCATCTCTACTCCTCTCACCAGTCAACCACCTTACGTTCATCGTGCGCCGAGTCAGCCGAAATCTGTGAGATTCGTGCGTATGCAGAGCGTGCCGGGCATGCGCCACGTGTTAGGTCGCTTCGTTTACTTACGGTCGCGATAGTGAGAAACATACAGGGTGCGCCACCAGGAAGTATGCTATTTTAAAGATTAATAACTCTGGCATTTTTCAGCCGATTTTGACAAATAAGACAGTTTCTAAAACGTCAGTCTATGCCATTTTAGTAATTGTTCATTTCACGTTAAAAGAGCGGACTGAAGTTGTCACACTTTACATTGAAAATAATCGGTCAGTAGTGGAAACTGCAATCGAGCAATCGATGATGAATAAAAGGTTTGTTCCTCCTTTGCCGCATATGACGGCGCAGGAATTTTGCAAACAAATTGTAGGCTATGAAACAACTTAAAGCAAATTTTAGAGCTAAAATTGCAAAAATTACTCCCTAAATGCTGTCAAATGCAATGCACAATGCATGAAAAATGGGAGCTTTTTGAACGGCCGACTGAAGGCGGCCATTTGATCGATATCATATCTTGAGTATCGCGCTTATTGCGCCATAGCGTTATGGCATAGAATAACCTAACTAAAACTGGTTTATTCTTTAAAATCGGCTGAAAAATGACAGAGTTATTCAACTTTAAAATAGGATACCTCCTGATGGCGTACCCTGTTCGCTGTGAGTAGAGGAATAGAAGCGGTATAGTATGCTTGCAATGATAAACCGTTCAAGAGGTGGATATATATTTTCACAAAAAAAGGAGTCTAAGGATTGCAGTAATTTATACCCGGTGTAGCACTTTGAATCCACGATAGATGAGAAGTAATGCGGCTGCTAACGGATGGTTTGTTGGTCGCACAGCCAGTACCATAATTAACAACGCCTACTAGATAGAGGTAGCCGCTGGATGTCAAAAACAAGGGACCACCTGAATCGTACTGGCACGTATCACGGCCTGGCGTGTAGGTGCAGATGTGCGACGCGACGATGTTAGGCATTTGAGAAGAGCACGACTGTTGCGAGATAACGTTGAGTGATACCTTCTGCAGTACCTTGGAGGCTGGCATTCCAAAGTCGAGTGTACCCCAGCCAGTCGCTTCCACTACCGCACCTACGAAGGATGATGTAGAGAATCGGAATGGAAGGCAGGCCGGACCGACTGCTGCATTGAAGACGATCCGATCGGCGGTGCGTGCAATGGCGATATCATTGGTAGACGGGGAGCTCCGGTAGGATGGATGGTTGGTGAATGATGCAAGACGCATCAACACCGAATAGCTGGTGTCTGTTCCCACAGAGAGATCATGATCCCCGACCAGCAGTCCAACAGCCGAAATGCTTCGTCCAGCCATACAGTGAACCGCCGTAATGGCGTGATACTCCGAAACTGTAATGTTAAAAAAGTGACAGTGAAATTGTGGTTCTAGAACGAGCAACAGCAATAGCTTACTGATCGTTGCACCACAGAAAACATTGCGCGACGTTGAGTCAACCAAACCAGCCATCGATGGAAACTCGTTGACACGTGTTTGTACTCCACCGACGATTTTGGAAGTTCTTCGCAGACCGCAACTACATTTCGGAGCCTGCGCCACTACCTGACACCGGAATCGGCCACCGCTTGTGGTGCTGATCGTCCGAAGAGCCATTGTCGCTTGATTTCCCGTGGTCTGCAGCGTGAAAGCCTTTCGACCGCAGTACTTTGTCGCGGATGCTAGCGTTGGATCATTGCGCAGGGAAACCTCCAACCTATCGGCAGCGCACAAGTTTGACTGAAAAGAAAACAATAAAAAATGGACCATTGCTTCGTGGGGAATCGTGTAGCTCCTGGTAAGTTAGAATGATTACCGATGCTAGCACTACATCGTAACAGTTGATGTACAGAGTGTTACCAGCGGGAGCGGTTAACTGCCAGCGACAATTGGTTCCCCGTGGAAAGTAGTTGGAGTAGTTGGGAGACTCCACATAAAACACCTCGCCACTGGTGAAGGTCTTTTTCCTGTCACATCCGGTAAACTGAGCATTCACTGTCACCAACGGAATGGACGCCACGAGAGCAGCGATAAGAAAGTTGCTACCGAGCATGATAAAATAGCACAACGGACTGAGCTTTTCGGTGTCCGAATGAACGTACGCCATACCAATACAATCCGTCTGTGCAGGAAGCGAGTATACACAAGATGGATTGTTATCTTTGGGGGGCTTCTCTCCAGACCACCTCCTCCGTATCTAACTGTCTCCATCTGCGATCGAAGGCCGGCCTGGTGCCTGGGCTGATAAACAGTGAGTGTTTATGTTAGGTAATTTAAAAACAGATGTTTTAGTTCTCCGAACGACAGAGTTATTGGTTCGCTTTATCTGGCATCGGAACGAATCGTACTTTGGAGGTTATTGTAATGACTTTTTCGCTAAACCATTTTTTTTACTGCAAACGGATGTTTGACATTGTACATTTTGGCTAGTTTCTCGCCACCAAGACGCCATACACTATGGCCATGGCATTCGTCAATGGCCTAATTTGTTAGATTTGTTGCTAATTTGTTTGGCAACAGGACGCAAAGGATGAATAGAAAATAAGAGTTGTATATCTCGTATTGTGCCTCTTGCAAGAAACGTCTCTGTTTAAGCAGCTGTTTTCTGGACGATCCAATTCGATCGCACAGTAAATCCAGGAGAATAAAAGAGTAATTTCGCAGCGATGCTGTAGTTGCTTCGTGATCGAACATGATCGGTGCTAACGATAGGAGAGAGCCTTAGCATGGTTGGTTGGTTAGTGAGCTTTGGGGTGATCTTAGTGACGACGACGTTCGCTTCTGCCTCGGTTCAGTATGGAAACTGCGATTCCATCGTTAACTACACTGCCAGATAACGGCCGTCAAGAAATAAAGTTACGACATATCTTACCAATAAACTGATTTCCTTGAACCATGCAATTCATTGAGTGAAATGAGCCGTTTTTAATTAGCTTCTAATTTATTCCAAGTTCAACAAGGCAACAGTAGCGGCGTTTGAGACAAGTTCGACTCGGTAAATAACCATCGGGGTGGCTGCAATGCAGCGCTACGATCAGTTCCCTTATCGAAGAGAGTATTGAACTTTGCTCAACATTTTTAATTATTAAGTAGAAAGTTAAATCCCCGCTCTGTTGAACGAATGTACTCCTGGGTATGACCGATGCCTACGCGGATCGTTTGGAGTGCAAGCGGAGCTTTAATCAAATTTCTAGGCAACTTGACCTGCGAGTGATTTTATGTTTGAAATTCGAGCTTAAAGGCTATTCTTTTTTCGTTACGGAAGCGAGAATACACAAGATGGATTGTTATCTTTGGATTGTAAGGAGCCCTCTCCTCCGCATCTAACTCTTTCTATCTGCGATCGAAGCCCGGCCTGCTACCGGCTGATAAACAGTGAGTGTATATGTTAGATAATTTGAAAACATATGTTTCAGTAAACGTCCACACATGTCCACAACAACAACTTCTCCGAAACCTCAGAGAGTTATTGGCTCGCTTTATTTGGTATTGGAATGAATCGTACTTTGGAGGTTCTTGTAAAGATGCTAAACCATTTTTTTTACTGCAAAAGGTTGTTTTGATACACATTTTGGCTAGCTTCTCGCTTACGCTATTGTCATTCGTCAATGGCCTAATTTGTTAGAGTTCGACAACAGCCAACAACGTAAAGGGATGCATGGATAATAAAGAGTTGTATATCTCGTATCGTGGCTCGTGCAAGTAACGTCGCTAGTGTCTATTTGAGCAGCTGTTTGTGCGGTTTGAGCGTGTCGCACGTATTCGGGATGATCCAATTCGATCGCACAGTAAATGCGAGAGCTTAAAACGGTAGCTTCGCAGCGATGCTGCAGTTGTTTCGAGATCGAACGTGATCGGTCATAACGATAGAAGAGAGCATTAGAGCCATGGTTGGTTGGTTAGTAAGCTGTGGGGTGATCTTAGTGACGACGACGATCGCCTCTGTCGCGGGTCAGTATGGATCCTGCGATTTGATCTATAACTACGCTGCGGGTCAAACAGGCTACATTGAGTCGCCCAACTTTCCCAACTATTACACCCCCGGTACAAAGTGTCGCTACACCGTAAACGCACCCGTTGGCTATTATCTGTACGTGCAGTGTTATGATATGTATCTTCCTTCGAGTACGGGGTGTTACTACGACAAGCTGGCCGTATCACTTAGCGGTGACTCTAATCTAGCCGATGCACAGCTACGATGCGGAACGGGTACGTTCAATGTGCAGACATCTTATAACAAGCTGGTGGTGGCTTTACTGGGAAGCACCAGCACCACTGGCGGACGGTTCCGGTGTCAGATAACAGCCGTCAAGATTCCTTGTGACTGTGGAAGACGAAAAACGGTAAAAGATGCGCAGCGGCAGCAACACTTTTGCCACTTTCGATTATTCACTTAACATCTTGCAGGCTACGATCTACAATGGTGTCCCGACGAAAGCCAACGAGTACCCTATGATGTCGGCATTGGTTGACGTAAGATCAAAGGAGGTAGTATGTGGCTCTACCATTGGTACGTGATGGATGCGCGATTTGATACAAGGGATATCGATAAACAATTCTGTCTTTACAGTGACTGATCGCCACGCATTAACCGCCGCTCATTGTTTGCTTACAAGAACGGTAACTGGCACAGCTTTGCTGGTCGGTGATCAAAACGTCAAGATCGGAACCGATACGCCTTACTCCGTGGTGATGCTGCTGTCGAGCTTTATATCCCACCCGAACTATAATCCGACGGGCAAAACGAACGACATAGCGCTCGTGCGCACAACCAACACGATCGTCTTCAATCCAGGCGTTGGGCGCGTGTGTCTTCCGTTCCGCTTCGGAACGAGCACTTTTACTGGTGCCGCTGTTACGGCCCTCGGCTGGGGTACGATCGATTTCGGTGCACCAATGTCAGCGGAACTGCTGCAAACGACACTGAACGTGATTGCACAAACGGACTGTTCAACGAGGCTTTCGCGGACGATTCAACCCACCCAGCTGTGTGCCTTCTCTACGAAAAATGATACGTGTCAGAATGATTCCGGTGGCCCATTGTACTACATCGACCCGAACAGCCAGCTGGTGTACGAGGTGGGAATTGTGGGCTTTGGGGTAGGTTGTGGTTCTGCTTTTCCAAGTGTTAATACGAGAGTTACATCGTTCCTGGATTGGATTGTAACAAACACCGGTTACACTTTCTGTGAAAAGTAAAATAACGAGTTGCAGGTAACTGTTTTGAAGAAATAAAGTTACTACAAAGCTTACCAATAAACTGATTTGCTCAAGGGGGACTTCGGTATTTTCGGGCCAAAAAAGGCCCGTTTTCGACGTTTTTTTGTGACGTAACTATTCACCTTTATTGTTTCAAGTAAATGGCATATTAATCTACGACTTTTGAAGAATATTTAGTTTTATTTTGGGGAAGATTTATTAAAAACTTCTACCATGGCATCAGAAATTTTTCTGATGGTGCGTCGTCGAAAAGGTACATGACAGGTCATCTGTAATACAAAAATTGATATTCGTTAAAAAGATTATAAATTTATCTAGAAAACCCCGTCAAGTTTTTGTTGAATTTCTTATGTTTTGATTTTTGGCAGAGACCGGGCTACCTGGCAAAGAGTGTGCAGATTATGAGTTAAAAATTTCAAACCGATCTGTCCAGTACTTTTTGCGGTACGATGGGCACCGACTTTGAAATCGTTGGTTTTGGGATACGCGCTTCAAAGTAGCGGGCTGCATGGAGCCTTGTGTGAAACGCGGATTTTTAAAAATCTATAACTTTGTCAGTTTTGCTTCGATTGGCCCAAAAGTTTTACTAAATGCTCTTGAAAGGATCAGCATTCAGGGAAAAAGGTTAAAAATATGTGTCACATAAAAAATTAAATACCGAAGTCCCTCCTAAAAGGTGTGGCATTGGAGTGAAATGAGCCGTTTATAATTAGCATCTAATTTATTTCAAGTTCAACAAGGCAACAGTAGCGGCTGTCGCGACAAGTTCGATTCGGTAAAAACCATCGGGATGGCTGCAAAGCCGCGCTACGATCAGTTCACTAACCCAAGAGAGTATTGAACTTTGCTCAACATTTTTAATTATTAAGTAGAAAGTTAAATCCCCGCTCTGTCGATCGAATGAAATCTTGGGTATGACCGATGCCTAGTAGAACGAGCGAAGCTTCAATGAAATTCCCAGCCGTTCGTGTCGGACTTTGACTCGGGGCAACTTGACCTGTTTCGAGTTCTCGAGTATCGTCCAGCGGCACTGTGTCGTCTGCGAGCGATTTTATGTTTGAAATTCGAGCATAAAAGCTGACACTTTTTCCCCTCCCCTGCTTTACATTGGACGCCGGAATTTGTGAGTAATCCCTGCGTCCCTCAACGACAACTCTGTTCGATGTGAATCGTAGTGCAATGGAGGGAAGAAATTCCCTCGACCGAAAGTTGTGAGATGGAAGGGAAGTGAGGTGGTGTTGTGGGAAACTTGTGCACCAAAAGAAATGTTTGATCGTCCTTTAAGCCGAATCATTGAATGCTAAATGAACGGTAATCAGACAGGCCACCAGTTTTGCAGTCAAGAATAAATCAAGAAGCATAAGAAATGTTTATGTGTCCATCGGATTCGCATATTGAGCGTTCAATATTGGTTGCTATTTAAGCAAGATTAAAGCCATCAGATAACGAGCTGGCCAGAGAAGAAGAAGTTATGACCAAAGCGGGTCAGTATCGTTCGCTTTGTGGTGTCCTGTCTCGCCCATCTGACGCAAACCTGTATGGCAGTGACAGTTTGGAGTTTCTTCCAAACGCTTCGCTCAAGACCAACTTTTCAAACCCAAAGGCAACTGTGATTTCCTCGGGAGAGTTAAACAGAGCAGAGACACAGTCGAGAGCACTCCAGTGACACTGATAGTTTTGAGCGACAGTCTGCCGTCCGTTGATAGGAAAGATAAAGTGGGATAATAATATCACAAGCAAAGGGCACAACGGGATGGATGAATTTGAATTAACTTTGCCTTTGTGGCATGAGAATCAATCGGTTATGGGTTTGAGATGGGGTGCTGCTTTATGCTGGTGACCGTTTCCTTGCACGAGGTGCTAGGTGGATCTTTAAACGATAAGCATGAAATCATTAATGGTCCGTTTGCCGTATCTGCCAACGTATCTGTAGGCAGATCGAGGCTTCTAGGAGGCAAATAGGGCGATGTTTAGCGGTCAGCATGACAGGTTAATTGGTATAATAACATGAATTCGTAACAGCTGCCGTACGAAGTGGGAATAAATTTTAATTGACATGTCCCCGCTCCTGCGCAATCGGAAGCCACAACATCGGCCCACGGTGGGGGCGATATGGTCGGTGTTGGTGCCGGTGTCGAGACCGTTTGACTTCTGCTCCTGTGCGTTGTCTTCTTCCGTAGGGAGGCCGCTGGACGGACTGGTTGTCAGTTTCGGGAGCGACTGGGTGGGTCGTCGCTGCTGTGGCCTCAGCTTAGCCTCCATGTTGAGGCATCGGTGTCCAGGGCTGTGGTTAGTGGTGTTACCGATGTTTCACTCCGGCGAAACCACCGACAGGGTAACGGTCGGTGCTTCTATCGAGTGCTTTAAGCGGAAAACCGAGACGAGAGAATATTATCAAACCAGTATCAACCCACGGCATGGAACACTGTAATTTCGCTTCGTGATGGCGACAAATATGAGTAAAAGTTTTGCAAATTACTAAACAAAATGGCCAACATTTACGATGAATGTGTCTTTTTTTCATACAAAAACCAAAGCAGGCTTTGGCACCTACAGAACAAACCAAATCCGAAATGGTCCAATGGTCCTATCGAGCGTAGTTAATGGAACGGTCTACTGAGTTTTTCATTTCGATTTGCGCGGTGTATCGGCCGATCGGGGAGCTCTGGCCAAAAGCCAATAAATTGTTCAGGAAGTCCAGTTCCGCCCGGTCGATTCGCCAGCACACCTACCACTACCGCTGGGCCACGCGCCACGAGCAGAGACAATATTTGTTGCATCCCACAATGCACTTAGCACACGCGCGGGTCTCTCAATAATCAGATCGACCGCAACCTCTCGCGTGGAAAATTCGGTGAAAAGCTATGACCTCCAGTGGTGCCGTCGGTGGTGGTATAAAGTACTTTCCGTTACAATACAATAATGGCCACTACCTTGGGGGCCAATAATGGTGTCCGGCGATAGAGCATCGCTTTCGATGTGACCAATGAGGGGCGCACAGAGAGAGAAGCAGAGAAAAAAATGGCCTCACAGGAAAGCCGATTGCGGCGTGCAATGTGCAGAAAGTGCGAGTGAATTAGTGGGGCAATGGAATTGTAAATAAAATAACTGTTTGCCTACCGAGCATTAGCACATCGGCGCGACCCGGGCATGTGTCCCCCACTGGGCATTGTTTTCAGTGCGCCCGTAATTAAACTCACTAAAACGAGAGCCCCGAGCTGATTAACATAGTTCATTACGGGCGAATAGGTGAGTTATTTAAATGAATTACCATTGCCGACGATACTCGTCCTGCACGGCAGGAGCGAAAAGCGGTGATGAGCTGCCAAGGGACACCATGATGCGTGTTGGGCCAGGCCAGGCGGTGGTTTTTAACCGCATAATTTATGATGGCAATAGGAAAACTATTCCCACACTCACGATGCATCGCTTGGTACACCTTTGCCACTGCCACAGGGCTGGCTGGCCACGATGTGTTTGATGTGTGACTGTTTGCCGATCGCTGAAGTGGCCACACAGAGCGAACGAGCTAAGCTGCTCTGTAGGATAATCATTTGCATACACGTTTCAGCCAGCTGGATGTTGGCAGGAACAGAATCATTAACACACCCGTCGGCTGGACTGAAAGGGAATAGAAAAACATATCAAATGATAAAATCGAACCAGCTGGACTGCCATGGAGGTGGGTTTGCTGTAAAATGATGAAAATCCTGCTGCAGGATGAAGTCAGTCGCGGTGTGTGCATGTTGTGGATAAACAATAATCGATAATTACATTGTTCCGCCGTTCTCCGTGCCATGGCGCACGATTAGCAGCAGCATTAAGCGTCAGCTTATCAAGAAAAGTATGGGAAAGGTGGTGAAAGGGAGAGGGAGAGGGTGGTTTGTTATTATGTTGTTGCATCATCCTGGCAAGCCCTTAATCAGTAGTTATCAGGGTAAACATTTCAATCATTCCAGAATTGATATTTATTCAAAGCGGATTGCAAAGCTGTGGTGCCACGGTAGAACGGTTAGCATTTGTTCAGGCGCAATCCATCGGGAATAAAACGGACCCGTGATTGCCTGATGCCACGCTGCGGAACGCTGCTGCTCTTTGGGCATACAAATCAATCATTTCGTTCAGGACACGGAATGTGTGCACGTAATTCATCAGAACGTTAAACAGTGTTTGTTTTATCATTTACGAGATTTTTTTTTCTCTCATTTCGATGCACGTTTTCCATAATGTTTGTTGTTTGTTTCGAGCTGTTGTTGGTGTAAATTGATTTTGTGCGTGGAATAATATCGTTTCTCGGGCATTCTAAATCATATTGTGGTGAGAAATGTTCCTTGTATCGATGCGAGATCAACGCAAGTGCTAGTGGTGGAGATGACCATATGTTTGTCGTGTCGAGGGCCGATAGTTGCGGTCAATTTAATCCCCATAGTCGCCCGATACCTTCGGGAAAGCCCGGTTGTCTGTTTGCTATAATTAATTGGTTCGCAATCCTCTTCAGAGAGGCAATTGTTGTCGCTTGTTCAGCAATTGCGCTGGAAATTATTGCGTTGACCCTGGCTGCATATTGAGTGGCGGTGATGAGCTGCGTTGTTTATGCGAGTGGCTTAAAGCTAGAAGCTACTGAGTGATGAATGGCGATGTAAGTTGGCCTGATAGCATTCAAAGATCAACCCGGAAAGTGATAATGACAACACTTTAGCGCGATATCTAATGAGTGCCTCTGCTCACTCCGACCAGAGTGAAGGCGTTTTGCATCACAAAGGAAACAGATTTAATCAAACTGATCTGATCTTTGGCGAACTTTCGCCCATTCATCGCTTCGCCTTGCCTTGGCCACCATCGTTATCACAAGCGATGATAATGACGTTGCTAATGGTGATGGTGACAATCTTGTGCTGTCTTAGGGTGGCGCTAGCGAGCACGCCCTACTAGATTGTAAGATGCTGTTCGAGGGGGGGGCAAAATATAAATTACGAAAATGGTTAATAATTCATAATCGAAGAGTTTTTAATTAAAAATCTGCCGGAACCGCCAGTGTCCTCGTTCGTGCACCAGGCGTGCCATGCAGCGCCATGTTTGACGGGTATAATTTATTATGCTAATAGCAGTAATCGAGAAACAGCTATACGTTTAGTGCGCTGGTCGTGCTGCCGTACGACCGCCCTCGTTCATAGGTGCTGAGTAGCGGAAATTTACGCGTTCGCTCCAGAAAAGACACAAAAAGAAAGTTTTAAAGTAACGGGGAAAATTGAAGTTGCATACATTTACTGCAAGGTGCTGTGCAAGAGGATGGCAAGTACATGGTTTCACGCTCAAGTTCCTGGCAATTGCTATTGAACAGCTTGAGCTGCAGTTCCAGCGTGTTTGCTACCGGTTACTGGGGCCATTTTGCCTGAGGACACGATTATGAATGCCGATGGATGACGTATAAGTAACAAGTTTAAACTTACTATTACACAATTAAACTACAATCTAGTCTTTGAATATTTTTGGTGAAACAGTTTGATGCTTTACCTTAAAAACAAAAAGGATTCAATAATGACGTGCTCTGTCGTTCACAAGAGAGGACCAATTTTGGACAGATGAATAATTGTTGGTGACATGTTCAATTAAATGTTATGTTACAGTCGAGATAAGAACGTTCAAAAGGTCCAATGATCCATGAAGGTCCATGATGTGAGCGACTCATTGCTGCTAGGAACAATGCTTTCCGGTGTCCGGTAGAAAATGTATATTATCTTTCATCTTTTAAAGAGGTAATTATGCAGAATGGTCAGCGGGATGAAACCGTGATATCATGGTAATGCTGGCTACAAATCGTAGGTCTGTTCGGACGAAACTAACCGCTAGAATGTATCAGGTGCCTAATTGAAACCAGAGAGTAATATTA
>NC_064878.1:2330000-2342500 GCF_943734665.1 Anopheles aquasalis | reverse complement strand
TCGCAGTCTTCTGCATTTCCACTGCAACAACAAAAAAACAACAACAACAACAACGATGGTGGAAAATCACGGAGGAAACGATCTAACTTTAATAATGTTTTTAATGAGAAAAAGTTGCCACCGACGCGACCGAGGACGTTTCACCGTGCGCGCGTCCATCGTGTTTCGCCTCAACGCGAAGGAGGAAATGCGTTGAAATGCTTCGTTCTGGATGATGAGCAAGCGCCAATAGGAGACAGAACGAGAGGCACTGAACGGGGTAGTCGAGCCTCTGCTTCCTGGAACGTAAAAGTTTAAATATTTCCGTTTGTTGTTTATAATTTTTTTTTAATTTCATTTCCACACTTAACACGCTATATACTGTCAAGGCACACTGAGTTCCACCACGGTCCGTTCGCGAGAACAGCAAACGAGAGCAGAGAGAGAGAGAGCGAGAGAGCGAGAAGGGGATAAATTAGGTAAGGTTAGGGCTGGATTCCTGTCCCAGCTCCTACATTCGTGATGGAGCACGTTTGTCGACAAACATCGCCCAAATGCAAGCACACATTCACGGGGACATGGCCAGGTCTTTCGTGAAATAGTCGTCCGTTGAAGGTGAGAATTCTGCTAATTGAAAACACTTCCACGTCAAACGCTCTGAAAAATGCTGGACCAACTAACCTGGGGACTGGAATGGTACTGCTGCCGGTTTCACGAGTTGCTCCCGACTCTGACGGGCACTGGCACTGTTTTTAATTATTTCGGCGATTTTCTGTAAATGTCCGCCATTTTGTGCCTCCAGAACAGAAGCACCGTTCCGTTTACGAATTAATAGGATGGAGCCCGATGCAGTTGTTCGCTGCTTGGCTGCTTGATTAGCGAAGTGGAACGCCTGGAGTTCCGAAAGTTGATGAGGAAATGCTTGGAAAAGAAATTAAATTCTCATCAACATTTTCGGAAGCTTGCATCCGAGTCGTTTCTGGCCACCGACAATTTGACGGCTCGGCAGTTTCGCAACGCGCTTGAGTGAGATTTACTCTACGAAAATTTCCCCAAAATTATTAATACTTTCGGTAGTCATCATCATAGAGTGCCTTTTAAAATCCTTTCCATTTTCGAGGTACCCGGCACGGCATTCCAAGAAGAGAGCAGCAAAAGTATCATTTTCTGATGGACATTACATCAAAATGTTACGAAATAAATTTAGAGCAGAGGTCCAGGTGATGCCACGTACAATTGCCCTGGCACTGACTGTCCCGCTCGATGGAGGGACCTCCGGTTTTCCTTTGTCTGTCCCAAGTGGTGCCCAAGTGCTTCAAACAATAGGATGGTGGCCCACGAGGCTCTATGGCTTCATTGAGTCCGCCGTCCTTACCATGCAGCACTGAGTATCGTCTGGGTTTGCGTGGTGGTAGTAAAACCACAAAATGGCACGTATGAAAGGAGCTACGGGATCTATTTCGATAAATTCTTTGCATGTTTCAGATATACTTGCGGTGAATCAAAAGATGAAGAGCACCGTGGTCAGTTGCGGGGCTATTGAGCAGCGAACGCGGTGCATTGGCAGGCTGCAAAGGGGTTTTTGAAATGGTGGATATAGTTGATTATGAGCAACGCAAGGAAGATGGCAAGGAGTCTGGATGCTTTTGTCTTTTGCACAAGAATCACGAAAGAAAGGAAGATGCATTCATTCGTTTGGCACAGAATAAAAAGGAAACGAAAAACTTGGAAGAATCGTCTTTTGATAGCGCTCTTCTTTAAACTGGTAATTTCCGAAGGGCTTCCAATCCAATCAACAAGAGGTGTAGAACAAAAGGGTGATAAATTCTTGGTACACTCCAAAGACGTAGTGCAGCGGAAGTGCCACTTCTAGTGCGATCAAGCATTGTGCTATCGAGTGTGGTTCAATCGGGTGCATGCAACTTCCGGCATTTCAGGAGATGCTGCCCGTGCACCCGAGTGCTGCAACAGATAGGAAAGATAGTCGGCAGTTCTGGAGTTCTAGAGATTTATTGAAGAAAGTTGGTGTCGAATTGTCTGAGCAGAAGATAATACTTGGGGCTTTCGACTAGGTTTTAGGTTGGGATGGGCATCATCCTTGTATTGCCCCCCTCAATGACACTAGTCGGTACTGGATTGATCGTTTGTCGTCGTGCGTAATGGACGTCATCAGCATTGCCTGGTACCATCGAGTTGAACTGGATAAATATGATCAGATAGGTGATCATGCCCGCAATAAACTGCAGAATAAAAGCAAGGGGGTTTGGAATGAAAAAAACGTGGATTAAAAGCAACCGCAATGATCGCTGCCATGACCTACCCCCGATAGCATGCTGTAGTTAACGTTGAAGAATCCGAGTGCCGAAAACCGGACACTGGAAATGAGATTCGGGAACCAGATGAAAGATTGCTGAGCGATCTGACCATTTTTCATCGAAAGCTTAGAAAGGTAGGACATGAGAAGCTTGGATTCGTTTTCCACCTTTTCACAGATGTACGGTAGCGCAACGATGGTGATCACATTCGACACAATGATACTAAGCGAAAGGAAAAGGGACTCGATCGTGAGGCCCTTGCTGTACTTTTGCTCCGTCATGTGAAGGTAGCAGTAGTACGATTGGATTGTCGTGACCGTAAAAAGCGCCGTATAGACGGTGAGAAACAGTGGCCCGAAGTAGGATTCAATCTTTTGTGCCAAATCAATCGCACGAGAAACGATGGCCAGTATCTGAACCTCAGAAAAGTACTCCCGTTCACCCAGCGACGAGGCATCCTTTGTTTCATCCTCGATCTGTACCGTTTCCGCGAACGTGATAGACATAGGAGGCTTTGCATCGCACAGTTGCCCTTCGCGATAGTATTGCTCGACCAGTTTGTTGAGTTGTTTGAAGCGAGCCAACAACCAACTGACCAGCACAAACGCAGCAAGCATTGCCATCGCGTAAATGATGAACGGTATTTGATGGCACACCCAATACCACACCCGGCTCGTTTGCACATCACCGAACGTAACAAATCCATCGTACGCTACGAGCATCACCAGTACGCCCACGACAAACAGATATTGCATAATAAACTTGGCCTTCACCGGGGGCAGTACCAACGATGCATTGTAGGTGCACAGTTCACGATCAATGGTCAGGAATCCATCCAAGATGGCTTCCAATTCACGAGGCTGCAGCTGTGGCATTATCCAGGCCGTCGTTAATGCGATCGTGTTCATGAGGAACTGGATATGATTCGCGATTCCCGTGATTAGCGCAGATCGCGTCTCGATGAAGAACGTTTCGATGAGCGTAGCCCAAGCGACCAGTACCATCATCGCTACGATCACCATCATCCAGCGAGTGTTTTGAACGATATAGCGACCTTGTTCACGCTTCATCTCACCCGGAGTTAGACCGAGACAACGGAAACACTTGAAGACGAAGTGGAACAGTTCCTCGAATGATGTGTCCGAGTCCGTCCCAATGGTGCCACTCTTGACGGATGGCACTTTGAGCGGTGAAAGAGGGAAAGCAAAAACCTTCTGCTTATTAATCCACTTCGACATGATGCTTGTGGTTCACGGTTATCCGGCACGGCTCTTTATAACCCAAGCAGCAGCAGCAACGCCAGAAGCCAACTTTTGAACCGTTCCGTTCGCTCGTGGAAAGTAGTTTCGGAAAAGTTCTCCGACGAACAACCTCGAATAATGGTCTATTGTGTAATTTTGTGATAAAGTTTTTCCTCGGGAAATCCCATTACCCTTTCTTTGACCGATGAAGTGGTCACTGGCTGATTACCCAACTTCATGCCTTCATGCCGGGGAGCTGGCGCGCTGTGGCAACCGACAGCTGAAACGTGGATCCATTTCGAATGCGACTCAAAACCACCACCACCACACGGTCGTAGCCTTCGGGAAGGGGAGAAAGTTTCTCGTTTATCAATGAGCCAAGAAATATTTTGCTCCTATGCGGACTTACTTGCAAACACCGAGGGATCTCTGGCCATTATGAATGCACTTCGTAACCGTCCGCAGTATCGGACTAATGGTTCCCGGGTGATGACGACCGAAATCGAACACTAATGGAAGTGAAAAAGCTCGAACAACATTTTTTTTCTTTTTTTCGCCCTCGTTCGCGAGCGATTGCAAGAGGGTGGACCGTTTTTGGAGGGGAATCGAAAACGACTTTTGAAAGGAAATGTAAATAAAGTTCCGTCTGGTTGCAGAGTCCCGGAGCGACGACTTTATCCTTTTCTCTTTTGCGGTATTCTCGGTGCGGACTTTGGAAGCTCGATTTGAATTGCTTTAATTGAATAGTGGCATAAATGATGGATTTTGGTGGTTTGGGAGTTTTCTGATGAGTTTGCTGCTGATGCCCGAACGTGCCTCTCGATGGTGATCGAGATTTGATTCGAGAGAGAGAGAGCGAATGTGGTTTGTGGTTCATCGTTTTGAAAAATTTGATCGAATTGTCACCATTGGAAGGAACGATGGGTGCTGTGATCTACCGTGCTCCATGCTGCCGATTTTTGCTTTGATGGACATCATTATAATTTAATTTGGACAATTTGAAGGGATGTTTTCCTTTGAATGTTAGCTGCAGGCCACTTTGGATTGGGATGAAACTTCCGCTGAACTAACCACTCTCATTTGGGAAGAGACAAGAGCATGCTACCACAATGTATTCTCTGGTTTCTGAATGCGTATCGTAGCGCCAGTAAATTAAATTAAGCTAATTAATTATAATTAGCGTCGGTTGCTTAACGCGTGACGAAAACCGCAGCATGACGGTTTCTCATGAGCTGTGCATCGCTACAATGAACATGAGTGCCGAGGTGAATGGGACAATATTTCGGTCACATTTCCTCAATTCATGAACCAGTCAAAAGGCTGATTCGTGTAGTGTAAAGCATTGCTTCAATTTTTGAAATAAAAGAACCACAACTTCGTTTCTTGGTGATACCGAGGACCTATTTTCCGACAAATTGTCCCCCCGTTCATTCGAATGGTGACAGCTGACGCTGGGAATGAAATGCAGCGCTGATGACGACAGCGACGATTCCGTCCCGACGACTGCGATGAGAGAAAGAACAGCAAAAGCATTACATTGAATAAATATGGCAAACGCAAACCGTACCGTATGTCAGTACCAAATGAATCCCCGTGCCCGAGTGGCTGGATGGCTTGGAAATCTTAGCCGCTGAGCAGCATGTGAGCGAGCGAAGCGGTCCAATCCGGTTCACTCCCCGGGAACAGAGACGTCCCAGAGAGCAAATAAAATATAACGATCTCATTACGCGAAACAAGCATGTGTGAAGCTGCTGCTGCTGGTAGCTGTGCTCTGGGCCGTCCGGGACCCATGGGCAGAAAGGATCGTTCGATCGTGTTGCGAATCAGTTACAGAGTTTCGTCTTCGCTCCCCGCCCGTGTTCGATTTATTTGACATATTTTATTTCACATTCATTGATGCGGTTAAAGTGAGCGTAGCAGGCGGTGACGATAGTGATCAATGCATACTCGATGTTCCGGGTGATTCCGAACAGAAAAGATGGCGGAGCTCGAAAGGAGCGAATAAGAAATTGTATCCGCTTGGGGACAGTGGATTGGTTTCTTGTTTCCAAACCCGTGGTTTCCCAAATTGGCGGATAATATGTTGGCCGAGTGACGCTGCACTCAATCCCAACATTTACGTCGTTATGCTTTGCTCATGCTACCAGCAGCACTCTAGTCGATTGCACACAAAAGAATCTAAACCAAATCTGCTGGTGGGTATTATTCATTTCACAAATGACTTTAAAAAGAAACTATCCAGCAGGAACGTGGTTGTGGCGCTTAGTGTGCCCGCTTGTGTGCAAAAAGTGATAGAAGGGTTTTGTGGGCGCTCGTTAGGGACCGTCGCCCTTTCTGGTCGAGCATAATTGGAACCGACGTTCCAATTGTCGCCATCCATTGCGTACTCGCTAGGTTAGGGCGTGGGGCCACATGCCGAGCATAGTGATCGGATTGCACAATGCTGGCGATCGTCGGTGCACTGTGGAACCCCCCAGTTAATCGACCAATCAGCCAGCAAAATGGTGACAAAGTGAGTCAAGGGCTCTGAAATGTATTGTTTTGTACTCGAGCACACTAGGGAGGCATTTTAGAATGAGTTTGGTGGTACGCGCCGAGCCACACAAACAATACCGGGAAAACGGGGCTGGCAAACTGCCATTAACAGTGCCCCGTACTCGCGGAACAGCTTACGGAGCGGACAATCGCAGCTCATACCACCCCAACCAAGGACCAAGTTGTTGGCCTCGTTGGCCTCCGTTTCGGCTCAGGCGGGTGCCGAAGGATATGATGTCGAGCGTGAAAAAAGGGACCATAATTTCGCGCCACTGAAAACTTCGGAACCTGGCCCGTGACCGAGCGCAAAAGGGGCGAAAGCGAAAAAGTATTCATATTGGATGGGAAGAACCGGGCGGTAAAGGCGAGTAAGAGAAGGGGGAACGCTAGCTTAACTCATCCCCGAATGACCGAATGGGGTGTGTAGTGGGAGATTTTTGGGCCTGGACTACGATTTTCATTAAATTCTGCACCAGATGGTTGTTATGAAGTCGAAAATTGGTTTTTATGTGCGACATTGTGCAGCTGCTGGAGCAAAAAAAACGGAAGCGCGGAGAGGAGGTCAAAATCCGCTCCACGTCCACGTAGCTCTGTCTGTCTCTGATTTGCTGGGGTGATTTCTTTTTTTTTTTAGTTTGTGGATCTCCGCTTCACACCGCGCGTTGGTGATGGTGGTGGACATAAATTTGACCACCCACGGTGCGCAGAAGGTGTTGAGGTATTTGAAACCCGACTCAAGCAACACCCAAGTGCTTGAAACTATTCCCGAAATCCATTTTCACCAACAGTGGCGCACGGGGGGGAGGGAACATAACTGAAGTGGAAAGTTTGCCCACCCACAGGGCTTTCCCTCGCGCCAGGGATCGTTGAAGGCAGCTCGATTGCAGGAAATGAAGCGTACGATGGAATGCGTGGTTTAAGCGCAAGCCGTTGGGGTAGGTACACTGCCTTGTAATAAGGTTTTCGGGAATGAAATTGCCTCTCACAAAGGGCATCTAGTAAGATTTAACTGGGAAGCACTGGAGCAGTGGTACAGCTCGCCGAAACCGTACAACCCGTTTATTAGAGCATTGAATGGTGACGGAACATTCTTGCTACGTAAACAGACGAAACGGTGGTGGCCACGACTGACCAGTTTGATGCAGTCCTTGCTAGGCATAGGAATGACGTGTTTGGAATGGAAATAGAGCGAACGAAGACGGAACGTGACACTTTCATGCCGAAGGATGTCCCCCTTGCATCGCATGCATCTGGTATCAACTGCACATTGACATTCAATTCCGGTTGAATACGAAATTCCTGTGATAGTCTCTTTTTGCGGAAGAACTGCTCGATACCCGATTGCACCTATTGATAAAGGACAATCACATATCAGGAGCCATGAAGAAGAATTGCATTGGTGCGCGGGTCACTATGATCTGATTTATGCACTGTTTGGATCGTATCGCCATTGGTCACGACCAACTAACAACACGGCCGCTATTCGACCACAAACATTGCTAGCATACTGCGATTCCCTTAAGTAAAAGGCAAACCAGTTTTCCCACTTTTTATGGAAATATAATGGACTATGTTAAATCGATATTTGCATTAACAAAAAAACAATGCAATAATACGCCACTGCTTCGGATGAACGCCTTTCATACTCTTGAAATGCTTCATGAATCGTTAATCCTTCCTTTTCTCCGATGCAACGCTCATTTTTCAAACCTAATCCATACGCTTGACATCACCACTTAATTAGTATTTCAGCACCATCCAGGGTTCGCGTCAGGATCAATTTTCGACCCCGTAAAAGTGGAAGAGCGAGAACGACCGATAGAGAGGGTTAGAAGATGTGCTTTTTTTCTGTGCCCATTGAGAGACGGCAAAGAGGCAGAGAAAAGAAAGGAGAACATAAAGCATATCGTAACCCATTATCATCTCTTGTGGTCCCAAACCAATTCCCGCTTCCCACTGTTCAATGTTTCGATACACCGTTCCAAGCACTGTAGCATGTGGCGCGGTTTAGAGCAACGAGTTCAAGAGGATTCATTACACTGCACGGCACGGCGACCCCGTGCTTCTTCTTTCTTCTTTTGTCGTGAGCAAATTCCCATGCTAGACGACAACGACGACGAGGAGGAGGAGGAGGAGGAGGATGAGGACATGTGTGGGACGAGTTCGTTCTGGGAAAGACTTTGGTCCTTCCGGATTTTCTCGCCCACATCACAACGGCCTCCGACATCGTCGAGCATGGAGTGAGCATGGAGCCGGTAAGCCTGTGATGAGTGAGGATAGGCCTAGGGACGACGCACCAAGGCTTGGTTCATTAAGTTCAAGTGGGTGCTAGTAGTACCAAAGGGAGCAAACGGCCCCCCCGGCGGGGTCCAGGTCAGCCGAGATACGTCCGGCAGTAAATGAATCGGGATCATTTAGCAGAACTGTAGAACTGTGACAGCAGAAGGGACGCTCCTTCATGTACGGCCGACAATTTTCCGAGCGGTTTCCGGTCAATGCCGAGTGGGCTGGGTTTGTTGTCCGTTACTATGGCTTGTGAATCGCCTGCTGAATCGACTAAAAAAGACTATCCTTGCTTCACTGAGGTTAATTCGTACTCAGACGGTACCGGAGGTCACTCAAATCAAGAGGAAATACGACGACATGTTAGAGATTCCTCGTGCCTAGTATCAGACGGGCACAACAGGGACTTTTGGGACTGTTACAGAGGGGAGACACATTATTATGATGATTGTCCATGTCTCAACGATCGATCGTGTATGACCAAACCCATGCTGACTAGATTGCGAGAAAGAAAAGCGAGACATCAAAGTATGCGACGGAGCACTTCCGGAAAAGTCCATCCAGAAACCATTCATCATCGCATCAGGCTTGAGCACCCACCGACTGACCATCGAAAGGCACCGAACCGTGCACTGGGTCGCTCTCTCTCTCTCTCTCTCTCTCTCTCTCTCTCTCTCTGTGTATTAAATGATGACACATTCCTTGCACCATCAGGGAATGTATGGAATGAGCCAACGGAAAGAAAAAGGAAGGGAGCTCATTGCTAGAGAAGAAAAACAAAAATCAAGGGGTGCCGGAACGCTGGAATGTTTTGGAAAAATTGAGCCAAATTCCATCACCCCCTCGTCCCCTTGTGAATGAAGGATGGTTCCGCAGGGAGTTTTCTTTTGATTTTTGCGCCATTTTCGCGTCATATGTGTGCTGGGATTGTTTCGCTTTATCACTTCGTCGTAATGCTTCATCGATTATCAGTTCGTTCGTTGTAAAGTTGTTTGTTGTTAAAGAGAGGAGAGGATAATACATACACATGAGCTTAAAGCACATGCAAGCGATTTATCAATCACTTCTCTGGAAAGCGATTAATCGATCGCTGGTTTCAAATTTCCTACAGAAGTAACGCGAGTGCGAAAGAAAGTACATAACAAGTCCTCTCTTCGGAAGGTTCTTCCTTAGGACAGTGATACGAAAGTTCCTTCAGCGAAAAGCGTTATTTTCCGGTATCGCAAGAAGCTCAGATTATTTCCATAAGGCCATTACGGTTTAAATTCTTATTTTCCCCTGCCCGCTGTTTACCATCAGCTCCAATCACATGTTACTGTGTGCGATGATGTTTTTCAGTTCCTTCGATGATGGATTACAGCACTGGGTTCCCGGGAAGGGAACGACCAAAGTTTACTTTACCGGGAATCGATTGAGCGTTTTTCTGTTCGCTCTTCTGCCATATATTCCGAACTATCTCGCGTAAATCTCGTATCGTGACTTGAGGACGATATGTATGGTGCGCCCCCCGGGGGGACTCCCGGAAATTGATTACGTTGAGAACGCCACGACGGTGACGGTGGTGGTTTCGGATGGATTTTGAGTGAAGTATATGCTCGATATCCGTTCACGCAGTTAACGGAACAAAACGGGAATAAAGAAAAGACGTTTTTTTCTACTGTGAAATCCGCTCGCGTTAATGCGGGCGAGCGATAGCTTAGGGTTCAACATCAATTGAATAGATTTGCACAGAAACACAGCAACTGTTCAATCATACTCAAACTGGAACAAATTGGATGAGGGAGCTGTGCCACGGGACTAAAGCGAACTCATCAAACTTCGAATAGTACCGTTGGGGATATGGGAAACACTTGGTAGTGCTGTGTATTGATAGCCGCAGGGAATGAGGCGCAAAAAGGGGCCAACGCGTACAGGTAAGCTGCCATCTTCCGATCTGCCGATGCATCCCGCTTCCTGTTGAGCCGGAAGCGGAGAGGAGAGAGAGGACAGAGAGTTTTGCCTCAATAAACATGCAGGGCATCAATATTTCCTTCCCTTCGTTCACCAAAGCCACTCACCAAGGCAACAAACACCCACCCAGCGGTCTTTCCGGACGTGACAGACCTTGAGACCTTGTCCGGAAGACGTTGGTAAGGTTGCTCTCGATATATGGTTATCTCGAGAGCCCATCCTGGGGTAGCGGTGGTTGCTTTTGTGGTCTTGTGGTGTAGAGGTTTCTTCCTTTCGTGCGCACGAACGTGTGCATTCGAGAAAATAATAATAAAGCAGCTTTCAGTGTCCTCCTGGTCTGGCCGGGCCTGGCCTTGGTCTCGCCTGACCTGGAGAGAAAGCGAAAGAGGGACAAGATGGTGTGACGATACACACCGAACACACATACCAATGCGGAACTCCCGAGAGCGCTGAGAGATGTAAAAATTGAACATAATAATATTTTGCTGTTCCGTGATTGAAAAGCGAACGAAGCGGAAGAAGCCTTCGTTCGCCTGTTCGTTCGTTCGCTTGTCCTTCGTTCTGGGCCAGATCCTGGTCTGTTCCTGGCTGTTGGCTGAGTGGAAAGAGCAGCGCAGCACCACCAGACAAGATTAAAATTACGGAAACAGTTGAGGCCGGGCCGATTCAGCAGTCCTTCTGCGACAGCGTCGTGCGGAGACAACGGCAAACGGTGCTCGTGCTTCGTGCGTTCGCTGTGGGTCGGTGGGAGGGGGAGTAAGATATTAAAAATTGAACACAGTTAATATGAATGTAGCCGGTAAGCACGGGAGGTGAATGATCAAGTGTTTCAATTAAATATGCTTCCGCGAAATGAAGTAAAGGAATCGATGGAGGCGCCAGTACTTCACGGTATCCACGTGTGTGCCACGCCACGTGATCAGATTGAAAAATTATTTAATTTTCCGTTTAATTTAACATTATAATGATCCATGCATGAATTCGAATGAGGATAATATTTCATGAACATTACATTCTTGACACTTCTTTTCCGTTGAGATTTATTAATCAAAATTATTGTTTAAATATTGGAATCCACGAATGAAATGATTTAGAAGTACTGAACACCATTCACTACCTAGAATGGTATCAGTTGATCTGGTTAAAAAATCTTCAAACAGAGCGAACAACATTCACTCTCATTGGAATGCTGTCCGTTTCGTTTGCGGTCATAACTATTGGAATAATCCCAACGGCAGCAATATTTTTGCTGCACTGCCAGTGCCCGTACTTTGAAGCATACTGGTCCTGGTCAGCATTCGAAGATTTCGCTCTCGAGAACCACAGCTGCCCCGGATAAGAGATTAGCATAAAACATTCAACAACATTACGAGCCATCAAAGCGGCTCATCCTGCCCGCACCGGACAGGACAGGACAGGAAGCCAACCCAACCGAGCGTGCGATCAAAGTGCGGCCGAGAATCAGTGATGCCGTTTTATTGCCCGATGGCCGATGATGATGGTTGATGAAGCTACTCACAAGCATACCCTGGCAGCAGGGCTGTAAGAATTCTGCAACCTCAATCGTGCTGAACGAAGGAGATATCTCGAAAACATTCTCGGTGGTGGTCGCAAATTTTCTTCTTCATTCTGTTGTAAAGGCTCCAAAACGGTGAAAACTCCGCTCCACTTGCGAGACATTCCAGTGTGAGGATCATCACAACGATTGGCAAGGGATTCTGCCGTCAGTCAGCTATCGAATTCGTTGCCAGGCAACGAGAGGTTTTAAGTATCAATGGCTACACGGAATGGGAGCATCTACGATATCGTTGAACGTAACGTGCGCTCATGGTTTTTGGCCCTCTGCTGAGAGGTTCTTTTGTTTGAACAACCCATGAGCCTCAGGACTCACGGATATGCTGACGGAAGTGAAGCTCCCTTCCGGGGGAATGGTTTGCGTTCAACATTCCAACTTTCCGCCGGGGAATTATTAGTAAAGTTTGTGTGGTTCATTTTTCTCTACTTACACTCATCTCACTCCTGGCTGCGTAGCGCTCCGTGGACTTACTTACAAAATAACAAAACTGTCGTGCATGTCGTCATGCCGAGTTCCCGAGCTGCATTGGTTTTTTCGTGATTTTGTAGAAAGTTCACAAAGCTTGAAGTTTGGCAGAGATTTGATGAGATGACTGCCGTGCCTGGAATGTTTGAGCACAGC
>NC_064878.1:2315000-2325000 GCF_943734665.1 Anopheles aquasalis | reverse complement strand
TATGCATGATGGAGCAGATTCCTCCGCCTCGTCTGCTGATGAGATTATCCGAGATGAAATATTGTGCCGCTCCGCATGGGCACTGTTTGCGAGATGTCCACTGGCTAAGGTAGCTTAAGGAAAGCCAGACTGAGAACCCAAGAAGTGGCACTTTAATGCAAAACGATCCCTACGCCTACTGGGGTGCAGCTCACGGGTGGCAGAAGAATTGGCAAAAAATACCACAGAGCAAAGTGAGCGATGATTTTGTGTCCAGCACTACCACTGTCATAATTCCCACTGTCAAAGTGGTTAAACTTCGCACTCTAGTTGCCTAATTCTTTTGCAAATTTGCTTTAGAGTTATGGAAAAATGGAAAATTGATTTAAAATCATGATAAAGAGAAGAACAATATGGCCTCCTGGTTGTACGCCCCCTTTTTCTCCGATAACGAAAGGAAATGAGTTTCTTCATGGATACAACTCCCACTGCGCTGTAGCGAAGCCCCTTTGGCACCGAAATAGCTTCTTTAAAGAAGCTCAATCGGAATTGTTCATAGAAAATTTGAATAAAATTACTCTCTCTCACACCAGAGGGAGGGAAAGAAACACGAATGCATCCTCGACACTCCACGATATTACGAGATTTCTGTTCTGTGCCTCTGGCCTTTGGGAAATTTGCGACTCAAGAATTTGGTTACTCGGAAGCATTCCTCTCTTTTTTGAATAGATGAAACAGATATGGGGTGACCGATAAGGGGGGGGGGGGGGGGAAGGAAATGGGGTGTGGATTTGGATTGAGGAAACGGAAACTCAATCGAGTCCTGGCTCTGGCTGTTCCCATTCCTTTGCGAGCGCATCAATCAGTCATCTGTCAGTCGGAGAAAGGATGAAAGGATGGCTGGTCGGTGCCTGTGGTAGAACACTGAAACTGGAAACTGTGCTGAATCGGACAAAATAAATCGGTTGACGGTTGCATTTTCACCGGAGCCCCTTGGACACTTGATAGACCTGTTTTTTTGCACGATTGATCCGATGGAGGAGATAAATAAAAACACAAAACATGGACGTGGAAGGAAGGAAGGAAGGAAAGAGGACACTGCATGGGTCCAGTCTGTCTTAAAAGCAGGCTCCCGTGTTCCTGGACGGCCTGGTAGCTAAACGAAAGATGATAAAATTGAATTGAATTGAACCGGTTCAGTCTAAAAATAGCTTCCTGTCTTGTTGTTTTTGATTAACAAAATGAAAAACAAATCAACCCTCTTCATTTTGTGAATCTCGTGCAGAGGTCTCTCGGTTCTCTCGGTTCGGTTGTTGTGGCAACCGGCCGCTGCTTTGATTTATGTGATGAAGCATGAGACTGACTAAATTAATGGATGAGATTCGTATTCGTTCGACCCATCTGAAAGCAGTATCGCATGTTAGCCGATACTCTCATTCTCCAGGGGTCGATGGGATTTAAAAGGATATTTACACCGGCACGATGCTGGGTAAATATTAGACCAGCATATCCATGACTTTGATGCGGTTCTGACTGGACTCGTACCAACTACCGTTAACGGGCCTCATAAGGATAATGATACCCAGGCATGCAATCAACAGACGCAAAGTACTCAACAAGCCTGCTCCTTTGCCGTTGCTTGCCCCTGATGTCGGTCGATGATGTTATTAGTATGAACATGATGAGCCCTACGCACAAGCAAATTGATAAAAATACTCGAAAAAAAAGGGCGATAAGAAACTAGGGACTATTCGTCTGCTTCCGTCTATTCATCTACTTCATTCAATTCCACATCGTTGACACGCGAGCGAGCAAACAACCGTGCACACTGCGAATGCTGTACTGATTTTGTCGATGGTTTGTTCAGATAAATTGAAAAGAGGGTTTTAAGCTCGATGAAAGAAATTGATTTGTACGGTGAAGAGGCTCTGGTGGGAGAGGTTTTTAAGAAAGCCAGCGGTGGGGTGGCACCGGTGAGCAGCAAAAATCGAAACGAAATGAAAAGGAAAGGTGCAGAGTGGCGAAGAGAAGTGCGGTTGCCCTTTTTTGCGGTATTAATGGACTCCATTAACGACATTCAGTTCCCATTATTCGTCAGCAAATTGAGATGAATGAACGATGGCGTTGCTCTGGGGTTTCTCGGACGTACAACTCGTTCAAACTGCCCGATACGAACGACCGTAGCCGCCCAAAAGCTGATCAATTCGGACGGTTGGTCTTATGACATTTATTGGAATTTTCCTTTGGACAAATTAATGTTTGACCCAAACAATCACAAGCATGCTGTGCGTTATGCTGTTTACGATTGGAAATTGATTTCCAAGAAATGACATTCACTGTGAATTTAAAAGCAAATATTGATCATTTGTGATCTCAAAAGGGATCATTTTTTTAAGGATTGAAAGTGATGTCTTTGTAATCCACCGTTTCATCGATTCTCTGAGGATTGTTTTAGTGATTTTCACTCAAATTGAAGAAAAAGACTGCAAATTTGCATCTGGCAGCCACCCTCCTGTAGCGCACAGTTCGTTAATGGAATTGATTGAACCTGCAAATGGAACCAAAAGTCAAACAAAATGGTCGACAATATGCGAAAGGGGAAAAAACAAAAGAAACAGAAACACATACAGAAAATCGAAAGCTGACAAGCATAAAAAATTACAAAATCCAACAGCCGAGCAGGAATTTGAAAGCGTGAAATCGGGGGGGGGGGGGGGGGGGGGGGAGTGAAGACCACGACCACGTGCAACAACGAAACACCGTAGCGGGAATGGTTTTTGTTTGAGTTGCGAGCGAGTGCGTTTGCTCCAAAAGAGTAGCAAGAAGTGTTGTACTTTGGTCGAGAAGAAGTTTCGTGCAGACATGTGGCCGTCTTGACGTCTTGTGATTTATTCAACAGTTGTCGCCATCTTCGACCATCGTCGTCGTCCTCGTCGTCGTCGTCACCGTTGTCGCTGAGCGGAACAACGATCAGTCAGAAAGGATGTTCAATTTTTAAACGCACCAGTCCCAGCGGAAACATGGAAATGGATACATTCTTCTCTCCCCTTATGCGCCCCCTCGTCACATCCATCGCGTCGTGGTCATGTCATGACAGCTTGTGCTCGGTAGTGGGAGGAGTTTTCGTGGATAAACTTTTTTGCTTCAATCAGCGCTAACGCTATAGTAAACAGTGGAAGAGAGGGAGAGAGAGAGCGAATGCTGGGAAGAAGCTACACTGGAAGTGAAATGTTTTATTCCAGCAATGGCCGATGGCATCGACACTCGCGGTGAACGAGCTACAAAAAGGAACAAATCAATCTTTCTTTACATCCTCCTCTTATCGTTCAAGAATCATCCGGTTTTGCGGTGAATGTGGCACTTGGTGTGTCCCATTCTTGGCGTACAGGACGTCGCCATAAGTCACACGAGAAAGGCAAATAATCGTAGCCCGTGCCCGTGCCCGTGCCCGTGCCACATGCTTATCTAAGCGACCAGCCACGGTCCTTCACACTCACCTGTTGTTGGTGCTGGTGTGGGTACGGCCGAATGCCGGCGAGGCTGGAAGATTCGCAGGAACTTCCTCCTGTGCAGCGGCCACCGAGGGTTCCGGACCGGTTACCGGCTGATGGTGGAGAGCCGGCGAGCGAGCCGGGACTCGCATCCTTGGCCGCATGCTGATTATACTGATGCAGATGGTGATGATGATGGTGCTGCTGATGATGGATGCTGCTGCTGCCGCCGGCCACCGATGCTGCGTTGCTGTTGTTTCCGTTGCGTTGCTTTGGGAGCGTCGCGTAGCTCGGTGGCGGTTCGATCGATCGCCGATTTGCTTTCACTGGCGAAGGGCTGGGAATGCTGGTGAGCGGGATCTCTGTCAAAAGCACGAGCACAACAAACAGCAAATGGTTTGAAGACAAGACGTCGTTACAAGAAGGAGCAGCGGATCTTACCGGATTCATCGGGCGTCCCGGCGGCACTGTCCGACACGGAGGCGGAAGTACCGCTCGTTGCACCGCTACCGCCAGTCACGTTGGAAGCCCCGCTCTGCGATTTCCGTTTCGTGCGGTCACGCTGATAGTAGATTCCGGCAAAGATCAACATGTTGAGCAGAAGCAACAGACATCCGACACCAACCGTGACTCCCAGTGCTGCCGTGTAGCTGAAATGACGAGGAAAAGGAGAGTGAGGTCGGTGTTTGATCGCGTGAAATCAACCGACTACCGACGAGGCCCTTACCTATAGTAATGCCGATTGGCAAGCTTCTCCAGCAGCTCTTCCTCTTCCTCCTCGCTTAGCACGTTGGAATTACCATCCACCGGTCCACCGTTGGCTTCCTGTAGCACTTCACCCATCGTCGGATCCGGTGTGCATTCCGTGCCGAACGATTCCTGCCGTGATTCCTGCGCATCGTTGATCAGTCCACCGTTCTGGTAAAGCGATTTCGGGCGACTGAAGGACTCTGCACGCACCGTTCCTATCGAAGACAACCAAACCATCCGTCACGGCGGTTAAGTAAACACGTTCGACGTTCGACGCAGGCATCCTAATGTGATGCTAATTTAAACATTGTTTCACGAAACCAACTAGACACACGACCTGGCAGCACGTAATGAACGATAGAGCGAGCAGCAGCAGCAGCAGCAGCATGAATCATGGATGTTGCATCATCGGTTTAATGACAATAACCACAATTCGATCGTTGTTCTCTTGGTTTACTGTCTAGTGGATTTAAACTTTGAAAGACATTCGAAGCCAACTTTACAACAAACACATTACGCGTTTAACGATGGAACAAAGCGTTTCTTGGAGTATAAATTTCATTTCCCACCTTCGGGGCACAAGATGAAAGCATAAGCAGTGAGGCTAATAAGTGTGTTAAGGTTGCACCTGCTGGTACGTTGCTCACTGAATCGGCATTCGCCTGGAAGGTTCACTGAAAGTTGGTTTCCGCTGGCTGGTTGGTTGGCACTCGAGAGCACGCACGCCTACTGGCATTTGTGTTGTATGTGAAAGTGACGAAGATTTTAGTGAAGTTGGCTCCATGAAGCCGGCGGTCGCTTTCCGCCTCGATGCAAAACAACGAGCTGAGACGGAAACGATTCGTTGAATATCACTCGCTCGCGGCCTCACCGCCGCCTATGACGAATTGAAGGACGGCACCAAAGCGCTTCCCACCTAACTCACTAAAACCCTTCCAAGCATGAACCCAACCAGAGGTCCAGAGGAAGCACCATTATTCACAGCCACCGGAAAAAAGGGTCGTAAAAGGGGCCAATCCTGGAGCAGAACCGTGTACCAGGAACGAGACCAGCAGTAACTCTTGCCGGTGGGCTCGCGTTTCCTTTATCCACAACAATAATGAACCAGACGACAATGAAATGCGTACACAAAGTACATGCATGTGATAATAAACCCGTTTACACTATCACAGAACGGGATTTTTGAATGTTTCTCAAATCTAAATCCCCATTTGAAGCAGCGGCTACTGGTAGCAGCTTATCTGTGTTACATTCTGTATAGTTTCACCATCCAGAATACCACCAAATGGTGCGCCGACTAATCGGCAAACTTTTGTGTGATGTACCAATCTTTTGCAACAGTTCTCAACATTCCACAAACTTCATCACGCACCAGCAATGGTGACAACCGAGCGGTCGAGATCGTTTCTGGAAATCGACAAACTTTCGATTCAGGCAAAGGCAATCAGCAACGTCCATTATACCGTCCACTGTGCATCTTGTTTGGAACTTTCCTCAAGAAGATGCTGGTGTAATCATTTCTATGACCGAAGCAATTTATATAAATACGAAAAAGGAAAAGGAAAACATGATTTTCTTAATGAAAGTGGCTAGATCAGTCACTGAACCTTAGACATCCATTAGGGTTGATTCAAATGGAGCAAAGACTACTATGATGTCTTCAACGGAAATGCGACGCTTCACCGGTCGATAGAGCTTCTCGCCGTGGGCTGAGTAGCTCTGGCAAAATTGTTAGCCAGCCAGATGTTTAAGTAGAGGTGTGAGACGACGTATGTGGTCAATACTGTTGACTTAACTTTGTTTCGAGTTCAAAACTTTCGTCCTTGGGCTCCTTGGGCCCACTCACTCATCCGATCGCCAGATTTATAGCACCCACTAGGCTAGATGGATCGCGGTCAGTGGTACCGATGTGAAGGAATGGTTTCCGTTGCGATAGTTTTTGGGAGTTTGAGGTGAGGAAATCGGATGAAAGTTGGTTCGTTCCGCGTTCCGCAACTGACGAGTTCATAACAAAGTTTCGTGCTCGATTTTCATGCGATTTCCTCGGACCTCGGATCGACGATGTGCTTTCAGTTCCACTTACCAGCATAATAGTGTGGTTCCCGTTCGCGGAAGTGATGGTGACGCATGGAAACTTCCGGATCACCGGGTCTGTGCAGTTGTGGTATCAGGTTCAACCAGAGCGCCATCTTATGGCCCCGATAGTGGCTACGCATTTTGGGTTTCGTTGCTGAAACGAGAATTTAATCTACTGTTAGCGGGATTTTCGATCTCTTTAATTTCGTCTCTTCATGACTGGAACATTTTAAATTGTGCGTGCGGATGAAAGAACAAGATCTATTGTGATACCAAGTATCATTTGAATGGAGGGAGCACAATTTGGTGGAAAACGCATCGCGTAAATCATGATGAAATTATGGATATGGAAATTGTTTGCAAACAGCCTTTTCCCTTTAAGGTGGGAACACTGTACAACATAAAAACACGTGAAAGGAAGGGTGATCGGGTAGAAAATTATGGGCTGATGATCCCAAAAAAATAAAAGTTTCTCCATTTATTATCTGCATTGTATGGATTTCACTTTGGCGCCTCGTCCTTCATTCAAGGATACGTAGCCTACTGGCGTGGTAGTGCTCAGCGCTTGCCCGTACATGGCGTGCTGAGACAGCAAGAATTTATGAAAATGCATTTTTCATCCCTGATGCGTCGACACGTTGGCCATGATTTATGCCAAATGATCGCACGCTCAAAAACACATGTGGGGAAACGGAATTCACCCAAAGTGAAACCGAGAAACAATGTCCAAAAGTTATGCTCTAAACGAAAACTCAGAAATCACTTGGCCGGTCCGCCCGGTTTTGTCGCTGTCGAGATCGAATAGCAATGTTCAACGAAGATGAAAGAAAGGAGAAAAAAAAACAGATTGTCAGTCAGATTGTCTAACTCTCCTTCCGGAATGGGGTTGGGACATGCGCTGCGCTTCAAAGATGACGAAAGGTTTAGCATCACGAAAGGTCTCAATCTGACGCTCGTCGCTGGAAACCCGTATTCCGTTGAGAATACGATGTCGGAAGTGTCTGCTTCTCGATGTCATCGCTTTGGTATCCTCTGCGCTTGCTATCAACGAACTCTCTAGTGTCTCATGAACGGAAGGCCCAAGGAAGCTGAATCCCAAACTAGGAGAACACACGAAGTGGCTTTGATTAGCGAAACTATCACGTGTCGAACGTCACTCTGGAGAATGCTAAATGGGAATGGAATGAAAGATGGTTCCACACTTTTTGCGAGCTTTCAGTTCAGTTTAGTCCAGCACATCCGGTTCATAAGCAAGAGTCCCGGTAGTGGGAGTTCACCGGATGTCCATTTGAATTCATCAGAGATGCACCAGCTGGCTTGAGGAAGAAAAGTGTGAAATTCTTCTTTTTCATTCCATTTCGTTGAGAAAAAAAAACGATTTCAATCCAATTACTGCTTTGAGAGCAGTTATCGTGGATCTCGTGATGATCAAACGAAGACTTTTGAATGCTTACATAATACTCAAATGCATTCAACTTCAACATATAATTCAATTTGGCGCTTTTTTTACTTTGCTCAATGCCAATCACAATATAAAAGATCCTCCAAATCATTCCAGACGAATTCGTCTTCAACGGTTGCTAACATATTTTATCAGTTATCTGATCCACTCGGCGCCAACCTGTCTCACGTTTTCAAACAGCCTACGCTGTCGGAGGAAAATCGCGGAGACTCGTTTCGTGACATGAAACTTTCAATTTAGGGCACGATGTGCCGATGCAGTAGCGAATATCTATTCGCGCTATTTCGAAACCAAATTGTGTTCAGCTGTTGTCGGACTAGCAGACGTACACAAGAAAGAACTCGGCTTCTATCACAATCATGTCGTCGTCGTCGTTGTCGTCGCTGATACAGCAGATAATCCAGTGTCAGTTCAATGGTTGATCTGGTTCAGAAACGAGTTTTGCTGGAAAATCGAATAGAACCGATTCGAACAGCAGAGCTCTAGCCCAGAACGACATATTCGGAGCGGAGAAGGTACACAATATCCCCCGGGTGGATTTGAAGGAAGGTATTGAATTTCCTACAATTCCCAATGGAAAGACGAGCATGAGGTCTGTGAGCGTACGAAGCTCGCGACGCGACGCGTGTTTCCGTTGCAATGATGCGGTTATAAGATGCACAAAGGATTCAATACAACACCGAGTTAGACACCGCACCGGCAGACCGACTTTTGTGAATGCAATCCAAATACTAGACCACAGACGTGAGGATTCTTTGAAATGAGAGAAACATGTCGTTCTGCCAGGCATGCAGATGCTTCTAATACAAACCAACAAACCATGAGAATAACGCAAACGTTATTCAACTGGCGGTACATATTTTAAAATGTTCCTTTCCCAGAGTTGTCTACAAATCATGGGCTCCTATAGTCCATCTGCTCACAAAATACGTTGTCATTTAAAATAAGTTTCATGAAAGGTTGCGAAAAATGCTCAAACATTATGCTCGCGATTATTCAGTCCCATGCCACGGTTGGTCGCGGGCGTCGCGTCTAAAAGCTGGTTGCTTCTGATTGCATCATCAGAACAATCTGATGCCGTTTCCGTTTTCATTTTGATGCTGTCTCATCAGTCATTCATCTTTCCCCGGTGCCTATTACCCGCACCGTACCGCGTTGGCCTTTGCAAATTCATTGGCAAAGAAAAGGCAAAGGCTTCCTGGCACCAGCATCATCGTCGTGCTCTTCCGTTTCGGTAGCGGAACAAACGAACCAACCGGAGCCGGACTAGATGTTTATTTTTCATTACATTCTTTTCGGCTAATGAAAGATGCAAACACGAAATACGCCTCATTTCGTTTGGAGCGTTACTAGGGTTTCAATTATCATGCCGCTCCCCAAGGTCGAAGAACGTGCGTCCTTGGGAGGCCGAGGGCTGCGGTACGAACACGAACCAACCATCAGTCAGACGCATTAGTAAGTGCCATTGTTTCTAGAGGCCTTTTGGGAGGCTTTCATGCTCGATGGTGCTGTTTTATACGGTTGAAACTATGAAGACCTTTGACTCCATGAGCCATCAAGACTTTTGGTGTGGCGATGAAAGCATAGTGAGTTTCTCATTCACATACGTTTTAAGGGGAAGCTACGGTATTTATTTTTTTCATTACACATATTTTTCCAGATCCTATTGTGTTTAAATTTTGGATCAATCGAAGAAAAACTGACAAAGTTATTGATTTTTGAATAGCAGCGCCTTATACAAGGCTCAATGGCTACTTTGATGCGCCTTTTCCAAAACCAACGTTTTCAATGTCGGTGCCCATCGTTGCATAAAAACTACTGGACAGATCGATTTGAAATTTTAAACGCATAATCTACACATTGTTTTCTAGTTAATCCCATCAAGTTTTCATAAAAATATAGATACTTTTTAAAAATAATAATAAACTCGAGTTTTTGGTGGAAATCGCAAAAAGCATCACCTTTCCATCTTCAAAAATCTGTCAAAAATCTAAAAACTGGTCTATCAACAAACACTCAACGGGAAAAGCTGAACAAACTTAAAATCTATCAAAAGAATATTGATTTGTATTTTTCTGATGACCCATCGCGTAGCTATGGCACCGTTTTTTGGTTCGAATCAAAAGACTTAAGCGACGAACCCGGTTTGATCATTGTGTGATCACTTTTTCAACTTCAAAATGATGCCATGATTGAAGTTTGCAATGAATTTTCCCCAAAGTTCTACCAAATATTCTTAAAA
>NC_064878.1:2300000-2305000 GCF_943734665.1 Anopheles aquasalis | reverse complement strand
TTTCGTGCGTAAAATTGCTTATCAACCAGCTAGCGGATAGAAAAACGAAAAAGTTTTCTCGCAATTCATCAACGAGGAATTGTTCAGTTCAGTCTCTGGGATGGCACAGTGTCTTGGTAAGCGATTTGGACACCACACAATGATGAGAGTGATGAATTGATAAAGTAAATAAAGCGGAAAACCTGTCACCATTTTGACAAAGACTCGTTTATTTCCACAGCACAAGTCAAATTAGAGCATTAAATGATTCTCACGACTCACAACTTATTCGTATCTTCAGAAGAAAAAAGACCTGAAACCATTTGTTAAAGGTGTCATGACAAACCAATCTTCCATAAACAAGGTAATGTAGCACAAAATGGAGCGGTAAACATGCTCCATTCATCGAATTTCAGTCAATTGTTGGCCAGAATAATGTTCCTGGCAAGGGGAAAAGGGCACCTGGTAACCGGGAGGGAATCGATTCGTATTTACAAGCAATTTTCTACGCAAAATTTGCTTCTCCATTAACTTTAACGCCAGGAGCGAGTCTACTTCACCTGAATGGAGGGCAGAAGGTCGGTGAAAAATCTCTTCCAACGAAAACGATTCCCCAAGAGAGGGCCGGGCGCCAGTTCAGATCGCGCGTTTCTGCACGGCGCCACTCGTTTGGAACTCGTTTTTCAACGATGAAGGTGTTGGAACACCTGCGGTTAAATTACACGTCAATTCAAATGCAATCTCTTCTCGCTACCGTTCCGTTCCAACTGCTGCTGCCGCTGCTGGTCTGCTGTAATATTTCAGTGAGTTAGAGAGGATCCAGGAATGAGGGGTTTCTATTCCTCCCCGTCGTTTTTTTTCCCGGCCCCGGCTGGCCCTTGAATTTGGCTCGTGCTTCATAAACTTTCGGCTGCTTGAGAATCCTCACCACCCATCGTGCAGAAACCACAGGGAGCCTCCCTGCGAAGACACGCATGTACGCTTCTGTATATCCTATCGAACATCCCCTGTGGGGGTGCTTTGAACGGTGGCATCATGGGACGGGTTGGTTGGTTTTTTGGGTGAAAATAGGTGTTTAGGTGAGAGTATTACCGAGATCTGGCTCGTACACGTGCAGAATACGGAATGTAAAGTCTGAAGTCACCAGGGCGCCCACTCGTTCACCCAGGAGTTGATGTTCAGTGTCTAGATGTGTTTAGGAGATCACATACGATGCCCTTTGCGTAATAAATATTTGTGTCTTTCGATCGGTCCTCTCGCCCTGGAGGCGAGGAGTGAATCACAGGGCGCAGCTGGAGATGGCCTAACCTCCTGCAAAGGTCCTCTAGGCTACCCAGCATTAACAGTAGGTTGCGAAGGATGCTGTTGAGACTCAGCACGCGATCACATTTCAGCAATGAAAGGATGTTGAAGAGGAAAATCTCTACTTGAATTCGGTATTCTCGGTAAGTTTACACAAAGCACAGAGCACCTACATCGTTTTGTTGGTGATTCATGGTCGCTATTTGCGATTTCCCAATCGGTTTGTTAATGTGCTAATATTTGTTTCAGTTTTTATCACTGTGTGCTATGTTATTCAAAGATTACGGAATGAAATTATTTATTGCTATACGGTGCAACTAAGTAATTTATCACGAAAAAATGTTAGAGAGTTCTAGAAGTAAACCATGCTGAAAAGGAACCAGCGTGCATGCTATTCTCATTCACCACCGGGGGTGGTGTTTGCGTGTAAATCCGTTTGATTCGTTTTAGAGCCTCAGTATAACATTTTTATCCGACACCTTCGCGAGCGAAAGCATTCATCGTTCACCCCCGTGAATATGCACACGCAATCCAGCAACGATTCGCGTTCTAAAAGCAAGCGAGCCAGCGAGTGAAGAGAGTACGGTCCACATGCTTCGCGAATCAGGCCAAACCAGCATGCCAAGAGCTACTCACGAAACGTCACAATTGCAATAGGACGTGGTGCGCATAGTTTATCACTGTTTACATTTCTAGTAAATGTTGACCGAATCGCACCGACTCGCAGCACGAGAGCCCTCCGATCCAGAGAGCTCGAGAGATGACGGTGGCGACCTGTTTGATATATGGAGCCCCCACATTCGCCCACAAATCCATTGCGCCACGCGCAGAAGTTAGTGTGGATCGACGGTGGACCTAGAGAGCTGTTGCCATGGCCATGGCCATGGCCACACGTTTCCTATTGGTATAAAGTTTCCTGACACAATAAATATAATTCCATAACGGAATGAATTCACGGTGCGCTGCGTTATCCACTGGCAGCATCTGTGACCGGTTTGGTGGCTAACATTTCAAAACGCGAGCTGGCTGGCTGGTTGGCACGCCACGATGTCCATTTCTCTGGCACCCGAAAATGCATCGCTTCCAACGGGAGTCGTTGCGATAGAATCATTTTTCAGAATTTATTTATCGTCGCTTAGATTTCTTTTTTACCCCGTGGTTTCCCTTGGCTTGGGTTCTTGTGGCCAGCAGACGTCGAGAGTGTATCCGTAGATAGTTTTGCTGTGTAGGTGGTTCAGTCTGCTCTTTTCGGTTCGGTGTGGTCGCAGGATTCTGGAGCCCACCCGAGGGAACCTGGTCTCAACAACCAATTATTCAGGTTCGTTCAAACAGCGAGCTGAACGTTATTTGACATCCTCTCGCTACCGCTAGTGGTTTAGTCAATCAATTGCAGATGAAATATAACTTTGCCTTGCGCGCTAGACGATTACTCTTGAAGTGCCATGTTTCTGAATTCGTGTGCAAAAGCGTGCACCATGTTTGTGGTTATTATGTTCAACCACTCAACGCTACCAACAACGCTCACATGCTGATTAAAGTGCCAATATAAGACGATGAGAGGATTCTTTTCCGTTAAGAAAACATCACGTAAACCAAAGCTCGCCGAGCGACAACACTTTAATGGCAAAGAGTGTGCTTTCAACGCAAACTCCCAAGCAGCCAAGTGATAAGCATCAGGGCGTCCTTTTATTATATGGAAGATTTACTCACGTTATTAAACTCAGCGCCGCAACATTTAATGACATCATAAAACCATGTTGGCCAAATAAAAGCGAGGGCTACTGTGATCGAAGCAGCATGCGAGCATACGCGTGAAATATGCCACGTATAATTTAAATCTTTTGATAAGTAACGATTTATGGCGTTATTGTGCAAAAAAGCACGGCGAAAGTGAAAATATGCCCACATGGGTCCCGGGCACGAACACGAATTATGGAAGCTATGCCGGCTTCCTTCTAAAGCACTTCTCGTCGACGTGCGATGTGGTTGGGTTTTCATCTATTTTTATTTTTCGTACGCTCTACTTGCTGCGCAGAGCGGATAGTATAAATTTTCATTATTTTCCACAAATACTAGCAGCACATAGTGCGACCGGCGAGCAATGTCTCCGGCAGACTATGGGAAGATAGTGTCCGCTCGCTAAACCACTATCCAATTGATAGCCACTGGCCAAACAACTAAAAGCAAGAAGATTTACGCCTCCGGCCGTGCAGCTAAAAAAAACATTTCGCTTGCGAGTTAGTTAGTATGTTTGGTGAATGGTTTGGTGTATGCTGCCATCCGCTGCCACAGTCGCAAAACTTGAAGCATGAAATAATGAACGCTGACGTTGATTATGACTTGTTGCTCGAATGTCACGATTGAAAGTCATAATTCTTGCGGACAGCGTAGGCCGGAAGAGAAAAGGCGGGATAGAAATACGCGCGTTTTGATGGCACTCGTAGATAGCGAAGCAGGCAGTGGAAATTCACCTAGAAAAGGAAAGGTGCTACAGTGGGATCGTAACTTACCGAGGATTCCTAAACGAAAATTGACTGTAACTACTATGACGTGACCGTAGCTCGCCAACACTGAGCCGTCATACGGGTTTCCAGAGCCCCAGTCGTACGATTCGCCGTGAATGTAGAAGAAGATTGAGTATGGTGCCTCCAGGCCACGGCTTCCTGTTAGGCGAGAAAGAAGAAGAAGGAATGAAAGAAGGGCAGAGCGTTTAATCTTATCGTAAGGGCAACCGTACTCCCATGGTCAATATCCAGCTTCTTCCAGTGAGATTGTTTGCATTTTGTGGTTGGCCATAATTTGTGGTTCAGTCTAGGTTGATAAGAGAAATATTATCTTTTCAAGGAAGTGTATAGCTTCCAAGAACTCGGTGGTAAGACGCATCGCTTGACTGAGCCAGTATACTATATTTTTTCTAAACTAGAAAAGCCAAAAAGGCTTACTCAACATGGTTTTGATAAGCCTTTCATTAAGAGTCGTGAAGATGATTTCATTAAGAGTCGTGAACTTTTCATTAAGAGTCGTGAAGATGTTTAAAAACTCATTTGAAATGAAAAAAAATCCTCTGCCACCAAACAGCAATTATCGTAATCTTTGCAGGTAGAAAGACGAAACACTTTGCTTTGATCGTGCAGTGAGCTAATGGGAATCATCTGAATAATGAATGTTGTAAGCTTCTTGCTAACCAAAATCAGAAAACACGTTACAGGTTGGCTGCTGCCAAAGTGGAATTCAATACTTAATGAAGCTGGCTTTTCTTGTTTGTGTGGCCAACGGAAGCTAGGAGATAAATGTCTTTCCAATTTGCGCTCTGCTGTAATCTCACCAAGGAGACTTTTTTTTTTCTCGTTGCCAGGATAAACAGTATTTAGCTTAACGCAAACATGGAATGTAAAATTCAACCAAATAACCCTCTCGCACCTGGTTTACTGCAGTGTGTTCTACCCGCTTCCGGTTACTTAACCAGGAATTATGGCTGTGGGATGCAGATAGCAAAGACATCTTTTCTCGCTCGTTGCCGGTCAACAAGGCCGGGGATAGGGGATGTGTTGTGGCTAGAATAATGATCATGATAGAGATCTATCTTCTACCGTCCGACAGCATGCCAAACAGTGAGGGACATGGCATGGGGATTATTACAACCACAAATCCGAGAAGAAAACGATGGTTTCCCTAGAAAGGCTGTAAACGGGCTTCGGTTGTACGCACGAATAGAGAGA
>NC_064878.1:2292500-2297500 GCF_943734665.1 Anopheles aquasalis | reverse complement strand
CACCGTTCGACGACACCAAGGACGAAGGGAAAGCTCCTTTGAGCACACTTTTAGCAGATGAAAATCGTTTCCTTCGAGATGTGTATCGTGCGGTTTTGGCCCGAAAATGGCAATGGCATAGGGAATGGAAAACTATAGCGTTAGTATCGGTGTATGGCACTCGATAAGAGCGAGCTCAGCTCGTAATGTATTACATGTGTTCGTGAGAAGGCAAAGCATCGCGGTGAAACTCTCGCTAGAAAACTTTCAACCAACTCTTTTGCGCTGTTACCTGCAATGAGCAACTGGATGATGAGATGAACGTATGATAAAACAATAAAGGAGTTTATGTTCCGCAATTTACCGTCCGGAACGGCATCAAATCACAGAAATTTCGCAATCATTCCAAATGCCATTTGCTCCTTCGCGCGTCCACTGCCCTACAATGTTGCGTTTTGAGTATAACCTTTAATTGGTTTAAAACACTGAATCAAATGGATTTCGGATCCTGTTGAACTATTTTAATGACTCTTGGCGAGGTATATGAAACGTTAGAAACTCCCAAAATCGATAAGGGCCATTTGCACGTTACCAAACTGTATCTTACCCGATAATGGCCATTCACGTCACTCGGTGTGCGCTCTGGCTCTCGCATTGGTTCCGCATCAAAGAACCCTTCAACCACCACAACACACGCGCTCTAATCGACGAACAATAGATTAAATTTTATGCCCCTAATAAAGGTGCTCGAGGACACTCATAGCTCGAGTGTGGTGATGACTTTGAAGGGACGACCAGAGCTACTGGAGTGGTTTCGTTCGGGTAACATAATTACCGCCACCCCGTTTGATGGCTCCATCTCTTGGGACGCTCACTGGCGTGTCTTATCACTCTTCGCTGTGGTCTAATCATTTGACGAGCTTTTCAAACAACACCCATTTGCTACTCAGTTTTAGCGTGGAATTCTGGCGCGTTAAAGTTTTAGAAAATTGGTTACAGGGGACACATTACCACCAATTAAAAAGGGAAGGATTGAAAAAGTGATGGGAAGTCGATCGCTAGAGTGCCATAGCTAATTATCAATGCATTAGTCCTCATTAGCACTAAGAGGCTTTAATGATTGTTCACCAATTTGAGGCGGGAGGTTTCATTTTTAATTAATTTATCCAACTGTCATTCGTTTCTATGACGACCAAGATGGAAGATGCAATGAATGAATTGCAATGGTCAGCAAAATCATCCAGGATACCTCTTTGACTAAATAGAGTTACGATCTGTTTGTTGCAAGATAAAGTTGTTTGTTCAGTGCCACAGCCAATAGTCCCACATGGGTGCGACTGAAAACAATGTCCAATCACAAAACGACTTCTCGACCTGGACACGGAGACAAAAGGGGATCAATACTGCTGTGCAAACATACGATAGTAGAATTGAAAAGAAATGTTTCTGAGAAAAATGAGCCACCAACCACAAGTGAAAGAGCTTGCACCATCCATCGGAAGCCAGTGTCGTCCAATTTACGAACGATGAGTGCGGAATTTATCATTTCGAATTCCACCCATCGACCCTGCTTGCTTCGTCCAATTGCGAGTGTAGCTACGTAAACTTACCACTTCCGGGAACGTAAATGTTGAGCGTCAGACAGTCCTCGCTCTGGTTAGCCAACAGTGGAAGCAACCTTTTCAGATGCTGATAACGCCCCTTCGGCATCGAGAGTAGCGCCGCGGTACGATTGCTGATGTCTGGAAAGCTCTGCGAATGAATCAAATGGCAATCCACCCCGGGAGGGATTTCACCAGGACATTAGTAAATGCTTCACTATAGGCTGGGTCGAACGGTGTCATGCACAGGACGAAGCTAGGCAAAAGAAACCAAACAACCAACCAACCAAGAAGAAACACAGGGATACGTGAGAAATATGAGAACACTCTCAGAAACAGCAAGAAACTAAAGAACATCTAGAACAAGAAAGCGAATGGAGTCCATCTGCACTGTTCTGAAGTCCCGATGATAGAATGCTTACGATCCTGACTAACGGTGGATGGTCTAATGGAAATGTTCAATGCCACCGAAGAAGGAAAAAAGAAATCTGAGAAAATGAATTGTTGGAAGAATCTCTCGCCCAGCGCAGCATGCATTGGAAGAATGACCGAGTAAGTGGAGTTTAAGTGCAAATTTTCAACTCCAGTAGGCAATGATTTAGTGACGTCTATTCAGAAAATACCCTTCCATAGTTGGACGTCGATAGAAGTGATAATAAATGGACATCCATTTTGTCTACCTTACTGGAGCAAAATTATCCAATGGGCTCGTTTTATAAAGAGTCAAACTAGGTTTCTTGAGAGCACCACCACGGCTCGAATCCACTAGAAGCAACACATTTTCCATTAACATATTGGAAAGCAGAGTTATGTTGTTTTCCCTTTAATTATTCAATGCAAACAAACCAAACCATATAATCTACAGTCCATTATCTATATTAGCAGCAAAGGCATCTGAAACCAACACCATTTTCGCTCGTTACTGCTTAAGGGTTCTATTTCCTTTGATAACATCTAGATTTACTGGATTGCCAAGTGCATTTTCACTGGCAGAAAATATTCTGTTGCCAATACGCAATGACTAACCTCCTTTTCAGAAGTAACCTTTTGCCAGGCCAGATTCCATGCATACTTCATACGTCCTCTATCCCTCTCATCCACGTGGCAGCCAAGCACTTTTGAAGCTACTGTAAGCGAGTACCTCGCAGACCACCGCACAAGACGCATAACTCCATATCCACATTACACATGATTGGGTTTCCACTTCCACTCGTTGGTGGAAGGCTTCTGCTTGGATTTAAGTGCATTCCTGCACCAGCACCATGCCATGGCCTTGCATGCTATCCAAACTGTGGAAAATTGAAAACCTCATTTTCCGCAGTATGCACTTCACTTCGATCGGAATCAGAATCTGCTGACTATGGACCAAAATCTATGCCAACACTTTTGACCTTCTTTCTGCGCTTTCGTTCCTGCGGCTTCTGACCACATCTTCTGATGCGGCTTTTCGCTTGCGGAAAAGGTTGGGCGTTGGGCACTAATAATTGTAAAAACCATGGAGAAAATCTTAAACTTTTACACTTACGCCCGATAAGCACTTATCGGAAAGTGACGGTGGTGGAGGCAATTGTCCTTCACTCGCTGGTGCTTTTACCTCAAACTGAACCGATAAGCGAACGATGACGAGACCAAGTTGGTACGCCAATAAACACGCCCTTCGGTACACTTGAACAAATGACTCTTTATCGACCATTCTACGCCAACTCAGCGGTGCCATCGGTTCGCACCATCGGTGCGAGGAAATGATGTGATGGATGAATATTGACTTTGGCTAACTGCTCCTTCACTACTTCCCTTTGAGTGATACTAGAGGAGCTCGAAGGAAAAATAGTTCCGTCTTTGGCATTGTCTTCGTATCGATCAAGCGAGCATAATTGTGTGGGAGAATAAGGTGCTGCATAAACGGTAGTGCTTCAGCTAGAGCGTACTTTTGCTCCTTTTTTACCGCTAGCAATTCTCTCTCTATCTACATTCCTCGGGTGGTGCCACGATGGTAGTTTGCTTGAATAAAACCGCCAGTCAGCCGCATTAGCAGCAATTACAATATTATCTCCAGGATCTTCTTTACTTAATCGGTTATAATGCCCATTACATAATGGCCTCACTAATAACAGATAAGTGATTTTATGAATTCAAAAGAACGAAGATCGAATTAGTTTTCAAAGTTAAAGATATTTTGTATTTTAATTTTTATTCAAATTCTTCATGACTGAACACGTTTAATAAAAAAGCGTAGCATACTTTAATTGTGTCGAGTATGGTTTTGTTTTTTTAAGAGAAATATTGTTATCAACGCCTACTGGCAGGTATGATGGGAAGCATCATGCTGGTTGATGAAGAAGAAAGAGCGGCCACTTCACACGCCAAGGGTGGCCCCAAGAGAAGCAAGTGAAAATGGGTTGGAGTTGAAAATTTCATGATGCTTCAGCATGCCCATTTTTATCGCACTTGCCTCAACCCTAACGCTCCCACAGATTCTGATTCAGAAGAAAAAGCCCCTCCCTTTAGCGTTCTACCGAGAGGCAGGCCATGGGTTGCACGTGTTAGTGTCCACGACGACGTACCGCGCACAGGTTGTCAAACAGCGCTTCGCTTTAATGGGTTGCCATTTCCTCTAGCAAAGGCCGCAAAGGAGATCTTCCATCGTCCATTGCCGGGAAAAATTCTTGCACACGGCCCACAGCACAGTACGGGATGGGGAAGGACCCTTATGGTGAAGAGAAACTTGGTGAAATATTATAATGATTGTGCCAAGTTCACCGTGCGCCGTGCTTTTTTCACGGTTCTCCCGGTCTGCGCGAAGAAGAAGAAAACGAGTGTCGGTTTCACGGCACGTTGCCAACGGGACAGCCCTTAAATGCGAACATGTTGGCGTATTAGCGTGTGTGAGGGCGACATGAGGGCGTTTATGTGTGCCACACCGTATATACTGGCCTCTCGAAAGCATCCCGTGACGCAGGGAGAACTACCCAGAACCCGACAATGATGTGCACGAATTAAAGAGGAAACAGATGGGTTTCGTTTGCTGGCTGGCTGGCTGGCTGGCTGGCCCGTCTGGCCGGTCTGGCGCGTTCTGGCCCCAAAAAGGGGGTGGTCCATATGGATGGGCCGTTATCCTCGGGGCACTTTCGACAATTTCCTTCACCGAGAGAGCTTATTTTTCATTAGCCATTTGTCGACAATTTAATGCTACGAGTATGTTTTCAGCACACACTTCTTCTCGCTCGCCTTGACGATATTTAACGCTACGCTGCACCGAGGACACCACAATTTTTCAAAACGAGACCCGTCAGGTCACATTTCTGCGCAGTCATGAAATTGACCTGAATTTTTGACGAACCATGACTGGACTTGGGCTCATTATTTTTTCTTTACCTTTCCCACCGGGAACCGAAACGCTTCCGTTAACGGTTCAAGTGC
>NC_064878.1:2277500-2287500 GCF_943734665.1 Anopheles aquasalis | reverse complement strand
TTCACAATGCACACAACTATAAAAGGCGAAACTGAAACAAACAAAGAGCTTCTCTTGTGATAAAAGGTATGAAAATTGAAAAGTTTTCCACGCCATCTTCCACCGAATGGTCTCAAAAGTTACTGCACTGACGGTACAGCGTTCAGTTGGCGTCAGTTCGCTCGGTATGATGGCATCCTACCTACTTATCTCCTCTTTTTTCGTCGCCGTCTCCGTTTTTGGTAATGGATGATGGATGATGTTTTATTGCAATTGTTTACCAGAGCGATTTTAGCACTCTGCCTCTGGTTGACGGTTTGCACAATCCGAGAACCATTCGAAATGTGTGCCATAAGCGATATTCGGCTTTTATCCGTCTTTTTTCGGAGGAGAATTCTCAAACCGACCCATAACCGGTTTATTGACAGATAACACTTGCCGTGCTATGCCTTAACCCTGCACCAGAGCACGAGTGGGATAACTGAAGAGCCATTAAATTGATACGAAACATAATATTCATGGGGGGCAAAAGTTGTGGCGAGATCGTAATGCAGAAAATATAAAATTATTTGGTGCCATGTTTGTGGCTCCGTGGAGTGGATTGTGTTATCGTCGCAAACAATCAATTCGTTGGGTTGTTGATTAACTTGGAAGGTTTTATTGTAAGTTACAAAGCATCGTATTGCAGAGGACCGATGACCACCAAATCATGGCACCATTGGGGCTCATAAAGCTCACATTCAGCTAAGCTGCTTCGACACCAAGATTCGCATCCATTAATTTTCGATTGGTTTGAAAGCATCCATCATAAACCGGCAACGCATCATTCTTCTATCATGTCTAGACATTTTTCTACCGGCAAACATAATGGAATGTGTCAATGCTGCAGCTTCTCACAACCGCACATCGATCGATCAGCGACAATAAAGGCAGCTTCGAGAAACAGCCACCAACAAGAGGGCTTGTGTTTGATGAACGGAAAAAACAAAGGAACCTCTGTCACCAGGATGAGGTTTTTTGGAACAATTTTTGTATACTTTTTTCGCTTTTCTTTATGTTTACACTTCAGGAATGGTCCTGGTATTTGGTGCGGCTTTTTGTACACGTCCTCTCGGGCCTTCCCCATTGCTGTGATCAATACTCGTTGAATTCTGTAAAATAATCTGTCGCTGGCACACCGTCGGCCGAGCACGGTGTAGCGCTCCGCTGAATTTACCGAGCCCTTCGCGGGAAAGGATGCGCAACTTATGAATAATTGATATCGGACTTCGTAAAAGAACCGAAAATCTCGCTATCGGCTATGCAAAACGATGTCCATTCAGGATCGAAAAATTGGAGAGAGAAAAAAAAGTAGAAATAAAGGTCAAGAGAAAACGCTAAACCGGGAATATGCATGAGCGGGACGCGGTCCGATGGAAGCTGGAAATGAAGCTCGCACTGAACCATTCAGTTCCTGTTGCGGTGCACAAGCATTTCTGGCCATCGTTGCGGCCAGGAACGCGGGTCTTCTTGCTTCTTCTGGATAAGAATAGTCCTTTGCCAAAGACTCAGAGTAAACAAAAAAAATATAAAATAAAACACCAAACTCGTGGGCCCAACATTTTATGCTAACTAAGCCGCAAATCCTATTATTTAACAGTCCCACAGAATTGAATCAAACATTTCCATTTCCCTTCTCGTGCCCATTCGCGACAAAAACGCTCGCCGGCTACTGGCGCACCTTCGGAAATGGAAGTGAGTAAAAGGAGACCTTCCCACGATTCAATGTGCGAAACCCCCGGGAGCGGAAGTTTGTAATGGGTTCGTCAACCTCTGAGCTGCTGGAAAAAATAAAGGTCAAGGCAACGGAACGTTCTTCTACATCAGAAACACGTAACAGACGTATTTTTTTATGCTGTTGTGGCCAAAACAGACTTGCGGGAAAGAATTTCAACCAAAAGTTTCAGTCTCCACCAGTGATGGTAGATCCAGTCAGTCGCTACGAGCCCAAACTACTAACAAAACGCCACAAACAGACACCACACGAGAGCAGCGTCGATGAAGAAGACAGAAAATAATCTTATTAGTGGCCAAGCCACTGATGGCGGCCACACCCTATCGTAGTCGTTTGTTTTCTTGAATTAGTTCGCTTTCCCACGGCGGTTCCCGGCCATATCAACTACGTTAACAGTGATGTGATTCACGGAACTCAAATCAAGTTCAACCATACACATGCTTCGTTCAGTTTCGTTGTAATAATTCATCATTCTGCCGCTCGCACCCCCAAGTCACCAGGCTGCCTGGTCGTCTAGCGATGTTTGAGGCACACATTCGACGATATTCCTTTTTTCATGCCGTGGTTTATCAAATTGTGTGACTCAACAAGGTCGCTCGTAAACGAATAAATGTCAGTAATCAAGCCGTTGTTTGCGAGGCTGCGGCAATAATCTCCTTTAGCTACCTGAGCGCACAATGACGAGCAGAATTGTTTCCCACAATTCCTACTTATGGGCTTATAGTGAAAATGATTGGTATTTTATAACTCTTTCAAACAGAATGAAACGGTAGATTGACTAGTATTCTTATACAAGATAAGTTGTTATCAAATTGTCATGTTTTTTACATGATTGTGGCCACCAGAATAGTTTGAATATGAGTTTATTTCCACAACATTGAATCCAAAGCAAACCGAACCCATTGTTCTTCATTCTCCACAACCCTTATTTTTATTTCTTTATCATTCCATTTTTACTGATTCAAACCACTACAGTCGTTAAGGAGATTGCACCACTGGCGGTCGAAGTCTGTGACCATAAATTTCAGAATAATTTTCGCACTGACCGCAAAGACCACCACCGAGCGATAGGGAGGCGACGGCAAAACGAATCTCACCGTCGTGGCCTCCGAGTGCCAGATAATGAGACGAGTGATTAGGGAAAGATTTGTTCGAGCCAGACCATAACGAGGCAGGTGTGGTGTGGTGGCTCTTTCGGTGATGTGGTTGCTTTCTCCACCGTTAAACCTCATTATTTTACCTCATTGTGGTTTTGCGCTGGACGAAAGTGAACTCTTCATCAGAGAAAAAGGATCTTTTTTTGTTCCCTTCCAACAGTGAGTTCACTACCTGTCCAGGGACCGGGGAATTGCGTTTAAATCACCATGAAACCAAAAAACATGCCGGAACAAGTTACTGTTTTCGCATGAGCGACAATACGGAGTTCCATTAGCACGAGCTGTTTAGAGATGGAAACGACATAAATTGTTTACCATGATCAGAACTACACAAATCATCCCTACGCATCTAGTTGCCCGGTCTGGATTGTCAATATTGAAATATTGTTCACAGCCGCAGCCTCAGTGTATCGTTTGAGGCTAAATTTACGCAAAACAAAGCGAACCGAGAACAATCATTTCAATACTGAATGTCAAAAATTGATTGGAAATGTGTTGCGCCATGTTCAAACTTTTCCCCCAAAACCGAACTGAATGGCACGGGTACGGTTACGGATCCACAGGAACCGCATGTGTCGCCGTACAGCGTTCGTTATGCTCGACTGGATCGAAACCAAAGTCACAATCACTTCCGGTTCCAACGGGCGCGGGGCAACCATGCGTGGTGAGATTATATGTTTGGTCAGATTTTTCTCCAACCTTTCTTTTTTTATTTGTTTGAATTTATGCTTTGTTTACACACTTTCCGGTGCAAAACTTTCGGCGGAAGCGGAGGCCGATTGGCCGAATACAAAAAACGAATAGAAATCCGAACAGCATCGTAAAGTGTGGCCGGCTGACCGGGCGGCCGGACAAGGGCCCCGGGTTTTGTGAATATGTCTTTGTCTACATATTTCGTACAGCTTTGATAAAACCCCAATCAGAGTTGTGCCTTTTTTTCACCCAAAACGGTACGAATGTTTTGGGATAGCATTGTTCTCCCTCCCCCCCCTCCCAAATCATGGTGATGTGGCGGTGACGGCGGCTGCGACGGGGAATGCAAATTACTGTGGAACCAATATGAACGACTATAAATCTTCTCACACTTCCCGCGTGCGGTATGCGTCATGTGGGGCCATCAAACCCATTTCGCCCTCCCCTGGAGTAGTCAGGGGATGATCAAGCGGGATGTTCTCAGTTTTATTTTTTAATGCCAACCCTTTTCGACAATCCTACAGCTGACTGGAATGGATCGGTGTGCGGTGATGTTTGCACGTTGTTTCATCGATATGCAGATCGATAACCATTGGCTGGAACTCGTTGTCTTTGTAGAGAATGATTTTTGATGGACGTTCCATTTTGAATTCGTTCCCCAAAAAATGTTTTATGAGCACCATTTCTGAATTCACTCCTACCAACCAGTCGCTCCTTAAAGCAATCGATTTACGACCCATCCGCGTCCCTTCGATCTGTATCTGCATTTGTGGCATTAACTTAAATCCCTGTTCATCATGTGGAATCATTCGATCGGTTCGATTCAGACGCAGCATAAAAAAAAACCTGCGCGCCCTGATTCGGAAGCGAACAACAACTCATTGGAGCAGAAGTTTAATTTTCTGTTTCATTTAAAATCCAATGAAAATCCTACATCGGCCCATAGTTAAACACACCATCGCACATCCGCATGAGGGCGCAATAATTTTTGGGGAAGCCCCCCCTTTTTGTTTGTTGCACCCTGCGTGGCCGTTTCCTTACTTTCTATTTTATGTTCTGCAGCAGCGGCATGTGTCCTTAAATGATCCCGCAGCTACACATTCCTTTTTTTTGTTGTTCGCTGGTGGCGCTCCCTCTTTTTTTTTTGTTCGATCCAGCGTAGCGATAAACTTTATTGAACTTTCGATTGGATTTACCGACACCAATCACGGGTACCATTCGGTACGGAGGAGCGTGTTTGGAAAATCACTCATGCGAATTATGGGAAACCTTTCCCATGACGCGCAACTCGTGATGGTCTGAAGGGATCGTGTCCGATGCGAATCGAAAACCGGAGAATCCGGCATGTTTGGGAAGGAACTTGAACGTGAGTTAAACTAAACCAAACATTTCAGTGATACTCTGAACGACAAGAAGGCCATGAATAATAGGAAGAATATTTTCTTTCATGTCCCCGAGAATGATTTGAAATTCATTACGTTTTTTGGCAGGCACAGTAATTATTGTGTTGCGGTTTGTGGAGCTTTACTGGCCAATCAGACAGCGATTGTTGATTGAGAAAACGTACCACTGGGACCGAGAATTTAATTTATTAGATGCCAACCACCGGTGTGTGCTGTTCTGGGCGGGAGCGAACCGCAACAACGCCCAATGTCCCAATGGTACCGAACTGGAAATATGTTCTATTGGGTTGCATATCCACTGGCGTAATTAAACTCTTTGCTTTGCCCCATTGGTTGTCGCAGTGGTCCGGATGGAGGCGCCTCCATTTCCTCCTAATTAAAAATAGACATCATTTGGTCGCGTTTGAACAGACACTGACCGCGTTCTCGTTTGGATTCTTTTCCACGATGCGATTGGGAATTGTCTCCCTTGCATGTAATTATAACAATCATTGTGGCGTAATATTACCATCCTCTGGAGTACTGCTCTTAATTATAAAATGTAATTCCCAACAACGGCGAGCATTGGAACTGGAAATTTGTTGCAAACGATAGAATGTTACTTTTTTTAAAATACGCAGCAACATTGGCAAATGTATCGAAATAGATAAACCAATTCCTTTCAATCAATTCCATTTTATCAATCACCACACCACCAACGCACCATTCGGGAACGCCGGTAAGTGGCTACATTAATTCCGGAACACCGTGCTGCAGTTCCGCTATTTGTAACGCACCAATCCTACAAATAACTCAGAGCACTATCGCAATTCGAATGATTGGCATGGCAGAGGCAGAATGGCAATCCACCTCCGGTGGCAATGGATTGCGAGGAACATTTTCTCAAATTAAAATAAATAGCTTTACCGCCATCCCACTGATGCTGTATCTACACGTTAGCAGCTGCCATTCAACCGAAAATTCAGTCCAATTTCCGATCGAAAACGTTGTTCCGGCATCCGACTGAGGGGTGCCGAGCCGCAACGAACAGTTTCAGCCTTTTAAGTTGATTTCCCCTCGAACCCTTCGCCGATTAACACCCACAAGCACGCGATGCTTTGCACCTCAACTTTCGTCCCGGCCGGTGAAAAGAAAAAGGGAAAGGGCTTCCAAGTTGCCAAATGCACTTCTTATTCAACCTCAATTTCGATGGTGGATTCCAGTACGCTTCCGGTTAAAAGAAACGAGGGAAAACCCCAAGAACGGAAGACCCATTCCGAAATACAAACAAGATTTCCCAATGCCCACGGTCCTTCCGTCACCTGTCGCCTGTGAAAGTAAGAACCAGCAGACGAACGAACGGACGATCGAACGGACGATCGAACGATCAGAGTTTGCACTGCATTTCATCAGAGTATTTACATTTTATCTACAATTTAAAATTCCTCCCCCTTCCAGGACATTCCAGCAGCTTGGAGGACACATCTTGTTAACACTCTACCTGCCGATGGTTCCGAAAGGGGAATTGAAGTGCCAAGAAAAACAAGAGAAAAGTATACAAGTGCAGTGCGATGGAAGTGAAAATAAACATGTTCTGGAGGACAGTGCCAGTGGTAACCAAGTGAACCATTGCATCGCGCTAACCGAATAGCGCAAGTGCACTTGGATCTTGGAGTTACAACACCTCGAAATGGTCGAGCATAGTAGCCTGTGGTCTAGCTATTTCATGGATGAAGTAATTTATCGCAGAAATACATTTAATCTAATCAAAACCATCCTGGGAACTAAATTAGCATGAATATGCTGCTGCACGCAGCATATGTACACACATGTCACATCATTATCCTATTCGGTATGTCATAAATGAAAATTAAAAATCTTATGACGCCATGAATGGTGCACCATCCTCCCAAGGCCCTAGCGAACAATTTGATGTCCTTTAAATGGAAAACTAGGTCACGGGAGTGAGCTCGCTCAGCGAAATGAAAGTCCTTATAAATCGTACCTTTCTTAAGGAATCTGTTAGCCGGTGGTGTGGGCAGCAAAGCACCCCAGCCGTCTACGTCGTTCCCTGTTGCAACATGGTCGTGGTCGTAATTGTGTGGTGCCGTTTTCGGGTCAAAGGATCATAGCCGTATGTCTTATGTTGTCACAGGCAACACTTTGAACGCGTTTCGCCTGCTACGAGGGCATCGCATCGCTGCACGCTCGCTGCATGGTGCATCGTAGCGTAGGGAAAGCCGCTGAGCGGAACACTCTTGAAGATTAACACTTCAGGATTCGCTTCAGGTTTCCCGGCACACGTTCTGCAATAAGAACCACACACCCAGCAGCTAAGAGCAACATCCTAAGGCGACGAAACAGGATGCCGCTTCCGGTCCCGCTGCCAGCCAGTCACCGAAGACATTGTTTCACGCGCCCGGAAACAGTGCCAGTGAGCTGGCAGCACAAAATCCCTCCCCGCGGACGGTGGTGAAAAATATAGTTGAACTCCTGCGGAAGCTTTATGATCTTTCGCCGTCGGTCGCTCCCTCGCCTCACTTGGCCTTGACAGCGAGCTAAGCGTTGCGGTTGCACGGTTGAGAAAAATTGCTCCATGCCACGGACTTGGTGCTTGGTGGTGTTTCCTCTTCCCACTCGTGGTGGCGCCACCGTGGCGAAGTGTCTCTTGTTTCCCGTATCATTGACTATGAAAATAACTTATGCTTTTCGGCCATAAGCCTTGTCCTAAAGTTACATTTTAGAAGCCATTAAATGTGTTGCAGCTTCTCGTCCGCGTCGGCTTAAAGCAATCGAAGCCTCCGTTGGGTTGAAATGTCGTTCTTCTTTTTTTCACCAGCATGGCTGCCATCAGATCACAGGAGGCAAAAAGTTGATTGCAACGAAAAGTTATCTCAGCTTAGCGGGCGTTTGATATACGAACAGAACTTTTCATTTTCACAATCCATCAAGAGGAATCCAAAAAAAAACTTGGCTACAAGAAGTGTGTCACTCACTCGCTCGTTCGCCTCAATATGTGGACTGCGTTTGAATGACAGTTTTCCAAAGTTTTCCACCAACATGCAACTTTGTTCGCTCTTGCAAACTCTCCACCGACAGCCGTCTTTCTTTGGTAATTGCCTCGCTTTCTGTGGCCACGTGTAGGAGACAAATTCGCCAAGGCGCACACAAATAAACACAAGAAACTTACGCACGCACACCCCAAGCCTTCGTCGCGTTTGACGCGTAAAACTGTCATGATGTAGGCGAAAAGAAGGGAAAACGAACATAAAAGAATGGCCATCGTGGGCTCAGTTCCCTGCTGCTGGTAGGGTAAACCGTACATCACTGCACTTTAGTGTGTCTCTTGCTCACATTCCCAGAAACTCCCGTTTTTTTTTGGGGGGGCGATGTGGAGCAACATACTCAAAATGGTGCTTCATGTGTTGAGCTCGCACTCACCACCGTTGAATATGAATGGTGTAGAGCCCATGGCGACTCAAACGGTTTCAGTTTAGAACGCGGTGCTATCCCCAGGCACCCATAAAGTGGGGTGTGTGGTGGAATTGGTTGGAATTTGTTCGGATTAAAGTTCTGTTTTAGCACTGATCCCTGATGCACGCTGGTGGCTTAAAGTGGACCGAACGAAGAATGATAAAAAAAGAAACGGTGCGCTGTTGGTAGAAACTTTGCGCTATCAATCTTGTGCTGCTCCCAAAATAACGCCACAATTTCTGGTAGCGCAAAGTCTCGGTTAGAAAAGTTTAAATTGAATGCACGAGCAATTCCACAAAACTTTCATCATACATTTTTCCTCCAGTGTATACAGCGGCGCGTGGTACGAATTTTTATACGTGGAACGCTTCACGGAATGCAAGTGTAATGAGTGCATGTGTTCCACGTGAGGCATCTGACTGATGTCGTCTGAAGGTAAAGTTAGAGAACGTTGATATTCCCTCCCAAATTAACGGGTTTGCGAAATTCAAATCGCACTCGCGCTCGCGATCGGTGTCCAGTCAATTTTCCTGGAGCAGAACCTGAGCGAGGCACGTTCCACAGGCGAGCGAGTGAACGTTTATCGGCAGGAAAGTTGTACGATAATTTCATTTCGATTTTTCTTTCCAATCGGTCTCGAGGCCACTGTACGGGCATCCGTATGCGCTCATTCGAGCCAGCGTTTTTCATTCCGTTCCGTCAAAACATCAACTTCACCAACGGATCGGTCGGTTGCGTTCGATTGGCCCGCGTTCGCTTTTGTTGTTTTATCGTGAAAGTTGGGAGTTTACGTTCCACTTCATCCACTGCTGGGGCTTCGTGGCATCGCGAACACGCCCGGTCCATAGTTTGCCTTTTCAATTGAAACGATTTCCTTTCGTCGCCGCACCACTAGTGAGTGTCTCATTGAACCATGGCCGGCCGGGGGGCCGGGGTAGTAAGGATGGGTAAAATTAAATTAAAATGAGGGCTTTTTGTTCGGTTCCTTAATTTGCCGGATGTTTTTTCACCACACTTTCGACTGTTCACTTTGCTCCAGTACTTTGTCGTCGCGTGTTTATTCTGTTCCGTACCCAATGGTACTTCTCTCCCAGCGCCAGAACGTGAAAATCCACCTGAATTTTCTTATTTATCCACCGGTGGATCCAGCGGCTTTACCATCGTGTGGCTTTTGGTGTAGTTTGAAAAGGAATACGCATAACCATTCAGACGAACCGAAAAAGTTATTTAAAATATATTTCCAACGCGAGCGCACTGAACACAGTTTGGGACGCGAGAAATTCAATTTTCATTTCACCTACTTCCCAGTTCCTGTTGGTTTCCCGGCGGGGAGGGGGGCAAATTGCACGAAGTTTCTCCCCCCAAAACGGAACTCAAATTGCAAGCACCGGTTGCTGTGTGAAGTGGGCACCAAATCGCACCTGAAAACGGAACGCCTAAACGACCATCATTGCCGATTAGTCATCGTGTTCGAGTTTCCGTCCTTCTTCATCGCCTTCTTCAGCAGGCTGGGTGCTGCCCAACGAGCAAAAACTTTTTTG
>NC_064878.1:2252500-2272500 GCF_943734665.1 Anopheles aquasalis | reverse complement strand
GCCTCACACAGGGCCATTGTTCGAAGGCCTCATGTCGAACTGGCAACGATTTGTTCAAACTCATCCCCACGCAGCATCGCGGAGCAGAAAGCGAAAGAAGCAGAAGCGATGAAGAACAGCCCCAACAGTACGCCCCCTCCCATGGGGACGATCTCACGAAGCGTTCACTTTATCATAAAGCTATCAAACGAACATGATATCGGCACCGAGCGGTTCCTTTGGGACTAATATTCGTGAACTCGCGTACAGCGCCTTCATGCAGGCAGTTCGTTTGCTCTTTCCGGCATTGGAAATCTTATCCCGGTTCGAGTCAATTTATGATCGGTGCTGCTCCACTGTAAGCTTGTAATGGTAGCCAAAATTAACCTTTTACAAGTTTCCGCTTCCTCTTATCGGCACCATTTCCGGCTCAAAGTCATCAAGAATTCATTTTTACTTAACGCAATTACCAGCGGAACAGACGACTACGCCTCGTCAGCACAAGAGTACAAAGAGTACAACAAATTACAATTAATGGCCAGCCAAAGCGAGCACTAATGTCCTATGTGGATGGACATAACAAGAGGTAGAACTTTGTTTACTCGCTTTTAGACGGTAGAGTATGCGAAAGGAATCAGTTGTTCGGAAGAAAACTTTTCCAGTACAAACTTACTACTAACACCCGCATTGGCATCAGCAAATAGGACACCGCAATTGCATTCAGAAGACACCGAAATCCGATCTTTGGCAGCAGAGCAGAGCAGTGACTTTCAGGTTGAGGTTGAGAGGTGGCGGTAAAAGCAGTTCACAGCTTTGAAGAACACTTTCGCTTGACCAACGAAGTTTATGGGGCATGGGGACCGAACCAAAACCCAACCAGTCTTATCAATGACCACAAAAACAGAAGAAATTCGGATTCGTTTGGTGCTGTGGTGCTGCTCAACAAGGCTCAGACCAAAGTCAACCAAACCAAAGGTTCGGGTCCGGGTAGGCTGGGCTGGCTGATTGGGAAATGTCTGTGTCTGGCACCCTTCTTTTCTGCTGCGCTCTCACAATGGAACGCAAAGATGAAACGAAAAGTTGGATCAAGTTCCAGGTCTTTAGAGTGCCGAGGACCGAGACCGAGAACACCAGCCGTGGCCATTGTTGAAAGCCGGATTCTAGAGCAGCCGTGGTTTTAGTTTCTTCTCTGCAAAATATCAAATTCGCCCATAGAATGGGGAAACATTCACCGATCGATACCGACCGACCGATCGATCGAATACTGACCTGCCGTTCCAGGAAGGATTTGTGTTTGCTACGAAGCAGAAAAGAAACAATTACTATCCTTTCAATCGATAAAATCTGCTTTCATCTGTTTGAACTGTCTAAAGCTTCTTTGCAGACACCATTCACTACCAGCATGCGATTATGGACGACACATCATTTAAGTGTTTTCCTAACAATCAAGACAGAGGATGCAAGCAGCGAAACCATATCCAGGAAATTCATTGCAAAGTGAATCTAGGGCATACATAAATCTGCTCTCCCAACGATTTATGTGTGCATATATTTAGTTAAACGAAATTTTGCGCTTGTGCACGGAGTCACCGATCCGGAAACACTTTCATACACATTTCGCGGAACTGTGGTGCGCAAGATTTATGAAAAACTCATTTGAAATAAACGATTCATATCCTTGAACCACGGGAAATCTTGATATAATGGCGTATAATTTGATTAAGCTGCGTTGCTTGGCCGTTGGCCGTTTTTGTCGCCTGATTTAGAAGGTGTATGAGTGCCATTCTTCCACGTTCTGTCGCCCCCCCTCGTCCCGACTAATAACGAACGAGGACTAATAAATCATATCGATCGCTGCGACTACCGCAGTGCTGTTTCGCTTTTTCGCTCCGGTGATTAATTTGCTTCTTGCTTGTGGCCGCGGTCTGTAATGAAGTGAACAAAAAAAAAAGGGACGACCAGAATGAATGAATCGATGGTACCGCTTTTTACACCATTGGCATTTTGGGTAACCTTACGCATAAGTTGAACTCATCATAAATATTCATCAACATTTTGACCGGATTTTCCGTGGCCCGTCGAGCTCATTCACTCATCTCTTCCCTACCTACGCCATTGTTTATCATTTCATCTACCATTGGCCCCTTTTTGTGTCGGCTTAAGCTTACCCCAAGAAAATCCTTGCATAAACGATTCCCTTCGCTCTTGCGATGCGACTCGAGAAAGGACCCCCTCCCCCAACCCCAACGGAATGACTAATTAAACTCACCCTCGATGCCCTTCTCGGTGCTCCTCCTCAGGTGTTCCTCGCAAACTCAAACAACAACAAGGTAATGCGTAGATACCTCCCGTTGAGCCAATGAAAGAGACAGCGGGAGCGAGAGACGGAAGCAGAGTTTGCTGGAAGATTATGTTTCTGAACTTCCAAGCTGTGATGAGAATGGAAAGACTATTTCCTCTCGAGAGCCGGGAGCTCGAGCTATACATTGAGGTGATTTATGAAACTGTGGCGCGCATGGATGATGGATCAATGATGAGTAGCGGACACAAATCGGGACGCTGCGAGGCGAGAACTTGAAAACAGCGACTTGACTTGAGGTATTATCTGTCGATCCGCCAACTGCCAACAGCCGATAAGCGACTAGCAGCTTATCTTCTCTCATACCTTTGCCATATCTTTATCGAAGGAAGATGAGTCCCGACCTTTCTAATAAATCCCAAACACATTCGAGATTAAATGTTCAAACCAACCAGCCACATTTTAACTAATTTTGCTACATCATTTTACCTTCCAAAGATGGTTTATTTGGCGTTGCCCATAAACAAGAAACGCTACAGAATGTCTAAAACTACAAAACATGCTCATGCAAGAGCCACATTACACGATGATGATGGGAGCACTTGAGCAGTACGTTCATTATTGCATGTTGACTCTCGGACATGATTTATGACGTGCATTCGCCATTGGTTTTTGTGGCTTGGGGTTGTGACAGCGCTCGCCGCTTCACCGAAAAATGTCTGCAAAAGCCAACCCCAATGCTCTCGTTGGCATAGAGATCTCGTTTTTGGTGCAGGTACATCGCATCATGCTTGTTGCTATGGTTGCTATGACCCGAAAACTATGCTAGGGTAACTATTCGAGCTAGAAACAATCTTGCAATTTCTTGCAAACAACCAAATCCATCCTCAAACCGAACACGGACTGCAGTGCGGACCATCTGTCAGCCGTAATGCTTCCGTTCGTGACCTGCAACCTTTTAGGATCAGGCAATGTTTTTGGCTTCGGCTGCAGCGAGGATATGCAAGATTGATTGATTTCCTACTGCAGCCAGTCCTTAACTATCCTTTTGTTAGTTGTTTCAGCGAAAAGCCCTGCCCATGAACCAGGACATTCCGAGGGTAGTTTCCTAAGACAAAAGCTCATCGGAACCATTTCTCTATACCAGAATGAATAATATGCTACATGTGCATTGTTATGTTCATAAAAACGTAACAATTTCACCACAAAGCTGTTGTTACTTATCATTAAACTTCATTTAACATGATGAGAAGATACAATGTAAGGAAAAACATTTAAAAAAAAAACTTTTCTGGATAGCAGATCAAACAGGCTCCTTCGAAAAAAAACATACCGCTGCTAACCAATTATTTTTCAAGCTGAAAGTCTCCTGTTTCTAGGAACAGTAAGATATCTTTCAATGTCAGCTCTCTCTCTCTCTCTGTTTCGTCCTCAGCTTAAGACTCGTGCTTTTTCTTGTTTCACTCAAATCCCTTTGGTAAGCTACATTCAACAAGAAATACCTTAAGACTCACCGAAGGAACGCCATTCCTCTCGGAGGCTTGTTGCAGGATTTGAAATGAAAATTCCTACTTCCTGCAAGTCAGAAAAATGGAACCAACTCCTGGTTCCTGGTTTGGTTCACCAATTCTGAGAAAAAACCGCTTCAGCGCTGCTACGCGACTTAATAAAAATACATTAACGTAACACTGTCAACAGGAGAAGGCGAAATGGTCGATGACAGTTTTTTGCGTTTTCATTATGGGTCATGGCTCTCGTTGTTCGTTGTAGATATCCCCACATACCAGTGAGGATGTCACTGCAGGTTAGCTATCCTATCTGGCCACCAGGATCACGAAAAATCGGACAAAACGGAAAACACTTTCCAGACTGCCGGGCCCTGACAAGGCCCATCGCATTGGCATCTTGAGAACGTCCTTTTTCTACACCAGCAGCAAAGGCCAAGTCAATTTTCATCATGAAAATTTAATTAAAAACCTTCCAAATTTCATCCTCGTTTAAAAAAGCAACTCTTACAGAAGCCATGGAGCAAGAGGCTGCTACTAGCGGAACGCTGATCGGATCGATATCGGAACGGTGTTGAGGCGGTTGGTCGCTGAAATATTATTCAATTTACATGAAATATCTTTTCCGTACCAGAAGCCATAGCTTGCGTTTGGCGGAAAATGTTCAGTTTGTTTCACTCGCCTTTAGCATACGAACATAAATCAGATCTCTTTCGTTCGTTCTTCTTGTAAGCGTCGTTACAATCTGCATACTATCAAAACGATACCGGAAAGAATCATCTCAATTAGGTCTTGCGATAACCACCTTATTCTTCGCTACACAGCATGGCCAGCAAGCTGGACACAAGATTTCCACGTCGTCCAGAGACAGTTGCTGCGTCTCCACCGAGTCGCCACTTGATTACCTTTTTTTTGCTTGACTTTCCGGGTCACCGGATAGGGCTTAATAACGATTGCCGTCATTAGTGGTGGTCGAGGAAAAAGTGTTTATCATGGAATGTAAGTTTGTGTGGCACAGTCGAGGCACAGTGGGGAACGTGTTGATAGCATACTTGAAATAGTTTTCCCCCGGCATGCTATGCTCTACCGTTTCGAGGCACTTAAAGAGAGGAGAGACAGACACCTCGAAGAATAAACGTCATGCGGAAGAACTTTGCTCCCAGACTGCCGAGCGACGGAATGCAAGCTCATCGACAACACGAACACCAAGACACTTTATGTATATTGTTGAACAGCGTCAGCGAAGGACGTCAAATGCAGGAGTAATTAAAATCTGAAGTAAGACTCACTCTTTCATTATGCGAGATGCTTCTTTTATATTTGTCTCCCCTTGAAGTTTCTTTCATAAAATAAAACAACGTCAAATGAATGAAGATGATGCTCCCAGCTCAGCTTACCAGCAGCTGCAGCTGTCCTTTTTCACATACACTCGACGTCAGACTGCCGATTAGGTACAACTCATTAAACCAATAGAAATTCCAAAGCTCCGTACATCACTTACTAACCCCATTTGACATGTGGACCACTTCGAAACCGACCTCAATTAGTAGACTCCCAGAGGGAATAAAAAGAACTAGTTCCATAATTGCGTTATTTCTTAAACGACTTCGAATCTGCTCTTTTAGAAATTGTATCCCGGAGGAGTCTGAGGGTGATTCAAAATTTAATTACTCCACGATCGCAATCATATTCAAAGTGCGTCCACAATATGCAGTCTTTCATTTTCGATATTCATTGAATTGAAACCGAGCATCCAAAATGTGTAAACCTAGTAGATAAACTTTAAAACATAAAACATAATTCCTGAACTGAAACACATTCTCGTTTGAGTCACAGTTTCAGTTTATTTTCATATCTTCTTTCTAGCATAATATGTTGACACACGATGGTTGTTTAAAATGAAGAGACGAGAGCGTTTTATATCACATAGCAGCATGTATTTGTTCCGTTTTACGTGTTTATTCACTTCTACCCCCCTCGGTTCCATTTTCGGCGATCGGTTGCTGACAGTTCTTTTAAGCTTTATTTACCAAACAATCGTATATGAAAATGGCACTCAAAGGCGGCATGCGGGTAATAGAAATGTGGAATCACGCCACCACCGGAACAAAAGAGAATATACTCCAAAAGAATGCAAAAGGGAGGGCAAACAAATTGTCCAAATGACGACGATGAGAACGATGTGAGTGCATGTCGAAAGGTAGACACTGTGCCGTGCTTCCTGTTCGGAAGTTCAAAGCCTATCAGACCACAAGAAGATTCCAGGGGCCAGGGCCACCACCTAGACAGTATTCGGTATCTCTATCGAGTATCATCGTCGTCCCCGGTCTAACGATCTACCGTCCAGCTCTACTGTAGGAAAGGGCGAGCACTGTGCTAACGAATAAAACCAAATAAAAATCTGATAGAAATTCATGAGAGAAAGAGACCATACAGCGTTGGAGCGCTGTGTTCGGCTGGATGCCACCAAACATCGGACCCAGCCTGCTTCGCTCCCTCAGCTGGCTTCCGGTTGCCTTTGCACGTTGCAGCTATCGCGATGTGCGGTGGCTCGTTTAAAGCTGAAAGCGGTATCTACACGATTATGGTACCCGAAATGCTTCCGCATCGATTCTGGGCCTTGGTACGCGAGGCCTTTTTTATGACAATGGATTTTGTGGCTGCTGGTGGTAGGTAAAACACGGCAAGAGTGGTCAGGGAGCTTGTTAGCATGAGGATTTGATTCTCCTGCAGCGATGTGTTCGAGGTTCGTTTTTGGCAAAAGAACACCGAACGCGCATAAGTACCATGCCACTTTGGGGGTTTTTTGCTCAGCCTTCACCATCCACTTGAAGTAGACTAAATTAAGCAATACTTACGGCACGTTCACTGCCATAAGATGTGGGTTGATCTGCGTCAACAGTCGCGCAGTTGTTCAACTTGCTGCCACGAGATGATAAGCGAGCAAAACGGGAAAATGTTTGGAAAAGAAACTTCTGTTCATTCACTCAATATTAACAACATCATGGGCTACTTTTTGAACCCAAGGAGCCAAAGGCAAGAAAAAACAATAAATATTTCACCCCCTGGACGATGCACAATCACGGCTGCACTGCGTTGTTGTTGTGCGGAAAACCTGATCCTGATCCGAACAACATGCTTTCTACGAAAAACCAACGCAACGATATGAAAGCACATCTTCTTCCCTTCCAAACCAGACCAGACCAAACGGGGCGGTCCTGAGAAATCGTTTTGTGCTACATCGCCTGGCAAATGAATGGGTTGCAACATAATCCACAATCATCCTCATCGCCTCCATAAGCAAAACGAGAGCGTAAGCGGGTAGCGAAACCACAAAACAAAAACGACTGGCGGCGACTCTCGCATCCATTACCAGGCAGCTCGACCCTCGACGCCGCCAAACACAACACAAACCGTTTCATAATCATTATTTTCCTTGCTGCCCAACTTTCACTCCTGTGCGCTGATGATTCGTTTCCATTTATCGTCTTGTTTATCTCGTTTTCGGGACCCATTTTCCCGCTCCCGGTGAACAATAGGACCGCCCGCTCCTCGAACAACAACTATAATTCAAAACAAAAATAAAAAAAGAGGCAGCCAGAAACGCACGAAAGAGAGAAGAATACCCCCAGAAACGACCATCTTGTGTCTTGTGGGTGCTGAAGGTGCTTTATTACATGTGCCTTCCAATCAACCCACCCACCACCCGCGTTTGTGGCCAACACATGTTTGCTCTTGTAGACACGGACAAAAGACATTTACCCCTAGCGGAGCCGATCCGTTCCTCAGTTCCTTCGCCCCAAAAACGGCTACTTTTTTAAGACTTTGCGCACCTCGTATGTGACAAGCATCTCATAATCATTTTCTTCTCGCGACTCGCGCCAAAGACAGCGTGTAAACGAAAGCGAAAATGAGGTATCACGAAATCCCGGGCTTTATCTGTTTGTTTTTTCTGTCATCCTCTTTCTTTCTCTAGAGCCAATCCCCTGGCTGGAGCAAATCTTCTCACAACACAACCGAACCGAAACGTCGTGGCTATTCGCGTGGTGTCTCACCGTGACCTGCTTGCCTTGCCTCTAACATCAAATGGCATCAATTTTCACACGCTTGGCAGAGCATCGTGTCCTCGCGTCACGCTGGTGTGTCCTTCATTCGCCATTATTGCGTCTTTTAGAGCTTTCTCCCGCCATCGCCGCACCGCTGGTCCTCTAAAATCCCTTCTACGATTTGTTTTGAGCCGGTAACGCACCAGGCAGGCTGATGAAAAACGTCTGTCTGATGTTCCTCTTTTTCGGTGCGATGGATTTTAAGAGGGGCGTGCGAAAGTTTTGCTCTTTTCTTCTGGGCGAGCAACGAAACGGGAGTTAAAACCCATCTGTTACGAGCTTCGTGAGGCAATCATTCTTCGCACACGTCATTTAAGGAGCGGTAAACGTTTTGGAAAATTTATTTTTTTCATCCTTCGTCATCGTAGCAAGCTATGGCACATCGATACGATAATCCAAGGAGCCAGCGATTCACTTGACCTGCTTTGCCTGCCAGCCCCATGCGATCTACCTTTATCGACCCGTGAGATGAGGCCGCATGCGATCATTCGCGTGTTGGTTCGCCGGCTTCTTACCTCGTATTTACCCGCAAATAAAGCAAAACGTGACGGTCACGTTTTGTTTTAATCTCAGCAAAGCTAAGCATAGTAACGAGCGAATTTGGAGGCTAACCTCTGCAGTGCGGTCAGCAAGCGCTGGTATAGATCGAGAAAAGTTAAGCTCAAGAAGTCCAATCGTTTAACGATTCTGAAACGCGAGTTGGTTGATATGACGCGTATATAAATCACTTCGTTAACCTTGATCCCATTTCGTCGTTAGCTCAATCTTTTTCCCTTACTCCACTCTCTCGTTTATGTGCTAATCGTGATGCTGAACGAGTGAACGAGCGATAAAAACTGTCGCTTTTACAACCAACGAATAAAGCCTCCAGGGTACCACCGATTCGTTGATTGAGTCACGGTCACGAGAGGACTTTCCAAGTTCATAAAGTATCCATTAAACACAGTTCATCGTCTTTATTTCCATTCGAAACACTCCCCAAAATCTCCCCAACCACTTTTTCAATTCAATACTTCTCTGTGAGATTTGCTTACACCAAGTGCGCTGTCGCTAGCGAGAGAATCATGTGGCAAATTAATTGGAAGCATTTTTTTCGCAATCTTATCGCTCCATCCGCTTCTCAATTATCGCGCAAAACCGTTGTGAGTCTTCCGGGAACTGCGCATGAGAAGATCCGCCGCCAGTCGAGTGTGTACCCAGGAGGGGTCCGACAATGGATCTCTTTGGCTGGAAATACGAAACGGAAACTCGCAGTCTGTGGCGACCTTTTCTGATGCGGATGCCCGCCGTTGGCATGAAAAAATCGTGATTGCCAAAGAAGAAATCGGTTAATTAAGAAAGATATCTGATCTGATATCGTATTATAGGGCGACCACCGAGGGACCGGAAATGGTCTTATCACGTTTCTAGTGGCCCGTGCTGGCGTTCTTCAAAGACAAGAGTAGCTCTTATTGCTAACAATTTCTCTTTTGCTCGTAATTCCAATCCACCACGAACTCTTTTTGTGGTAAACGTGAATGGTTTTGAACATTATTCAAGGAGTCTGGTGACAATCAAACAGGAAGTTCGTGATGCTCGTACATCCTTCAGTCCACCGGAACTGGCATCGAACCAGACGAAAAATCGGAGCAAAATCAAGCGTTAATCAAACTAATCATTGTTCCGGCACCGTAGCACGTCCCGATTCATGGTGTGCTCCCAAAATTCGTCTCGATTCTGGTTACGAAAGTCACAGCACACCTGTGCAAGTTCTCGGAACTCTTCGTATCACTAACCTGTGCCTGCCTTCGATGCCATGGATGACGAAAGAATCAATGAGAGCGTGCTCTACTTGCGAAAATCCGATCCGTTAGCTACCGGAAGAAACTGAAAACAGCTCAACCGAACATTGAACATTGGTCTCGCTGCACAGAACATCTGTGCCGCAGTTCAGGCGTAGCATTCTTTACTGACAAGCTTCCTCATAACCTGGGCTTGTCATTGATCGTGTGGACTCTGGACTAAAGGACACAGGTACAAAGAGAGAGTTTGTAAGATTTTTTATCAAACACGATTGAATAATTTTACATTCTACACACAGTGCTGGCTTCCTGGTTCCTGACTGTTCAGTGCAACACGGACAAGCTCACGAACTGGCGAACCGTAAAAGGCAGGTAAATCCCGTGAAATGCAGCAAAGGGTTTCTCCGTTTTCCGGTTCAGTTCACCACTCCGACAGCACACCTTATGGCAGTTGTTTTTGGACTTCCTTTTCATGCATGAAGCACATTTTGTCTGATCTTTGGGTTTTTGTCGGTTCGCTGCTTTCGCCAAGTACGGGCACGGGCAACACGGTGCCGACAGCAGTACCAAATGTTACAATCCCGTTTAGTAGAGAGCACTGAATCGATCGGTGCGAATGAGTTGTACTGCCACGTCGCGCGCCAGCTGTTTGAAGAATCTTCGCTTTCCCTCTTCGTATAAATCGGATGAAGAAACTTTCTTTATTTCATCCTCTCCTGCGCCGCCAACTTGATGTGTCGTGTTTTCCCCAGAATTCAGTCCCTCGCTGAGAGCGCTGTGACAGCACGTCCTCTGGTACGCAAGTGGAATCGATTTATCTGCTTCTGCCACAACTGTTCTCACCCTCAGCTTTGGTATATCAAAACATCCACTCGAACCAAGAAAAGTGCCAAGTCCTCGTAAAGACGTCGGCACAATCGTGACATGTGACGCGTGACAATCAACAGCCCCGTGCGTCGTAGCAGCAAGATTTGCAAATACACTGTCACACAGTCTGTTTTGGCTTTTCTTCACCGACGGGGAGGGGGGGACTGTTTCGTTTTTCTTTTCTCTCTAAACTTCCACCAACTGCGACGCCCTTGACGCCCTTGTCAGCGATGCTACGGAGCGGAAAGCACCCGGGATGTGCTAGATAGTGCTTAAAACCCTTCTTCGCGGTGAACCTAACCAGTTTCCTGAACGCTTTCACATCCTGGAGCCCTTTTTGGGAAAGGACCTTTAACTTAATGCCGGCTTGCTGCGAACTCTTCTTGGAATATCCTTTGTAAGCAAGAGGTGTATGTGACAAAAAAATCGCTGATACGCTTCTGACAAGCGTCAAGTGACACACAGCCATCCTTGATCTGGCCGGCCGGTGGTTGTAAATTGTTTTATTTCTTTTTTAAGCCTGCACCAAAAAAAAGGAAAGCCAACGAATGGTGCCAGGAACCTGTTGAGTCACCTTCAATCCTTCAAAGCGCGGTCAATTGTGCTCGTAAATCGCTCCGTCATCTATCACCGGCGCGTGACAGATTGTGATTGATTGTGATATTCCTATGCGAACTATCTGGGCACCACTAATAAGCGTAGAGCAAGTATGTGTCCTCCAACTGCTGCTAGAACACAACTCTGGAACGTTCTTTAAAGAATCCTTTCATCATAACACTGCACAAGATAAATGATAAAAGTTTGTTTTACAAAACTTGCCAGCCAGCCAGAAAGTAAAACGGGAGAGAGACAACGAAAACAGATCCATTGGAAAGTTGGAATCACTCGGACACTCGGACACCGATTTCTAATATCAAAACTGTACCGGTTGGGTTTGACTTTTCCGTGACACGCACGTAACACAGAGGGTGGTGGGCGAACTGCTGCACCAAACAGAAGCCCGTCAATGGGAAAGGATAAACATTTGCACGTGTCCGAAATGCTGCATGGCACGGTGAGTGATGAAAGGGGAGGGAATCCCGAGCACGAGGACGAGCTTCGGCCCAAAATTCAGATTTACTGCTAGAGTGCTCACCGCCATACATTAGCCCACCATACACGCCCACAAACGAACGTTTCCGTTTCCGGTGTGATAACCCCGAAGCCGGTGGCCTGCAGCATGAAAGTTGCATCTGCCAGTGACCGGTGAGCCGGTGGCTGGCCTTGTGCACCGAGCTTCCGATGACCACGTTGACAAAGTTTGGCCAGAAAAAGCGAAAAGCGGAGCGACCTGTGGCCGCATGGTTTGCGCTTCATGGGCGAGCGCATGGTGCACATGGTGATTTTCACAGAAAAACATGACAGGGCATTACATCCGCCCGCCATACTGGCGTGGCTGTCTGCCAATGGCAGGCTACATTGCACCCGTGCCAATGGCAAGGCCAGACTGCCGTGGTGGATGGCGACCACCACCATCGCCATCGTCGTTGTTACAGTTCCGAGCTGGCCCTACGGCTCTACGGCTCCGTAGATCTTCGGGACGGTCGGTTAGTTGGTCGGTCAGTACTTGTCATCTAGGGAACACCAGAGGGACACTTCTCAAACTTGAACCGGAAAACCATAAAACATCCCTCTTGCATAACCTCTCTCTCTCTCTCTCTCTCTCTCTCTCTCTCTCTCTCTCTCTCTCTCTCTCTCTCTCTCTCTCGTACCAGTCACTCTCAGGCCACGGCCAAGTGGCACCATTTTAAACCTTGTTTCCGTTGCAAGACAGCTGCTACCCGGGAACGAAATGCTCGAGAGAGAGCGGCCTCTGGCCCTTGTTTATGCTTACGAGCCGCGGCACCAGTTTTCCTCCATCAAGCTTTGCCCTTCATCAGTCGAAGGCCAGTGGAACCGTTACAAAGCACGTAGAACGGACGGTGAATTTCATAACCTGCCATCGCATGTCGTCGCTGTGAGCCATAAAAGTAGTCATGGCACTCCTGGACGAGCGAGCGATTGTTCATTTATGATAATTAATAAAGCAGAGCAACCGAGCAACAAAGTATAAAAGTAGTTTTTCCGTTTGCAAAGAACAAACAGTAAACAGTATCGCAGTATGCTTACCTTCCTTCATCGAGCGAATGACGTCATTGTTCAATCAATTCTGCAATAAAAGATGAAACAAACATCCAACAAGTTATTGATCAGTGATGGGCACACGGTACAGCAGCTACAGATATCGATAGCAATCGTTCAATGTTCGAAACCGAGTTAAAGTGTTTGCTTTTGCAATTATGCCATACATTATGGAAAACCTCACCGCCAATCTACCAATTGCCGTCAATCACACTGGCTGGCTGGCTGGCTTTTACAGCATTCAAAAGCATCCCGTTTTCTTTCATTTAGATTCCCATTTTCCATAATCATGGCTTTCAGTTTCATCGCAAAACTGTAGATCCTTATACAATGGCAAACAGCACGTACACACGTCTCACACTCCATGAACAGGAGCACGGTGCACAGGAGGCTCTGCTGCTTTCCGGCTGCCAAAACGGAAAACCAACTGAACCGAGCCTTTTTTGCATAATGGATGTGCATATCAATAGCTGGAAAATTCGACCATTCGGCAGCCCTGTCAGTCGAATGCATTCTCGTTCGATTTTATTCTCGTTTATTTGTTTTTCTCTTCCCATTGCCATTGCCATTTTGCTTGCATGTTTCACATACAGAGGGAGAGGTTTTCTAAAAATAGTTGCAGTTCCGTCCGATCAATCATCACTCGTTACATTATTCATGCTCTTACCCTGTTGCTTTTCGTTGAAACTGCGCTGCGCTCATTGTCTTATTTTAGAGGGAGAAATGTTCTTCTCTCCCGTTCGCTTCGCTTAACTATGAACATGTTTGACCTCCATTGTCGATTCAGCGAAAAATATTCCTCCCAAGGGGGTATTGCAAGTGAACAACGATTTCTACAATAACGGAAAAGGTTCAAAATGTTTCCATGAACGACATGACTAGGGCCCGCGGTTCATTGGTAGCACTGACATCGTGCTACACGACCGCACCTAATCGGCACCACTTTATGGCCCACGCCCCCGGGTATGCCGGTGGTGTCAGGTGGAAATTGGATTCCGCCCAACCCAGCCCACGCTACCATTTCAACTTTATTGCTTGCCGTTAAATTATTGAAAAAGGAAAACCACCTCCCCGGTATTTCGCTCTGGCCAAAAAGTCTGGCTGGTCTCATGAACGCAGCTGATTGTTTAATGGTTGGTCGATTTGATGCTGGTTAATTTATAACACCCTTCCCACAGCCGGCGGGTGATGATGGCACCAACCCGTTCCGCGCCGTTTGTCATTGAAGTGGGTCTGCGCGGCCAGCGGGCCTACGGAAAATACTTCAAAATTCATTTTAACTCTTATTTACATTCATTGTTTCGATGTGGTGGAGGTGTGTAGGTGGAGGTCCTCCAGCACAAACGGTACTGAACCTTAAACCTCCCCGGTTCGCGCAATAAAAGCACTTAACAGAGGAGGAGGAATGCGGTGGCCAAAGCAGCAAAGATAACGCTTTAAAAGTAGAACCATGCCACAGATTGCGAAGGCTGGGTTTGGGAATTATTTTCCATTTACTTCTACCTAGGGTTTCGAGGAATTGGCGCGACAGCGAGCGACTGATCCGATTTTTGCAGCACAGTTTCAACACACAAATGGTAAAGATATCGCTAGGAGATGGAATGAAAATTGAAATGTGCGACGATAGGGGGGGAGAGAAGGAAACCAAATTTGATTTTCTTGCTTCCGGCTTATTTTTGGGAGAAGAGGAAACCGGAAACCATCCTCGCACCGCAATGCAGCATGCAGCGTGTCCTCGGAATAGCTCTCTCTTTAGCTTAACGTCCAACCATCAAACGAAAGAGAGAAAAAAGACGTGGCAGTGACTTTAGGATCAGTCTACCCCGACTCAGTAGTCAGTGGAATATGAATTTAATGGGTTTCCCCTTGCTTGGTCTAAGCATGTTCGTGGCATTCCGGTTATAGAAATGATGATGGTGCGCATGAAATTGAATTCATTCGCCATATCGCTCGTTTCCATTCATTCAGACTCCAATTAGGGGACAGATTATTGAAATACTTTGTTTGCGCTACAGCATCTAATGGCGCACGGACAACGACAAACGTCGCAGTTGCCATGCGGGGTCCGTTCTTCTCCTTCACCGATCGAGTAGCCTGCGCGTCGAGTGCGCCGCCCTAACAATATCAATAAATACGATTGTACGGAAATCTGTTCAAATTTTGAATATTTTCACGATCGTAAAAACTAACGATTTCCCTTCCGAGCGAGTAATGACACGGAGCGAGAAAGAGAGATGAAAACGGGCTGCTACCAGCGACGAAACGGGCTGACAAAATCGTTCGAAAGACCAGGCGCCTCCACCGACGCCTCCTCCGATAGTTATCGTCCGGCCAGTGGACGGCACGCCGTTTGCCCATAATTGTGCCACTTTGCCATGGCGATGAGATGTCTCTAACGGGCCGTGCACATTTCATTGTGCGGCCCCATTGTTTCGCCACAGCAATTTAGCGCCAGGGCCAGTGCCAGTGCCAGTGCCAGTACCGTGGTGTGGTTGTGCACCGTGCTGTGCTGTGCCGGCAAATTGAAAACCCTTCACACAAGAGGGCTTGTCGAGCGAGCACATCGAGCACATGTCAGTGGCAGCGACACTCTCGCTGCTTTGTGTGAAGGCTCCACGTACCACGATAACTCAATTCTACTTCAACTTTAACATCACCTCCCCGGAGGGTGACTCGGGGAAGAACGCATTCGAGCGCTCGCCACCGAACGAGCGTGTTCCGTATTTGCTGATTTAAATATTTACCAAATTTTAAAAGCTCTCGATTAAACCACCAGGGAAAATGCGCGATGAACCATATTCGAAGCAGTAACCCCTAACATAACCAAAGCAACGGCCATTCCGGCCATTCAATCCATCACCCTTGTCCTCAACTTCATCAAATGGAAGATAGTGGTAGAAGCGTCACGAGCGGATGAAGCACTGGTGGTACCGAATGAAAACAATAAATAAAACGAGCACAAATGCCACGCTCAAGCGGTTAAATATTTCCCGAGTGTCAAGAGAGAGAGCGAGTGAGGGTGAGAAAACCCTGTTGTGTGCGTTGGAACAAGGTTTCATCGACACACTTTCATCGGCACAGGGCCGGGCCAGAGAGCAGTGAGAGCATCAGGCCAAACCAAACCGGGTCGGTCGGACGGTTTGTTTGCTTCACAACCACGCGCGAGTTTTGCGAACATTGCGAATGTGCCCCCAATGCGGTGGTGGTGGGAAAAAGATTGCTCCGAAAGAGAGATGTTTGCGGCTTCTCCATGGAGACTCTACGTGAATGATGTGATGGGGCAGGAAATACTAGAATGAAAAACCAAACGCTTGGTCCAGACTTGGCCATTCGCTATGGCTGGACTGCCCAGTATGAGTACCACTTATTTTGGATTGGTGCACCCCTCTACTCGTGTGGTGAAGGATTCGAGAGTCAAATAACAGTTTTTTTTCCACAAACACAAATACTCCTTTAGGTGAATGAAGAGGTTTCGAGCGTCGGTTTTACCGTTGAACAAATGTGTTTAATTTGTCGGTAAACTGATTCACTTCACCATCATCATCATTCTGTTTCCGGTTCCGCCGGAACAGAAGTCCGGAAAAGAAATAACATTTTTGTTTACTCTCTCATCAAAGTAAAAGCCTACTGCGCATGAGAACGGCTGGAATCGTGCCGGGCAGGATGTTAAACTAAAAATTTCCCAACAACATTGAAACAGGAAATATGTTTCCCTTTTTCCGGTTCCGCGCTCCAACTGTTCAGCAAGGTTTTTTTTTTTGATTAATTTTTATGAATTTCGGAAACATGCGCGAGTCCATGAACTGTTACTAAGCCAATAAAATGCACTGCCACATCTAAAAATGCTCTCAACACATACGTGTTCGCGCGTCGTAGTTCGCAACGCAGCAACCCAAGCAACCACTAGACGATGCGGCAATACGGCACCAATAAAGTCCAAAAGTTGTGAAATAACTACACCCAAAAAAAAGCCAAAGTTCAAATGCAAAATGACGCCACACGACGACGGTTCATATGGGAAGCAGCAGCAGTAGCAGCAAAAAGCGTAATTGAATTCCGCACTCTCGAGCAGCAGCAGCAACTTTGGGGAAATGTCGGGAACCAACACTCGCATTCCTGGTACCGAGCCAAAAGTGCTAATCTAGATAATTGAAATTAAAAATTAACGAAAAAAAAACCTCCACGTCTCGTTTTGCAAACACCAATCCGAGCAGGGCTACTTGTTTCGAACCACGATTTTCCACGAGAGTTTCCCTTCCATTCTTGGGACTGCAGATTGCGGTCCCGACGGTGCGACGGAGTGTCTGCCTGAAGCTGAAGTTGTCTCGCACCGAACGTGGTCAATTTGAGAGCAATGATTTCACTTGAAAGAGAAAAAAACGCAATCCAGAAACAACTTCACTTGGGAACAGGACTCGCTGCCTTACTGGGACCGTCATTAATAGGAGACACTTTGTTGGGTGTTAAGCTGCTAAAAGTCCCTCGGGCTCCTTGCTCAACGATGAAACATTTATCAATTTCAATCACACCGACCGTGAAACCGTGGCGTAAAATGGCGTACACGGCGGCCTTGGTAGACTAATGAACCGTCGTGCGACACCTTGCGGGCCGCCACTAGAGTGTAAGAATGCTTCTGAAAGCGAGAGAGAGAGTAGCGGATGATCCTTGTGGTTCTCGCGCGACTTTCCGGTGGCTCCGTGTTCCGCTCCGTTGGCACCGTAATTACAAACACTAATTAGGCCCATGATAGATGTCGATTTAAGATCCCCGTCACCTTGGCAGGCCTAGAACAGGCAGGTACAGCGGTTGGCAGTTTGCGAAATTCGCAGGAGGACGCTTACAAAATTGAACGAATAATTATGAATTATTCGATGCTCGGAAGGCACCCCGGTGAAGTCGGCTCTAATCGAGCTCAATGGCGCATGTAACCGGCACCAAATGGTGTGACTAGGCTACCGAGTTACCGTGATCTGTGTCAAGCACCAGCTATAAACAGTTTCCATTGCCTTCGATCCGGAGCGGTTAACGAACTGGAAAAGCAGGCTGCGAAGAAGCAGTTTATCCTTCCCGGCGCCGTTACCATATGTGTTGCGCATGGAACGCTTCCATGAATCTTTGGACACAATTTGGATATCGTGGGGCTTGGCCTTGGTTTTTTTTTTTCTCACAACACAACCGATTAGCTCCATCATGAATTGCTAATCCTTCGCCATTGCGGATATTGTCAATTGTTCTGCATAAAAATGAGATTGATAAACGGTACTGCTCGGATTAAACATGCAAACGCTTCAAGTCGCGCAATGTGAAAGGGATAATGTTGGTCCATGATTAGATACGAAAACATATTCCGCTAATCCTCTAGCTGCATTAATAATGGAATGCAATGTGAAGCGTGTCACTAGAGCACATTCCTGTGAATTGAGAGGGATTTATTTCGCATCAAAACCTTTTAAACATGATTGTATACAGCAGAACAAGCAGTGCCACTTTAACAACAACTTTGCGATGTACTCACTGCTCGAGGATTACTTCTCATTCATTCGGTGATGCTCTTGGGCACAAGAGGGAGAGAAATCATTTTACATGAACAACACTGTTGACAAGGCTTTAAATACGGACAACGCTCAACGCTGAAGAATGAGAACGAAGTAAACGGCTGCAAGGGATCCGGAGCGAGCATTCGAGTATCACCTGGCGTCTGGAGTGGTGCCTTCCTCTCGCTCTTGGGCACAAGAGTTTGTCGCCAAGAATCACTCGTGCAAAAGGGCACATAGCCTACAGCGGCATCTTGATTTAGCGCACAGACAGTTCTTCAGATGTTCTTGTTCTGTTTGTCGGAGGATCGTAAATCTTTGGATGTGTCAGTCCCATGGCCACACACTGAACAGTGGCTGAACAGAGACTCTCTGGGTGGAACTCGGTCGCACCAAAAACATCTCACCTCGAGCAAAAGCATAAACGATGCTTTGTGAGTGCAGCAAGCAACTGAACAGAACAAAGCGTTCGTTAAGCTTACAGCAATACTCGAACAAGGCGTTAGCTTCATCATATCGTGAACGAAAGTAAAATTAATTATTTTAATTTGAAAATGTCTTTCGTATGCAAACTACCTTTCATCAGCACGAAGCAAGGATTGAACAGCACCGAGCACCGTGTACCTCTTATCTTTTGAGGCAACACTCTTGTGTGCCAACAATGCATACAAGCACGGATGATGATGGAATACTTTTGGCTTCTTTCGGTCGTCCCTGGGAAAAGGAACCAGCTTTATTTTGTGCAGACATGCCACTTTCAAATCTGAGGTGCATGATGAGCAAACAAATGAGCATTAAAAAGGTAGGATGGTTACTATCAAGACCACCAAGAGTCTCATCAATCGACGAGACGCCCGAGACGAGCTTATCATCATTTCGTGATGGCTTTATTCAAATCCATTCCATGCCCGAAAGAGAGAGAGAGAGCTCCGAACGGAGCAAGCGGTGATCTCATTAATTTCCACCACCATACATTGCGTTCGCTTTGCACTGTGTAGCGAGAACACAGGTTTAGCTGGATGATAAATTGGATTTTTAATATATTCCAGTTGCCGCACGGTATGCTCTTCCTCTGACCCACGTGATTAATTACGCTCCATTCAATTAAACGATTGCACTTGAGGCTGTACGGGCGAGGGCCATTGTGCACGGTGTCTGGCGATGACGAATTCATAATAACAGTGTACAGCATGTGAACTTGCACCACATGGATTATTGAGGTTTCGCTTGTTATCATAATGATTGAATTTCGATTAGTTATTGTCGCTACCACGCGTGATCGTTCCACTGCGATAAAACTGTTATCCTTTCCAGCTTTATAGCACCCGCAAAATCCATGATACAGCATTTACCATCATTTAAACTCCCATAACTAAATGTGCAGTGATAAAATAAAGTTTAAACATAATGCCAACACACGGATACACCTTCCATTTCCACTCAAAGCGACAGAAATGAAGCATCAAGATCAACACAACGGAAAGACATATTGAAACACTGCTGGTTTTCCTTCCACCGGAAAACGAAGAGCATTTTCTCGCAGATCGCAAGACATCTGAAAAAGGGAGAAGAAAGTATCATTCAGGCAAAAGTTGGTTAATTAGATAAATGGAAAATTTCGCACAAACATTTGCCAGCCCACTGCGATTGCTGAGTGGCAGCATCATCTGTCCGAACTTAACGCGAGAACACCCGCAAGACAGCTTCCACGATTTGGGGAAGGGGGCGAGAACAAGGCCTTGTTGCCATCAGTCGTACAATAATGCTAA
>NC_064878.1:2232500-2247500 GCF_943734665.1 Anopheles aquasalis | reverse complement strand
AGCCAATTTCATCACGCCTTGTAAACTATTTTCAATAAAAAAAAACTGCAATCGAATTTTATCAGAGTCGGAGTTTCTTATCATAGAAAGCCCGGAAGTGAGTCAACCGCATGGATAGTCAGTTTTCATCTTTGCAATTAGATCCTTACACGCCATGCAGCAGCATGCGAACAGCTAAGTTTCACTTGCTCCTCACCGACCGGAGATGATTGCAGTTTAGCGTGGAAGTACGAAGCAGAAGAAATCCTGCTCCGGCCAACTCACAAATTGAGCCTTACTGCGTACTGCCATATTACAAAAGTTGAACCTCCCCAGACAAGACTCTACGCTGGGAAAAACTGATTAAGCAACTGTGAAGTATTAACCGGGAGGAACCACCCGGAACAGTCTAATACTGGTGAGGCGCCGTCAAGAAGCAAACTTTCCGTTCCGTTCCCTCTTTTTTTACTACTCCAACCATCCTGCGGACCACGGGCAGCTCCATTTCCCTGAACCATTCTGCCATTGGCATCCACCGGGACTTCAAACGCGTGACGTACGCACCCCGATGCATCGTGCAATTCGCATCCTTTCGCAGTGAGAGAAAAAGAGAGCGAACGGATGAAGTCGGTGCGTCGGTCGAGGTAGCAGCCAAGATTGGCCGATAACAAGCCCGAGCTGTACTTACCAGCAGCTTTTTAATACAAACCGCAGCATCAGTAGCAGAAGCTCTTGTTTCGAGGCCAAAATAAAATTCTTTATTAAAAAAAAGTTTCCCCCCCATTTTCCGGCACACTTCCTGCGGTCGGTTGATGCAGCCCTACCCCCTGTGCATTATGCGAGCAAAAGTTCGAACTCGATGCTGGAGTTTCTGGGAATTTCCTTCTTCACCGGTACAATGGGATCACTTCATTCACACGCCGAGATGTTTCAGTTCGTTTGTGATATTCAAAATTGAAAGAGGTTTTCATCATATTCTTGAAATGCTGATAACAATACACACCGAAATCACTTTTACCAATACTGAATTGATACCTCAAGGTGAGATGCCTCAAACGATTGCACCCGAAAACGGTTCTTTCCAGTTAAGTTGCTGCCAGTTGCTGTCTTGTTTCATATTGATCGATAGTTGAGCAAACCGCCAAGCATTGGCCACTGGACTGGCCGTTACTGGCCGGGAACTGGAACGGATCGAACCAATTCCATTGAATTGGCTGAAGAAGATGGGACAAACAGGATCGTTTTGTTTTATAATTTGTATCGCTACATTATGCTCTCGTTGACTCTGGCTGCCATCGTCACCGACGTCGCTGGACGACGAAAGCAAATGCCAATGCGCCGGTCCCCAAACCATGTTGTCATCGACAGTCGTCACCATCGGGGCCCAATCTCACTGTTGCCAATCAACTATCTAACGTCCATCCGCCAATGTGCTACTTACCGATGAAATTGGATTCTGGTTTCGTCGTTCCCGTGCTCCAGCACTTCGTTCTCTGCTGCTACTGGTTGCTGCTGCTGCTGCTACTGGAAAGCCACTCAATGTGCGATTTGAAACCAGACATCGGGCGAAGGGGAGGAGAGAAAACGGGGAAGAGTTGTACGGTCTAAATGACACCGAAATTGGATTAGCTAATTCTTGCTGCCGTTAACTCTGTACTATTCAAACCCATTTCTCCGTATCCGATGCGATAGGTGCGGGTCTCCGGGACCGGATAAAGTCGATGAGGAGATTTTTATGCACTTTCCGAGAGCCCGACAGTATGTGTCCCAGTTAGGCGACGGTGAACCGTGCCATTCGTTTGGCTTCGGATAAGAATATTTTTACTGCATCGTCACCCAACGGGTGTAGGAATGCAAAAGGAATTAAGCACGGGCGCCTGAAGCGGTGGGGGGGGGGGGGTAATTCAATTTCATGCTGCAACACCACCACCCATCGTATAGCGATGCCGTGGCGTTACAACTGCCGCTTGTCCTGAGTAATAGAAGCTGTCCGCAAGCCAGTGCCAATACCGTTATCGATATGTTCCCGTTGACACCTCGACGAATATTGAAAGTGAATAAGTTCCTCCCCCGTTTTTTGTCATTTACTTCAAGAACATTTCATTTCCGACACTGAATCCCATTACGAGCCCAATCATTTCCTTTCAAAAATTAACAAACATACTCTTGAAAAATGAATAATTTTTGCAGAAATGTTGACATGGTTATTTTTTATCATCTTTTCGATTGCGATGACTCGCAACGTGGCCTCACTTTAGATAAAGTTAAGAATCCAGCTACGGACAGACGAAATACGCACAAACACATCCGGTCGACCGCTGGCACAGGACTCCACGGACCACGAGGCCACACCGATTGCATAATTGTCCAGCACAAGCGCACCACCCTCGTCTCCCTAGGAACCAGAGAAAAAACCGCATTTAGAAGCAGAAACGGACTACGGAGGAACTTAAAACTTACGCCACAAATTCCCTGGCCCTCGCGAGTGAGCGTACAGAGCGACGATGGTCCAATGCGCCATCCTTCTGCGCCCAGGAAGCTCGCACAGTCATCGTTGCTGAGCGTGTTGACGTTAAGGAAGTTTAGCGCGTTAGAGTTTCCACCTCCATCCTACAAAAGGAATCGATAGCAGATATTAATTGTCACCATCTCCTAGGTCACTACGCGTGGATCAGACCTGGATGGCTCCCCAACCGAACACACGAGCACGAACGGCGGTGCCAATCACATCGGGCGATAGGGCGAGAGGTTGAACTGATTGCGTCAAAATTAATGGAATGGCCGTCTGGAACAGGGCGACATCGTTCTCGAGCGTATTGACGTTGTAATTCGGGTGCACGATGATCTGGATGCCCCAATACGGAACGGCAACGGTGTTTAGGAAGCGCGTTCCAGCGACCGCCATCGTAGCCGTGGCAATTCGTCCCGTCAAACAGTTGGCCGTCGATAGCACGAAGCGATTACTCAACAGAGTACCACCACAGAGGTGCGAGTTGAGCGAATTGCGCAGTGACACCATCCACGGAGCATCGCCTGCTACGGTAGCGATCCCCCCGACGATACGTCTGTCAGGAGTAGCTAGAGGACCGAATCCCTTAGAGGGCAAGTTGCTGACCTTCACTTTCTGTTCTACTTACGACCAGCGGTGGCAATCGCCACCAAGACGCTAAGCACCAGCACTGCACGGAACATGTTGTATCGAAGCGGATCACAAAGGATACTGAACCGAATCGTCTTTCAGAGGCAGTCTTTTATCACCAGACGGGCCTTCCGAATTGCACACCGATTAAGATAAAGCTACGCGTTAAGTAGCTCGCGATGACGAAGCTCTGGCGTCATTCACTATCAGCAAATCTAATCGAACCCCCTGGCGCGTGATGTTGCACGATATGAAGACGAAGTAAGAAGAAGACCAAACGCCTCTTGCTGTCACAAACACATCAGCATTCACGCTGGAATGCGAGCTTTATTCTGGTGCCGTGTGTTTCCGGAACAGCCCACCAATTTAGTGTACACTCGTGATGGCAGTGACCCAGGAACGGTATGAAGCGACGCGTACGTAGACATCGGGATAACCAGCGGCACATGGGATGCCCCAGGATACCAAACCTACCAGCTCACCGTTGTTCACCAGTGGACCACCGGAGTCTCCCATGCAAGTTCCTTGGCTGGTACGACTGTACGTGCACAGGTTGGTTGGCGTCACGGAACGATTCTCGAGATTTGTGAACCGACGCATACACTCCCCGTTGTCGATCGTACGCAGCGCAACGTACTGCAGCACATCCGGCTGTGCCGCTGTGCTGACCGAGGTGAGACCCCAACCGGAAGCGAGCACCGCCATATTTCCCGATGCATAGTTGCGTGCCATTTTCACCGGGAAGACGGTGGTACTGAATCGGATCGATTTTTGCAGCCACAGAATGGCGATATCATTGTCCTGATTCCATCCGTTGTAGTTTGGATGCACAATGATGTCTTTGAGTTCGTAGTACGAACCACCGCGTTGTTTCGAAAGCGATCCAAGAACGGCCACAATCTCGCTCGGTTCCCGACCGATGACACAGTGGGCCGCGGTTAAAAGCCAACGATCACCGATGATCGCTCCACCGCAGAAATGAAAATCGAACGCCGTTCGCAGTGACACCTGGTACGGGAACTGGCCCGTTACTGCATCCTGCCCACCGATGATCCGGCCCATCCAGTCAGCCGTTTCGCCGCCATTCTCTGTGGGAAATGACATGCAACCAGTGCAGTGAAGTTGATGATGGTGCCACGTGTAGCTCACGATTCCTACCTGTAGCACTGGCCAACACCACCAAACACAACACCGAGAGGGCACAGAAGCGTTTCATTGCGCTGCGTTTTGGCTGCTGATCCGATCCGATTGTGCTTTGGCACTGTGCTATCTCCGCAACGATTTTATAGTCAGCTTGGTTTTTGCTTCGTTCGTTCGGCCGCTCGTCTTTATCGGCAGCTGCGGGCAGTAGCTGGCATGCGATGACATGACAGTGCAGCGCAATTGACAACGTACAACGCCAGCGACATGCAGGCCCGATAAGTGGATCAGTGGTTCCCGGTGTTACGCCTGTCAGACGCCTGCCACTCACTCAATCTACACCGTTCTGATTGATGGGCTCGCGTCTGCACGCTCCTAGAGGCCTCGCGCGACTAACAACACATCATGCACGATACATACATTCGATTTATTCAGCTACAACTAAGACCTTAGATTAGTGTGTGCGCCAGAATCCAGCCACGGTGAGATGAGATCCGAGCGTACACATCGGGATATCCTTCACCGCACGGAATGCCCCACGAAACGATGCCATGCAGTTCAGCACCGTGCACCAGCGGGCTTCCTGCGTCTCCCAGACACGTGCCCTCACCAACGGGGCTAGAGCTGCAGAGCGTTGAGGTGTAGATGCGCTCATCGTAAGGCGAAGCGAACCGTGCACGGCACTCCAACTCAGAGATCACGTTCACCGCAATGTACTGCAGATTGTCTGGGAACGTTGGGTTGGAGAACTGAAACGACAGAAAACATCAGCTACGGGTTTCGATTCTAAAAACCGCTGGTAATACTCACTTCTAAACGACCCCAACCGGACACCAGAGCACCGTAGGCTACTGCGATCCGGTACGATCCCAGCTGTACACCCTGGACGGCATCACTGAGCACCATTGGGGTGGAAACGCGAACAACGGCCACATCGTTGGCCAACGTGGCGGAGGCAAAGTTGGGATGCATGATGATGCGTCGCAGTCCGAGATTGTAGCCTCCCTGGCTCAACCGGTACGCACCGACAATAACCCGGGTATCATCGAGCGTTCGTCCAAAAACACAGGAAGCTGCCGTGATGACCCATTGCCGGTTCAGGACGGCACCGCCACAAATGTGCATCCCGTCGAGCGTGCGGAGCGATGCTTGGTACGGGAAGTCTCCATCCTGCGCGTAACGTCCACCAACGATGCGTCCTTTCCACTGTTTGTACGATGGATCGTCCATTGCGGATCCAGTAGCAGTCGCCACCACCATCATCAGGTAGCTGACGATCAGCACCGCAGCTGCAGCGACGTTACGGGACATTGTGCTTTTCTTTGGCGTACACTTCACTCTCGGACGGTTTCTTACTATCGTTTGTCCTCAGTCAGGGAAAGATCAACGGTTTTTATACCTCAGTTCTCAACCCTCAATCGCAAAGGGAGAAGTGCTTATCACTAAGCCGTTCACGGCGGCGCAGCTGCGTTAATAGCATTAGGATCACTGATAATACCGGCCACCTTATCCCGTAGACATGGGCTGATAATGCATAATCCGATTGAGCATTACGCCACGTGCTAAAATGCAACACACGATGGTGACGATGATTCGCCAATTTCCGTTCGCTATTGAATTTTCGACAACCCATTCCGCTCTCTCCGTAAACACAGGTTAGCGTTTGGTTTTTGGCGTTTATAGGGTGGTGGTCTGCTTGGTGCTGCTGCAGGTGTTTAACGCGTGCTAATCAATGCAATTAGGTAACCTAATCTAAGGCATCCTTCTTATCTAACCTGGCCCGGCGTCTGGTGATGGCTACCTTTAGCCGCCATCGAGAAGTAAGAAAATGAAAACGTATCATAAAACCATCTGTTATCGGCTTCAGTGCAACAGCCATTTATGGCCTATTACAACACGCGCGCTTATTTTTAGAATCCATCTTTGTCTGCCAAAATGTTGCTGATCACGTCGTGGTCTGAATTGCGTCGAAGTCACCCAAAGGTTAACCCCTGAATGCTTCCCGAAAAAAATGTGCGTTGCCATATTTTTTATAGCAACGGCCAGTCGCAACAATCCAACTCATCAGTGCAATCCCCAGAAAAAGAAACGGGAAAATTGTCGGAAAAAATATCCTTGGGCCTAAAGTGGATTTTTGAAACGAGGGACTAGATAAGTAGTGAATTATTTTAAATTAATTATTCGTTTGTATCGACAACGATAAATTTTACGGGATTTGTAGAATCCCCAGATCAAGTAACCATTGCCAGTGATGGAAACTACCACGCTGCATTATTTGGTCGTATAAAAAACTATTAGGATATTAATTAACATCCCCGAAAGAATGAATCACGTTTGATGTTCCGAATAATTGTCACAGGATACCAGGACAGCAATGATCAAACATGAGAATTGAGTTCATTCAAATACACCAAACAAACACGTGATCGTATTGCATGTGCATCCAAATTTTTGTTAAAATAGCAAACATTATCTCATGACGAAAACAACCTTTCTTTCGATTTTCCATAGATAACACCATTGGAATTGATTTGACAATTTGTTGTATTGGAATCTCACAGGATCATTTTCATTTCATCACAAACAGTGTACGATCGCTTAGACGGCGTTGGCGGTGATCCAGCCGACGAACGACGAAACACGGGCGAACACATCGGGCATGCCAAGACCGCACGGGATACCCCACGATACGATTCCGTGGACGGCACCACCCTGAGTCAGTGGGCCACCCGAATCTCCCATGCACAGTCCCTGTCCGGATGGGCTGAGCGTGCAGACGGTGTGGTCGTGGACGCGCCCGGCATTGGCCGCGGTGTGACGGTTACGGCAGTCAGCCAGGGTGATGATCTGGGTGTTCAGGAACTGCAGATGGTTCGGGATTCCAATGTTGGCCTGCACAAAATGGAAGGAAATTGGTTAATACCCTCAGTTCACACGGATCGTGTTCGCGGGCGAACGGTACTTACTCCAAGCTGGCCCCATCCGGAAGCGGTAGCACCTCCACCGGTGACAAAGTTCGAGCCAAGAGCGATCGGCTGCACAGCGGCATTGTAGGTGATGAAGGAAGCGGTCTGCACCAGCGAAACATCGTTGGCGAGGGTGTTGCCGTTGTAGGACGGGTGGTTGACGATACGGGCGGTGGCGTGGCTAACACCTCCACTGTTCAGGAAGATGGTTCCAACCACGGTGATGGTGTTTCCGGTAGTACGGCCAACGGTGCAGTGAGCAGCGGACAGCACGTAGCGGTTGTTGATGATGGATCCGCCGCAGAAATGCGCATTGCCAGCCGATCGCAGCGACACCTGGAACGGGAACTGGTTCGTTCCAGCGTTCTGGCCTCCCACAATACGTCCAGCCCACTCGGTGAACTCTGGCGACAGAGCTGTGGAAGGGAAAGGAGAGAGAGAGAGAGAGCACGGCAACAGTTAGTTCACCCTCGAAACCGAACACTTCTCACTACACGACGTACTTCCAGCGAGGGCCGAAACGGCAAATCCGATGGTAAGCAGAACGCTGAGACGGAACATGATGCAGCGATGGTTTGTTGGTTAGTTCCCGAGCTGGCACTCGTTTTATATACCCATCCGTCGCTGCACAAAACTCATTCCAAAGGAACCCAAACCACGCATACACGGTAATCTATGCCCCAGACGCCAAAGATTTGTAAATTGATGTAAAATTTTGATTTATGGGACCCTGCTTATCACGCCTGATAAGGTGGCGTTGCTACTGGGTTGAGGCTCCACCGCTCTTCTCGTTGAGACTTAGGAAAACCCCAAACGACATTCAAGTGCAACCGTCCATCAATTCCACCATGAGTTCAGGTAACAATCAAAGATGTAAAGCAAATTTAATTTCAAAAATAAATCCCCCCTTTGTGTGGCGTCTCCATCGGCGTTCGCTAAACATCGCCTTTCGTTCACGATTGAAAATTGGTTTTTAGGGGGGGCTTTGGTATTTATTTACTTTTGTGACACATGTTTTTAACATTTTTCTCTGTAAGCTGATCCTTTCAAGAGTAGTGTGTAAAAGTTTTGGATCAATCGAAGGAAAACTGACCAAGTTACAGATTTTTTTAAATCCGCGTTTCATACATGGCGCGTTTCCCAAAACCAACATTTTCAAAGTCGGTGCCCATCGTACCGTAAAAACTACTGGGCCGATCGATTTGAAATTTTTAACACATAATCTGTACACTCTTTGCCAAGTAGTCCCGTCGGGATTTCATTTAAATTGTTGATACTTTTTTTGTAAAAATTATGTAAAGCTCGTTTTTTTTGCAGAATCGCAAAAAGCATCACTTTTTTAACTTCAAAAATCAGCCAAAAATCGAAAAATTGGAATATCAACAAAATCTCTCCGGAGCTACTTAGATAAGTTTATAATCTTTGTAACGAATATCGATTTGTATTTTTCTGATGACCCATCACGCAGCTACAATGGGCGCCAGAAAAAGTACCTTTGTGACGACACGCCTACCAAAATTTGATGCCACGGGTTAATTTTTCAATGAATGTTGCTCAAAATGATACCAAATATTTTTCAAAAATTGTAAATTATTATGGCATTTACTTGAAACATTAAAGTTGAATGGTTACGTTACAAAAAATCGTCATAAACGGGCCTTTTTTTGGCCCGAAAGTACCGAAATCCCCCCTTAAACTAAGTCTCCAAATCCTTTTCGCTTAAACCCAAATTTCAGTCATTCACGATTGCAAAACCATTACAATATCTTATCGAAAGAGCGTTGCGAAGGGTAACAGCGTCAGCACAAAAGCGAATATCATCATTCATGCTCAAATCTGCGGCGTGTTGCCCGTTATCAGTTATCGCCGTAGATATCAATCGATGGTATCAATTACGGAATAACCGACTTGCCGATCGTGTAATGCGAGTGCGCTGGGAAAGTACAGCAACACTGCACACATTACCCTTATCGGATTGGTTACAATTATAGAACGGCGTCCCCTACAAGCCAAGTTTACCCTTGAGACCGTGACACTCCGTGACCAAAAAAACGATAAAGGTTGTCCCCAAGTCACTCTCCGACGTCAGTCTGACCAGCTTCCTGTACTCCAATCTGTTTAATATCAATCTCTGCAACTTACTTGAGCACACTCGCTGCGCGTTAATGCCTTTCGCTTCTGTTGCGTACCATTCCATTGTCCATTGCCCTGCGATGCATTCGTCGAAAATCGGGTCAAACAAACTACCCCGGGTCCCTGCCGTGACATCGGTGCCACACACTAGCTTCTATCGATCCAACAAAATCGTTTTCCATCAGCTGGTAGGCTGCATTGTTTGATTCACTTTCATTCACGTACCCACCGCCAGCATGGACGTACCACCGATGGAAACACGCTCTAGTGAAGATCCGGACGTTCGGAAAGCCTTCTCCGAGAGTATTCTTCATCTTTTGCGTCCACTGTCAGCGCTCGAGATGGCCGAATCCGTGGTGCAGCAACCATCATCAAGATGTGACTCAGCCATTTCCGGCCGCAGTGGCTTATCAGAGCCGTTCAGCGATTTAGATGAATCTTACATTCTTTTGGATCAACGTGCAAAGGTAAAAAACCGAAGAGAACAGACAGTGGGCGCCTCATGATTCTTCATTACTCTCCCGTTCCGTTTACATTTACCAATGGCAGCAACCGGGCAGCGATGAAGGTGACGATATGATGCTGCTCAACCAGTTTACCGCCGAGTTCCGGCACGTCTATGATCAACTGCTTGCCGAGCAGCAGCAACGGGAGCAGCAGCCGGGCCCGGCAGTGGAAGTGGAAAATGCCGAAGATTTATTATTGCCACCGAGCGACAGTGCCGCAGGTGAAGCGGAACCAGAACCAGACGCTAGGCGGACGAGTGATTTTCCGATGTTCGAAGCGGCACCGAGTGGCTTTAGTGCAGAGTTTCAAAGTTTCATCGACGAGATGCTCCACAAGTGTAACCTTAAGCATCACCTGGACGAGCAGCAAAAGCAGCAGTCGCACCGTGGCCGTGGCCGTCGGCAGCGCAAAGTGCAACCGATCGATCCGAAGGAGCAGCAGCAGCTGCTGCTGCTAGAACCCGCCGACCGTGATTCACTGTCCGGGGTGTGGTGTATGCTGGATGCGGTCTCTGAACCGAACGGTTTCCCAATCACCGATGGACCGTACGATCTGTACGAGGACGAGCGCTTTGCCTGGTTGCTCGGGGAGGACATACCCTGGGCACGGCTCGAAGTATCACGCAAGCGGTGCGAGCAGTGGCTCAAGATGGGTCCGACCGCTTCCAAGACCGACGAGAAACGCTCTCAGTCCCAGCAACGCCGCTGGTAAACGAACGGAAAGGCTCAATAGAGATCAGAATCCCCCCGAAGAACGCATTCAGTATTACTACAGCCCGGTCCGTGGCGTGCCCGTGACAGTCTCGTCTACCGTGCACCATATTTTAAAAGCGATTCACCGGAAGCCACACGCATTCATAATCGAAGGTTAGAATACCTTCCATTTCCGTCCAATAAATGCAACGCAAATTGTGTTCTCTATAGTGAAGCATCGAATCGAGTTACGACCATTTCTCTAAGCCATTTAAATGCATAAGCTGTTGGGAATATGAAAAGGAAGGACGTAAAAGAATATTCCACAGAGTGCAGTGTGCCTTCCGTTCCGTTTGGCAAACGGTGTCCCTCTTGAATTTAGTTGCAAAGTGTCACTCCATCTTGACATGTTTCTGTATGTTGAGCGGTTCATTGAAAAGGGGGGGACCAAAAACCATCAAACACATTCATCTCTTCGCTTCCGAGAAGAGATTTGTTGCCTATGAATTGGGCGATTATGTTTACCTCAAGCACACACGAATCAAAATCCCAAAATCAATTGATTGACAATGAACGTGTGAAGCCAAGGGAACTTCTACACGAAACGTTACAAAGGCATGTGCCACCTAGGGCTCGCCCTGTCCCCTATTCAAGCCCCAACACACACGCCATGCCAATCCAAATTAATTAAACGAAAACTTTACACTCCTCCACACCGTCACTATAAGGACGCTTGTTTGCTTAGCAAGCGTCAACCAGCGCCTGCGGCCCGTGCCGTCCGACCCTTCACGTTATTCTCAAGTCTCGGCCGTTGCCTGACATAGACGAACGGTTACGTGACACGATAGACGCTCCTCCTAGACATAACACCCTTGCTCGCACACGTGTCATTGTCGGCCAACCAGGAGCTCCGGTGCTAGGAGGGTTTAATCCATCGACAGTGCAACAGCAGAGCTTCGTTTCCGGTAGAGCCAACACCGGCACTGAGACTCTGTGTTTGGTCTGAGACAAACAAAAACCTTCCTTCTTCATGCAAACATGCCACTTAATGGCTAACCTCTATCCATGCTCGGCATGTTGGGGGGGATTTGACGACAACTCTCCATCGACAACCAGCCATGTTCTCATGGGTTGCTGTTGTACCATTTTTACGATCAGCCATCGTGGATCCCTTGCGGGAAGCCAATCGCCAAAATCGCCGCGGAGCGAGCGAGAGAGCGCCGCCTCGGCGCCTGCTTCGTTTCATAAATTTAATCAAAACTAATGACAGCGACATTAGTATGCCAAGTCAGATTTTACCAATTAATTCAGCGGCGTGCCCGTTCCCGGACGGCCAATGATGGTCACGCCATTTCCGTCGCCACGTACGTTCGCCACGGATGTGCACTTCGGGGGGGGGTGAGCGAGGTTGAAATATCACCCGCTACTCCTCGGGAACCGAGTGCGGCATGGAGAGTGTGAACACCGTGAACTATTGTTTCGTAAATTTGAGAACTGGCAACTGAAGCTGGAGCTCCCGACTGCAACGGATGTTGCAAATGTGTTGCACCATTCCGGGTGGGCTAGGAAACACTAGGATATGATCGATGTGGATCGTAATTCCCTGACGTGCCAGCATGCCAGCATGCCAACGTGCAGTCGTACTCGGGCACAGCGCAAAAAAAGGACTTCCCATTCCAATGCCAATGTGCCGACGAAAAGCGAACGAAAGGAAACTGGAAACAGCTCTCCGTTTACTCACTCAAACATCGTTTGTTTTCCATTTTCCCCTGAAAAACGGCTCTCCAGTAATTAGCGACAACAACAACCATTCATTAGCTACAAAGCTACAAAGCTACAAAGCGACTCAATGCAAACGAACCAGTTGGCCGTTCGTTTAGTCTGCTTTATTAACAGACATTTGTCTATCCTTTTGCTCATGTTTATGTTGAGAATGTTGCAACAAATGTCCCTAATTGGTGCCTATCACTCAGCTGCCTGATTACTGTCTGTAGGAGAAAGAGAAACAAATCTTTGAACAGCGATCATTTACTTAATCGGCTTTATTGCCTAGGTTATGCAAATCTGTGCCTCCAACGATTTACCTCAACTTAATGGAATCAAATGCACTGCAAATTAGCACTCAACCTTCCCGTTAGCCAAGGAGTGTACGAGAGACAAGTGGATGAATGCTCTAACACTGGCCGAAGAAGTTTGGTCTGTGGCTCCGCACAGTAATTGGCAAGATTGCTCGCTAACCCTCCCTTGCATTTACGACAAAACCTCAAGACAAACCGCCAACCCTAGGGCCTCCTCCTGTCCACGTACTCACAGCTCGCAACTGGGCACGAATACTTACGAAAGTTTATGTTAATTGTCATAAAGGATTACAGCTCCGGAGCTGCTAAGCAAAGCTCACGAACTACAAGTTGACCAAAAACCCGAGGCCCTATTTTGCACCCCCCCCCCCCCCCCCCAAGAGCCCTTCAAAATCATTGTCGACTTATAAGGAGCGGAGGTGTAAGGAAAAAATAGACGACGACGAGAGTGAGTGTTGTAATTTATCTTGATAATTTATGAGGTGTCGCTTCCACCAGTCGGCGCCTTTTGGTTAAGCGTACCACCGTCTCATCTGTTTCTGACCACAAGTTTAACCATTTTTTGCCACCAGTCCCGCTGCTCTAGCAGCGAGCGCAATGGGAAACGATACGGATTAGGAGACAGCCCGACGAAAACCGCAACATAGCAAAAGTATGCACAGCTACAACCAGGAACACATGCGTGCAGTAGTGCAACGGAAGCAGCTAGTTAGTTAGCTGCTCTCAAATTCATAGCACACTACGAGCATAATGATTTCAATTTACTTCACCACACCATATTTGAGTGTAGAGCACCTGTACAACTTGTGCGAAACTTGGAACTGGTGTTGGATGTTGTGTTCGCAGCAGGTGCAGTTGTTTGGAACCACCACTTCTGTACACACTACTTACGAGCTCTTGCAAGAGGATTAGCAATGCGTTCAAGGATTTCGTGGGAAAGATACTATCCCACCACGACGGATAGTGCCTTATGCTACCCGTGAAGAACAATAATTCATGCTTCACTGTTTTATAAAAGTAACAAAGGATGAATAGTTTGAAGGATCAGAGAATACGAGAGAAAGAATTGGACGTTCAGCTGATGTACTATAAATACCTTTGGTGGTAAAATAGGATGGCAGGTGCATCACGAAATACACATGCAGCCATGTTATGCTAGTGACGCTAGAACTGGTAAATGGAATTCCTTATTCACTTGCCAACAGCCGTCGTCTCTTGTATGTGAAAGTGAATTCCAGCCCCATTCCCCAACCAACCATAACGTTTACATTGGCAGCACCACGAGAATGTAAACCCACGGCGGCGATGAAAATAAGGAAAATATTTTCCAAGAATACTCTTTTTTTATCAGCCTCGCTTCGAAAACATGGCCAGGCACCAGCAGAAGACAGTCGGAAAGGGAAAATAAAGGATGTGTGTGCGCCCCCACTAGCATGCGGCCTGGTGGGAAAACAAATGGATGCGGAATGATGAAATGCTAAGCAGGCCATGGAGCAAATAATGATGACGAGCTCGGTGACGACGGTGTCGCCAACGGTGTTTCTAACGATCATGCAAAACGCAGGATGCGGTGGTACACACATAAAACTACCATCACCTTCAGCGCTTCGTTCGTAGTAGCCCTGTTGGCCATCCTGTTGTTTCCCTTAGTGATGACGAGTTTAGTGATGAACTACATGCAGTGCTTGTGCCGGAGACTAACCGACACTCTTCACCTGCACGTTTCACAGCAGCGTTTCTTTTTTTTTCCTTCTTTCTCTTTGCATTTACCTTATGTTATGTCTCGGTCCAAGAATGGCATTCAAATGGTGGTGAACGATGTGAGGACAACGCGTCAAAGTATGCAAATTACTGCAAATAAATTCTCCCTACAGCCCAGCGGTCGGTTGTGCGAAGAGGTATAAGAGCACGGTTTACAGCAGAGCGTCCTTCCGACAAACGCTAGTAGACCCACCAGGTAAAGCAAGGTTCTCCTTTCCATTTCAGCAAGAACCAACTGCATCCATGCTACCGATCCAACGCACCACCGCCACCAAAGATACGAATATTCCGTTCGTTCTATCGTCATTGTCGCGTCGTTAGCGTTTGAAAATGTGGTGTAGAGAGGTGGAAATGAAGATATACATCGCACCACGCACCATCGCACAGGAGTGGCAGGAACTAGAATGTTAAATAATCAAAAAGGCATTCCCGGTATCAGTATGAAGCATGGTGTGCTCTTGTGGTCTCTCGTCCTTGTCACTCAGCGACTTTGTTATATCACTTAGTCGTGTCATGGAAGTTACCTTATCTCACCACGTGCGATTGTTCTTCCTCCCTACACATCCACCTTAATCATTACCATCGTCATCATCGTCCCCATTTGT
>NC_064878.1:2227500-2230000 GCF_943734665.1 Anopheles aquasalis | reverse complement strand
CTCTTGCGTTGGCAACCGGGAGGGCTGCGGCCCACTGCGGCCCACTGCGGCCTTGCCCCTTGCCTGAGCTACCTGATTATACCGAGGTTCAGGCAGTGCCAGGCTGCGGCTTCACGGGATGACTCATCTTATCCTTGAGTGCATCCTCGAAACCCCATGCCATGCCAAGATTTGTGTGCACTTTTATACGCTTCTTAGCATTCTCTAGAGGGCCTCGTGTTACGATCCTTATCCACCGTACAGACCACGCGCAAGTATCCACCATTCAAGGTCTCTATGAAGAGGCGCTTGAGCTCAGAAATGTATCCATTTCCCTGTGCCACCACGAACGACGACTCATTTATTTATCGGCCACTGGTCGGCTGGTGCTGGTGCTGGTACTGGTCGAGTACTGTGTGCGACGAATCGACAGCACCAGGCCAGAGCCTAAATGTTAAATGGCTTTTTTATGCCAAACACGATTGGAGCGAAACTTTAGAAAATTAAATCTTGCTTTTATGGCCAAATCAATCAAACTGCTTTCTCAAAGTGTTTCCCCATCATTCATTTCCCTCATCCCTCAACGGTACGGGGTCTCGAGCGCTCGTTTCATCATGCGAGTAGGATGGGCTCGCCGGAACGGAACGGAATTGAACGGACGAAGGACAGCCACTTGATCTTATGAATTATAACCTGTTTTGGACCACCACCACCACCGGTAGCACCACCGGTGTACGAGATGCAGCGAGACATATTGCAATCGTTGCAGCTGCTTAAACGGGGGTTTCCTTTTTGGGATTTTTCCCAACAACCGGCCATATGTCCTGCAGGTGCATACTGAGCGGCTTCGTTCCGAAAACGGGTTCATGAAAAATGTAATCGATTCTCCGATAACGGGATGATTTGATTGCTTCTGAAGGGAAGTTTGGAATTTTCGGGAAATTTATAGACTGAACACCCTCTATCAGTAACCGAAGCTAGTTGCTTAGATAAGTTAAAGTGTTTTCCTCTGACGTTTTATTGCCATTTTTTAAAGGTTACAGTGCCGTTGAACCAATGTTGGGCGAGGTTTCGTAGTAGCCTTTGATGAAGCACGTAACCATCGCCGTAGGGTTCTTGGCGTGACTTGCTTTATCGCTTTTGCAGTTTTTGCTTAAGAATTGACCATAATTGACATCGGACCTTGGCACATTTGCTGACCAAGAGTAAGTTGTTGAAGGTGGAAGCTACGTATTTCGAAGTCGGGGTGGTTGAGTGCGCTTCGTGTAGATAAGAGCTAACGTCGCCATAAGGAATCTCGTCACCAGATAACTTCCCTTCATACTACTAACGAACGCACCAACCAGTTCCAGGAGTAAGTGCCCCGGGGCCGAGTCGTCCAGTAGCCTATTTTATACAGTTTCTCCAGCAGGTGATACCAAACCCGTAGTCGAGAATGTAACTGATACAGTCACGAGTGAAACGTGGACCCATGGAACGCCCATGACGACCATCGAGTAGGCTCAGTACGGGTTACTGAAGCAGCTTGCAGGCCACAGATTCATCCACTTTTGAGCATCCATCTTTGAAAAGGTTCCCATCACAGCACATGAAAGTGAACCTGGTACAACGGGTCGAAAGCCTCGTTCCGTTCCGGTCAACTCCGAAGTACAGGATAAATTCATGCCGCCCATACTGGTGCACAACATGCAGACAGTACGTGCCCACCGTATTCTCCTGTCATCATCGGAGAATGCCATGGACGCAACGATGCTCGAGATAAGCAGGCTAAGATTTTTCGTAAATTGACGCGCCCCGCCTCGGCCTGTCCAAGAGATAAAAAGAGTTGTTTGTTGGTCTGGTTGTGGCCATAGCATCGTCTCATTCCACCTCACTAACAAGCCAAAGCGAAAGTCCAGCAAACGACGCAGTGGCTGGCATTACACCCTCAGATACTGATCCCTCGAGAAATTAGCCTTGAAAATAAGGTGACCAGCCATCCAGCGTGGTCGAGAATCCGATACCACCGAAGATAATCCACGAACCAGCCACGCCATCAGTTGTACGCCAATCACTTTAACAATGCGGTTACCATTACGGAGTCGGAGAGTCGTTGTTGGGCTCGGGTTGATTGCAAACTCTCGGCCGTCGTCCGGCACACGGGACCGTCGTTCTGCTCCGTTGTTTCCGCTGTTTGCAGACTGTTTCGCAAATGTTTCAGAGGAGCAACTTGTCGTCCAGCAAGGTCACCACCAGCGTCAACACGAGGGGAGATAAAAACCCATAATTGCAACAGCCAGCGATGGAGAAACACGTGGCATCGGACGATGTTCGCTGAGAATCTCGTAGAAGGGTCGTACTGTGCCGATGAAAGGCTTCCTGTCCGTCTACCGGCTGTAAGATGTGGCCAGTGGCACCGCTAAGGACATCCACTTGTCAGCATGACCGATCCCGGGGCGAACATAAACCGGAACACAAGCCACTTCACCAGCAGCAGCAGCAGCGGCAGCACAATGTCCTCAATCCGATTGCGACCATCGGT
>NC_064878.1:2207500-2217500 GCF_943734665.1 Anopheles aquasalis | reverse complement strand
GACACACCTCTCGGCTCGTCGTAACGGAAGCCGCTGAAACCGGTACCAGCCGGGGACGTGCCTCCAAAAATGTGCGCCCTAGACACCCCCTCGTGTTATGCTGTCCTTCTATGCTGCTGCTGCTATTTCTCAACATAAGTCTCGACCGTCGAGCGCTATTTCAACACCCAGCGTGTCTGTGAGATCGTCTATGTAGTGGTAAAGAGCTGCGGCAGCAGCAGCAGCACGCATCACGCCACATCGGATGATTTCCCTTCCGATCCACCAGTTCCCCACTCTCTTTCTCTCTCTCTCGTTGGTTCCCGCATCTTCGAAAGTGACTCTACGAACTATCCCGATGGTACCGGGTGCGTACGGTTCCAGACGAGGGGGGATGCTTCTAGAAGAAACCCTACAAAAAGGGACACCGAGAGAGGGCTGGTGCTGGGAGGTGTGGGTGTGGTGGATCAACATTTTTGGAGGCACGTCTCTCGCTGGTCGCGTAGTGCGCACGACCAGTTCCCTTGTCTCGCGATTAGACGGCTTTTGCGTCGTAGCCAAATGTCGTGCGGCGGCGGCGGCGCAAGATATGAACAACAATCTCGAGGTCACACGCCATATATAATCCCTTCAAAAACCGGGCGAGCCCTTCGACAGTGACACCCCCCGCAGGCGGATGTGTAAAGGCGGTCTGATCGAGAACACTGATCGATCGAGTTGATCTCCTTGTAGCGAATTACGACGCACAACGCCGTCCACGAAATGTGTCTGTGCAAATTCTACTCAAATTCTTATCTTATCAAACAGGATTAAGCGAAGATTAAGTGGGGAGCGAGGCCTAAAATTGACGAAACAGATTGCAAAATGCGGATAAACGGTTCATCGCGGTCAACACCAACATACAGTACGTAAAAATAAGTTTGTCCACCCCTTGCAAGAATCATTTTGGTTTGTTTTTTCATAGAAACCCTCAGCACAAAAATGTGTATCACACATCAATAGATTTGTTTTTTATTCGTCTATACTATGCTTTTTACCTTTTTCGAAAATACTTCCTAGATATAAAGATATTTATAAAAAACAGTCGAGCAAGGTAAGAAAAACACCATTCTTCACGCTTCTTAGGTGCATAACTCCATTATTTTAGACGATAAAACTATAAAACAGGCCTCAAAAAATGTTTTTTGGAATTAAAAGAACTGAAAGAACTGGTTGTTTGATTATTGTGGAGTAAAAACTGCAAAATACATGAGAGTGGATAAACTTTTTATGAATACTGTAAACAGCGGAAGCGCGTTACTGATGAAGGCGATGAGGAAGGTGGTCGTCGCAATTGATAGTTCCCCTGCTCCTCCTCCTTCCCCAGTTGTGGTCATTTCTAATCATTTAGACCCCCGCGTGGGCCCCCGGGGACTTTTCGCTATCAACCTTCGTGACCTTCAACTATAAACATTGCGTACACGCGTATCAGCAACCACCACCAGGAGCACCAGCAGCTGCGTTCGAGCATCGAGAGCGTTTTGTCCAATGCCTCGTAATCACGATAAGAGTCGGGCACTGATTCAATGCAAAGCATGACGTCAATCGGAAGGTTTGTGATGGTTGTGATAGTACGATCACTGGAAAGCATAGAATTATAGACAGCAGCAACAAAAAAAAAAAAAGCTGCGATCGTACAGAGAACATGATGGACAAACCCGGGATCATCCGATCCGATGCGATCGTACCACACCAGCCAACGGGAAGGCAGCAGCAGCAGCAAATCATAAAGGAGCGCCCGACAGATCGCATAGATGATAAGGCAGCGTGCTCAGGACTCATGAGAGTGATCTCGCGTGACCCCCTTACTTCCTTTTCCACAAAGGCACAAAGGATTGGCCGTTTGGGATCGTTTGGCCTCAAAAACGAAAAGCGATCGATCGTGATCGTCTTAACACGTTATCACAAACGGCTAATGAGGACGATGGGAGACAAACATAGAGTATGTTTTAGTGTGGCTCTCACTCATTATTAGATTGAAGTAAAATCGTGTCACTGCATTTGCGTCATTCCCCGTAATCGAGGGTACGATTTGTGGCTCTCTCTCTGTCTCTCCCTCTCTCTCTCTCTCTCTGATCTCGTAATCAGTGGTCAGGAAGTGGTGTTGAGCAGTAGTATTAGCATCGTGGCTATTAGGCGGGGCAGCTGCAACGTGCCAATAGGCCAGCAATTGGTCAATGGTTTTAATCGGATAAATCATCGGATCCAACTGTCGCTCCACGTGCGCATTGCCCAAAGGCCCCGCGCTTTACCTCGATGTTCCGTTGAGCATCGTGTCACAAGCCAGCGATGATAAAACATGCGGTTGTTGCACGTGGTTTTGACCTTGCACCGATGGTGTTGCGGCGTTGTCGACGCAATTTCGCACAGAGACGAAGAGAGAGAGAGAGAGGCCATGTCTACACGCGTTCGCGACAGAGTAAATAACCTTCTGGTGGTCGCGAATCGTCATCAACACGTGACTTGTGTACTTGCACGCACTGCAGGTGAAAGGGACCGTGGCGGGGCGGGGTGGGGTGGGCTTATTGTTGCTTCACCTTCTCTACAAGATGCACGATCGCGTGTTGGGCAGGGAAAGTGTTTCGTTATTGTTGTTGTTGTTGCAGTATGGCCATTCGTCGCTCCCGGCGAGCGTTGCGATAAGAAGACTTGGAACGGCAATGGAGCGCATCCATCGCAAAAGCGCTCGATCCGCGATCCACGATCGCGTAGGTAAACGTACTTTGCAATGTGCGATTCTCCATTGCACCATCACCAACAAGCAACAGCAAATCGTGAAAGATCGCTGACCATCGCGATTCCACGCGAGATGACACAAACCACAACGACGACGAGCACCACATGAGCAACACCACCATTTGGCCGATTGTTAATTGATGCTGATGAAACGGAGCAAAGAAGGCCACGACGATGGACGATGCCAACCCAACAGTCGTCGTCGTCGTCGTTTGCAACTAATGTATTCAAAACAGAGCAGGCCACTTCCTTTTGACGCTGTCAGCAGTTCTCTAGAGGCCCCCCTCATCGGTTTTAACCTAATTTCCAGCTCACCTGCTGCTGCGGGTTGCTGTTTGTGCCACAACTTCCAACATTTACTAACGCATTTGCAATTGATCGAATTGAAGGCTGTAGTCGCTGCTAGGGGCCAGTTCAATAACCCAATTGACAGCAAATCGGGTCACCACGGCGGCGGGTGCATGATTTCTTAATCTTCCAAGCATTCCGATTGCCAGACCAAAAAAAAACCGAGGCAAATATAGAAACATTCTAATCAAGCGTCTGCGCGAGCGTCATTTCATAAGAATGAATGGCCGTCGGTGGCGAGAGATTGGGAAAACAAAATTATCTTGAAATTGTCTTGCCCACTGATAACCCAGCTCTCCATGCCGCAGTTGGCGGTGCGGAGCAAATCAAACTGCGCAAAATTGTAGAATTGCGGACCCCCCTCCGCCCCTGCTTTGGGTCGTGTCTAGCGCATTTTGCGTCACAATTAGACACCCCTTTGTGGCGCCATCGTACTGCTGCTGCTGGTGGCCAAAAATATTCGGCAGGTTCAAGGACAAACCCTGTTGCCCTTCTAATGCGTAGTTCCAGATGACGCACTGGAACACGGGAGCTCACCCTGGGCGGTACGCTAAATTTATAGACGATTGACGTGTTCGGTGGAAGCTTATGATCGAGTGCAGGATTAAGGAACGGAAATTCAACGAATTCCCACCAAACTGAGTGCAGCGGGCGCACTTCTAGATTAGATAGATAGACCGCCCCGGCAGCCCGGGACCACCTGCCTCCCTCTCGCTGTTCTTTGTGTCCGATAAGGCGGCAATCACATGATAAGCCAGGTGTTGGAACACCCCTCGAGTGTCCAAAGGGCAGTTCAATCGAAAATCCTCGCCCCAAAAGCATGATCTCATCGTCGCATCGTGGCGCTTTGTCTGGCGCAGTGGACGGGCACGCGACACATCGCCTCTCGCCGAGGCTTACGGTCGGCCAACCCTTTGCACTTCTCGCATCCGGACTTAGACAAAGGGCTAGGGCCAAGATTGAACTTCGATTCCCTCTCGTCCGGTGGGGCGGTGGGCGTGGAGCGGTGACTAAATATCGACACGATTGCGATCACTCTTCTTATGCATGATAATGCAATGCACTCGGAATAGGGCGCGTTGAGACGGTGGGGTCGGTTTCCGGCGGTGATCCTGGTGCCCTTTCTCGACACGTGTTCGATGCAATCCAGCGGCCGCCTAGAGCGGCCTCATGATTATTCTATTGATTAAATGAATCAGTTTGTTTGTTCGATTCGACCGGATGGTAAACGACGATGATCGAAGATGGCTACGAGTGCGCCTCCACGGCAATGACGCGGCATTCGATGCTCGATTGCTTTGAGATGGATGCACCACATCCAGATGCTTCGTTGTGTTGGTGAAGGAACAGGAAAGATCGTTCTTGATCGTTAATTAAGGAGCGTCTGGGGGTAAAAGAAGCTTCTTAATGCACCTGACGCCCTAGACGAACAGGTAACGGGGCCTGTCGTCAATCTTGGGTTTTTTCCTACAATAATTAGTCCCGAAATTACCGCCATTTCCTTTCCCTCCATTGTGGCCACGGTCTTTGCGGTGATTTTCGGTCAGACGAAACGTGACCCTCAGGGGGTGAGGATTCCAACGGTGCGGCCTTAACTTACCTAATGGCATGTCACAGAGCAAGCAGCAGGCGGCCAGAGAACCAGCCGAAGCGCCACTAATGCGATGCAGCAGCAGATGTGGCGCATACTTCTTGAAAGCAACCGCGACTCCGACATGGTAAATGCCGAGAAAGCCACAACCGGCGAACGAAAGATTCATCTTGAGGTCTGTTTGCGGTTGTGATGCTGCGCCCAACGTAAACTTCACTCACTTTCTATAGTCACTTTTCGTGGTTTGTTTCACTAACGTTTGGTCACTCTGATTCCTTCTTAGCGGAGGTGCTAATGATATGATGCAGCTCAAACGGATGTCTTCTAAGGTTTCAAAAACTCACTGAACGCGTAATATTTAGAACTGCAGGCTTGTTTACATTATGCCCTGAAAACACTCAAACAGAAAACACGTTGTTTAGAACTCGTTGGCCACTATAACCGATCGGATTACACAGATTTTCGTTTCTTTCAAAACCACGACGTCGATACCTGCAAACGACTGCTTTGATTGTGCGCCACTGCCACCACTGATACTTGTCAACCGAGTCGCTGTTAAAACAAAGGAGCAACGAGAGAAAGTAAGCCGCGGGATTCGGGAGCGAACGAACGAGCTGTGAGACTCCGCTGGCCGGAAAAGTTCAACTGAAACCCGCGAAGCGCCCGCACGGCTAGTTTTATACGATCGCGCGACTCCGCAGCGAGATTGTGGAGGTGACGAATCCCTCTTCTCAACGTTGTCACCGCCGTGCTCGCGCTCGCGTTTTACGCACATCGCAACCGCGCGCGCGGCCCATTATCAGCACACGCTCGATGGGGGGACACAAATACTCCCACAGCAAAAGTTGGAGGGGCGCGCACAACCCACTAGGGGAGTAAACAATTCATTCTTATTTCCAACAAGTACTAGCGGGAATTTTACTGGCTGCGAAACGGAATACCGTACCACGGCGTGCTTTTCGATGTTGTGCAGGCAGCGGTTTGAACTTGTTTGACCACGACAAGAAAAACGCCAGTATCAGCTGTTTCCGCATAACTTATTATACATTCCAGTTCGGGGCCGGACTGCCGCCGTGTGCATTCCAAACTGTGTGCGTTGCTAGGCACCCGAGTAACTGGTTGCTAGGGATCGGAACGAGGACGCCGTCCTCGCCTGTTTCTGGGTTTTTGGGATTGTTTCCAATTTTAGCGGAAGCAAACGAAAACGAAAAAGAAGGACCTCGAGTAAGGGTGACCAGCGAAAAAAAGGGGCAACTGCTCCCTTTTCTCCCTCTTTCACTCTCACACGCCGCCTTTCTCTTTCTTTCTCTTTTGCACGTGCGCTTGCTTTCAGGATTGCGCCCTTTTCCGTTATCCTTGATTTCGTGAATAGATTTCGTTCACACCTAGAGTGAAAACCTTTTGCGGTTGCCGTTTGATAATCGCAATTGATGTGCCGCTCACATGTTTTTCACTGCACTTCACGATTTTCTGAACGCGCGATCGAGACTGGTGAAGTTGGAGCGGTAAAATCGACGCGGCTTCGTGTTTTCGTTTTGAGAAATAAAATTAGAGCACAAAAACTGGATTTCTAATCACGCCACATGCGTTCACTTACACACATGCGCATTGGAACAGGCGCACTAACACCAACGTACGAACGAACGCAACGCCACCATCATGATTTTTAATTTGACAGTTGAAGCATGTTTTTCATTTTACAAACAGGGTGATCATGGAAAATTCAGAAAAGTTGATTTTATTCGCAAAGGATCTCCTTTCGATCGTTTGCTAATTTTTAAATAATTTATTTCGTTATTTTACATCAAACGAGCTGTTTTCCCCGACGCTTGTTGTCTCGGTTGTGAAATAAACACGCTAAAAAATCATCCGAAATGGTAAAAATAGGCACTCGCCGGTGCGTAGTGCCGAATTCCTTTGAAACCATTTGTTCGGGATTGATGGCACTTTTCCTGGGATTGATGGCACCTAGGCCAAGACCTATAGGCCAAGATCGCGTGCAAAACAACGATATCCAAACCGAATAATCATCCTGCTTGCTGATCGCGTTTTTTTTTAAATGTGTGCTGTGAATCACGCCCTCACAAGTGGTGCAATCGGAGAGCAAGAATGCCCCGTAGAGCAAGAATGCCCCGTAGAGCAAGAATGCATCGAAGAACATGCAGGCCACTGCACTTATTGCTGCTGCTGAACTGCATACTTATCACTTTGACTTTGGTATTCAATGATAGGGAGTGCTAATAATAAGATCTGCGCAGGTTTAGGTCTAGGTTTTCTTGGCCAAAAATTGAAAATCATCGATTTATCATTCACCAACATTAGCTGCCACCGTACTCCCTGGTCGCGTGGACGCTGAAATCGAGTGGAAATGATCACAACTTCGGGGGGCTTCGGTATTTTTGACGATTTTTTGTGACGTAACCATTCAACATTATTTTTCCAAGTAAATGCCACATTAATCTACAACTTTTGAAGAATATTTGGTATTATTTTGAGCAACATTCATTGAAAAATGTATCCGTGACATCATATTTTGGTAGGCGTGTCGTCACAAAGGTACTTTTTACGGTGCCCATCGTAGCGACATGATGGGTCATCTGAAATATACAAATCGATATTCGTTAGAAAGATTATAAGCTTATCTAGGAAGCCCCGGAGAGTTTTTGTTGATATTCATATTTTTCGATTTTTGGCAGATTTTTTAAGTTGAAAAAGTGATGCTTTTTGCGATTCTGCCAAGAAAAACGAGTTTACATAATTGTTTAAATAAAAGTATCAACAATTTCAATGATATCTCAACGGGGCTACCTGGAAAAAAGTGTACAGATTATGTGTAACAAATTTCAAATCGGTCGGTCCAGTAGTTTTTACGGTACGTTGAGCACCGACTTTGAAAAAGTTGGTTTAGGGAAACGCTCTTCAAAGTAGCTGCATGGAGCCTTGTATGAAACGCGGATTTTCAAAAATCTGTATCTTTGTCAGTTTTTCCTCGATTGATCCAAAACTTTTACACACTACTCTTGAAAGAATTCTGCTTTCAGGGGAAAATGGTAAAACCATGTGTCACAAATAAAAATGAAATACCGAAGTTCCCCCTTAAGAGAGACACAATAGACCGCACAGTTGTATTGGCCACTTGGTTTTATTCTAAAACTAATTTAATTTACGATTTCACTAATTAAAACGAATTTTCCCCCCAAATGGTGGTGGTGCTGTGGTGTTGTTGTTGACCAACAAAACGTTCGTTCAGTTGCTGAACTTTTAACCAATCCATGCTGATATCCTTCGTCCCTCCGTGACATCCCTGTGTGACCGTTGGCACGGTATGTAGCGTTCCCTTAAATGCTCGTGGTTTGCGGTGGTGTCAGCGGTGTCCAAGCACTACCTGCCACGGCATTCAGCGTCGATCGTCCAGGACTACCATGGGACAATTGCTGCCCGGCGGACCCGCCAGCCCCGGGAGAGGAAGCTATCGCATTAAGCGCACTGGACACGGAGCTCGAGACCGTCCCGCGGGGAGCTCCCGGCTCTGGGCTTTGATTTTCATTGCACTGCGGAGCCGCAGCGTGGATGTGTGGATGGTGCGAAGAGGGAATCAACGACGACGACGATCCTTCGCTCATATGATGACTGTGATGACTGTGATGGTACTGCAGTGGAGAGGAACCGGTGACGGCAGGCTCTAGGTGCCGATGAGGAGCTACTCCCACCGTCGTCAGTTCCGTGATATCCGAAGGATGATTGTAGGTGCTGGAAGGGAGGAAAAGCAGTGTATTAGACGTTGTGGCCATGCCATACGATAATTGCTCATACTTGATCTCGCCTATCGGTATGTACTCCGCCGTCGGATAATGATAGCTGCTTTGGTACATACTAAAATCGCCTGCGTTGTGCCAGGCCGTCGAGTAACCAATATTACTGATCGGTGGCGGAGCATTCAGCACGTTCCCGTACAGCTGATGGTTCGGTGACACTTGCGTCGGCGTTGGATGATAGATCTGTAACAAAAAAAATCATTATTACCGACGATGTTGTGTATCAAGCTTTTATTCACAGTAAACTAACTCATTATTGTGCGTAGCCGCTCTCTTATAATAATGCACATAGCAACGCAATGTGCACTACGATATAAAACAGACGACAATCGGGGATGGAGGACCGGGACTTACCTGATGACTTGGTGGTGTGTAGATTTGCTGCGGTGAGCCAGACGGTTGATAGACGCCCTCCATCTGCGCACTGGACACCGGAATGTACTGCGAGTGTTGTGGTGTCAGTGTCGTGTGGTTACTGGCCGACGGATAGGTGGGCGAAGAGGTCGCATACGACGGTGACCCATTCGAGGGCGTCGGTGAAATGTTGGGCGCAATGGAAGAATTTGGACTCCCTGGGTTCGTCACAATGCTGCTCGATTGCTGCTGCTGCTGCTGCTGTGCGCCGATCACCGATGGATTACTCCAGTACGAACCAGTCGAGGTGGTCTGTGTTTGCCAGGTGGAAGGATAAGAAGAGAAGACGGGCGACGAAACACTCTCCGTGAGTGGAAGATACGATCCATGCTGTGGTGAAGAGCTTCCACTGGTATTGCGAGAACGTTGCGTGGTGTAAGGAGCGACACGATTCCCTCGAGATGCTGCCACCGTGTGCGGATGCTGGTACGATCGATCGACGGGAGGCTGCAGCGGGGTTTGCGCGGTGGCGTACGACGGATGGAAGTTGAGCCAACCGTAGGTAGAGCTTTCACGGGAATAAACCGAATCGGGACGCTCTTTCGCGTCCAGAAACGCTTTCGCGAACGGATTATACTTGATCTTGAGGGAAGTGACCTCCTCGTTCTGGTATGCCGTCACGGCGATGAACTGCGTCTCTGGGAATGGGTACGTGTGAACGTTCCGTTGGTCCCTCGCATCCGACACCACCTGCACCAGATGCACCCGCGGTTCGTACTTGTGCAGCGAGTTCAGCATAATCTGCCCGTTGCCGTTCGTCTTGTTCGTTAGCTTCACCTTGGCAAACGAGATCGGTTCCTTCATCCAGTGCTGACCAAAGTTTGGCGACTCCGGATGCACATAGACGGGGTTCGGTGGCGGTGCTTCAGCCTTACCGCCGGCTACCTGCAAAACAGAGAATTGTCGATCATTAAGGGATGGACCAAGATCGCGCGTTGCGAAACCGCCGCCGACGGCCAGGACCGGCCCTGTGGTCTGTTCTCATTAACACCTCCGCCGAGGAGGAATTGTTGTTCCTGTGCATTAATTAGCGTAATGCAAATAGTTTGTTACGGAATAAACAAGCGCTATTTAGGTT
>NC_064878.1:2195000-2197500 GCF_943734665.1 Anopheles aquasalis | reverse complement strand
GATTCGTCGCGACACAAGGCGTCGTTTCACTTCGACATCAGTGACATAATCGAACGAGGGTCAACGTGCCACGCTTGTTGCCAAAAAAAAAAAACACTTGCGCGATGCATTTCGGACATTTGCCACGCTTCACGAGTCAACAAATTAAAACATTCTTGTAAATCGTCGGGTTTTTTCTATTCGCTATTGATTTGTAAAACACTTAAAGTACAGTGGCAAATGGTCACTTTTCTTATCAGCTTACGATTTGTATACTTGGCGCAAAGAGGAAATCGAGGACAGGCGCTCCGTGATGTCTGGTGGTAATTTGTGGCATCCCCTCACATAAAGGTACTGTTACGAATTGAAATTGATAGAAAAAATGCATAAAACCTTCTAGAAAAAGGGGTAAAGTACCAGCTCACCTTAAGATTGTGACAATATTTGGCCAAATACTCGAGGCACGTTTCAGTGAGCAGCGGACAGTTGGCAAGCTTGAGTGTGCTGATGCGCTTCAGGCTCGTGGCTATCAGTTTTACGCAATAATCGTTGATGTTCGGACACTCGCTCAGATCGAGAAACTCCAGCGCAGGACAAGTGGCAACAAGCCTTTCGATTCCCATCTCGGAGATCTGTGAGAGTTAAGGACGTTCAAACGCGACCGATCGATCGAATCCTGCTTCCTCTTACCTGATGACATCTTGAAAGGCTTAGCTCCTTTAGCTCAGTGAACCGAAATCCATACCTTAGCGCGAAATCGGTCATCCGGTAGCATCCGGAAACCTTCAGGATGCGCAGCTTCTTTAGGCGATCGATCGCGAACGTTTCCTCCACATCCCAGATGGAGAACGTCTTTTCCGGTAGATCAATTCCGGTAAAACCGGCATCGGTTAGCTGTGGGAGATGGAAATGAGATTAAATTTCGCTGATAAGGAACGGTCACAGGATGGACAAAACAAATTGTAAAATTAGTTTGTTAGGGGGATTATCGGCGTACAAACCTTTGTGCTACGTTCTACATTTAAATGCTCTAGATTGAGAAGATTGCAGAAAATGTATTGTGCCGACCAGTCGCTGATGCAGGTCGATGAGCCACCAATGTTCAGCACGGTTAGGTTGGGAAAGTTGGCCCCAATCTTCACGACACACTCCTCATCGAGCGTATCGAGCAGCTCCAAGTGTAGCTCGGTGAGGATCTTTCGGTTACTGAATGCTGCCCCATCCATGATGCCGTACTTGGACATGCGGATACAGTTGGAAAGTGTGAGAGACTGGAGCTGCTGTAAACGGAAGATTTGCTTGATGCCGTAATCGGACACACCCCAGCAACCGGTCATGTTCAGCACTCGCAGCCCTGGGATGTGTTTTATGATCTGTTCCAGACAAAAGTCCGTTATGCCCGTAGAGCCGGTTACGTCGAGAAAGCGAAGCTTGCTTTGTCTTCGAAACAGATCGATGATCGCTGGTTCGCGTACGGGCATCTTCTCGAGGTAGGTTATGCTCAGCTCATCCAGCAGCAGCCCCGTGGCATCGGCTAATCCACGCAGAAAAATATCATCCACCGGTATGCCACTGATGTTGACGGCTCGCAGATCATGCTGCCGGCGAACGATAAACTTCTGTATGCAACTGAGCAGAAACATCTTGCGTGTCGTTTCCATCTTGCGGAAACAGTTGGAAAAATCCACGCGCGTCAAGTTGGGCATCATTTCCACCATCGATTCAAACTGTAGCTGACTGAAATTATTCTTCGCCAGCGAGAGCGACTCAACGGACGGGAAATCGATCGTGTACAGCCCGTTGTCGAAGAATTTCCACGTGCGGAACAGATCGTCACGCAGCAGATCACACTCGACGAAACGGGCCACACGCAGGTTGGGCATGTGCTTGAACAGTGAGATCACGCGCTCCCGCCAGATCATACACTTCTCAAAGGTGATCTCGCGCACGAACGGTCCATTGCGTTGCCAGAACTTGCTGTACACGTTCAGCTTCACCCGGGACAGCTTGATGACGGGAAAGGTGCGATCGGCTAGCACGAGGTTCATGAGCGGTGGCTTAAAATCATCAAACTCAACGCCCACGAGGTGCAGGATCGTCTGCTCAGCAAAGCGAAAGTATGTCGATGCTTCATACCACCGGCTGCACACAAAGCCCGCCGATCGTCGATCACTCGGTGTCAGATACTGGAAGATCTCCACTATAAGCTACAGCAAAACCGGGACCGATTAGAAGCGATACACCACACTTCCGTTCTGAGACATCCACTTCTGTAACTTACTTCAATCGGTAGCAGCTCAAATTGTGGCCGAAATATCGGTAACGGTTTTCTGTGAACGCGCATCCTCGATCACTGGTCCTTAGAAGCGAAGCGAAGCGACTACTGACACTAGCACGCCGTGATACTGTCCGTTCTAGCCTCGATACTCGATCGAACGATCACGAGGACTATCTTCGGTTCACCGGCCGACCATGCGTTAACCGAGGTTCGATTAAGGAAGCAGCCAGATGGATTTTAAAG
>NC_064878.1:2175000-2190000 GCF_943734665.1 Anopheles aquasalis | reverse complement strand
CCAATAATCTCAAGACAGGTGCTCGTCAGCAGTGGACACTTGTTCACTTTGAGCGTTCGGAGTCGCTTGAGATTGGTGGTCAGCATCTCTATGCAGTTATCGTTGATGTTTGGGCATTCGCTGAGATCCAGAAACTCCAGCGCAGTGGCAGTGCGTGCCAACACTCGTATTCCATCCTCAGAGATCTATCGTAGGGAAGGGGAATCAGATTGCTACCGTGCCAAACGAGCCACAAACATTCCTCCTTACCTGATAACACCGCGCTAGGTGGAGCTCCTTCAGTTCGGCCAGCTTGAAAGCATGCTGCAAGGAAAGGTCCGAGATACGATAGCAACCGATTATGTTCAGCACTCGCAGCTTAAACAGTCGATCCAATGGAAACGTTTCCTCTTTATCCCAGGTGATCATCGGTTTCACGGGCAGATCGATCCCGGTGATACCGGAATCAGTAAGCTTGGTGCAACAGTAAAGATGCAGCTGCTTAAGCGACACGAGATAATAGTTCACGTACTGCATCGTTGCATCTGTCGCTGCGTTGGGGCTGTTACTGAGGTCCAGGATTTGAATCATTTCAAAATTAAGCGTCACTTGAATCAGCGAATAGTCACTCAGTGTGGGAAGCTCCCCAAGGTACAGTTCCTTGAAGTTCTTCACCTTACGGCCAATCACACCGCGGTACATGGCATGATCGGAGATGCGGTAACAGTTGGACAAATCCAACACCTCCAGATGCTCCAGATTCACAATGTTCATGATGCCTTCATCAGTGACGAGGATGCAGCGACGCAGTTTGAGCGTTTTCAGCTTCGGCAGATGGGTCGTGATCAGTTCCATCACCTCATCCGTTACCCCGAGCGAGGAGGTAAGATCCAGATGCACCAGATTGGTTTGCCGTACGAGAAAGCTAATGAAACCGGGCGCCTTTATCGGGTGGCGGCCAACTTTCCACTCCAGATCTTGCGTAATGTTCAGATCGGGCTGACGGCGCAACAGATCGATGATTGCCGGTGGGATTTTATCGCAAAACGTCATACTGAACGTCTCCAGACTGAGGCCATCGATCATGGAGAGCGTGTTGAGGCAAATGTCGTCGATCGCTAGCGTACCACTGAAGCGAAGCGTCTGCAGCTGGAACTGGTGCATATTGATGAAGCGCATAATGTGCTCCACCATCGCCACTCGCCGGTGGGCCGCTATCATCTTGAAGCAGTTGGAAATGTCCAAATGCGCAATATTTGGGGCCAATGTCATCAGCTTGTTAAAGTGCAGCTCATCGAGAAAGTCATTGTTTGCCAGCGACACCTCGATCAGATCCGGCAGCACAAAGTGCGACTCGCAGCAGCTGATGCGCTTTGTGAAGTACCACGAACGGAACAGTTCGTCGCACTGCTCTATTTTGAGATGGCGCAGATTTGGCACGTTCTCCAAGATGTACAGCAGCTCCGTATCCTTGATCAGGCAGTTCTTTATCGACAGCTCAATCACGTACTCTCCAAACAGTGGCCAGAACTGGCTGTTGCCGTAGAACGTGCACGATTTGATGGCGATCCGGGGGAAAATGCGGAACGCATCCAAAAAATGCTTGATCGGTGGCTCGTAATCACAAAAGTTCACGTTCGTAAACTTGTACACGATGCGCTGATTGAATGGCAGATAGTAGTGGGCCGCTTCCATCCACCGATGGCACGTCTGTCCGCACGCAAGCCGATCGTCAACCGAGATTTGTTTCATCACCTTCAACAGCAGCTGTGTAGAGAAGGAACACGCTCACCATCACTAAACGCATCACAGGATCACGCAAAGAACACTTACTTCCATCGGTAAATAGTTGAAACCGGAGTAGATTGGTTCGGGTGGTGGTGTCGGTGGTGTTACCATTATCGTGGGTAAAATACGTTTCTTAACGCGACCATTCACTCCCTTTTTGGTGGAATCCGTTTTGATTGACCACGCGTACTTATTGGCCGGGGTCGGCTCAGGAGTGATGTGGTTTTTGGCAATAAAAAAATCCATCCCTTCAGTGAAACTAACGCAGAGAAAACTTGGGGGCAAACAGAACTAGCTAGTCCGGAGTCAGATCCACTAATGTTTCTCTCGCTGCGGAACGAACTTTCACGCGACGGTGATGAGTAAGTAAAAATAAAACGGAAGCGTCGCAGACCGATATCCTTGCGACCGTGCGGGAATTGTTTGCGTGGGACAATGCCAAGAAAGCGAAAACAAATTTGCACGAATGTGACGCGGCCTGAGAACCAGCTCGGAATTCGCAACAAGATCTCGTGGAAGAAGGAAGAACCGACGCGGTTCTTCGTGTATTTTGATAACAATCTAACCAGATTGTAGCAGTATCTTGTTATTCAGTGACAGTTTAAGAGCCTGGGGATTACTGTTGGCTGCAAAAGAACGTGCATTCGCTAATCCGAAAAAGACTCATTCATCAAACGTGTTCGGAGTTTGCTTGCACGTGTTACAAACGGTTTTATTTTGAACTTTTTGAATCATTTGACATTTCATTTGACATTTCACACGTTTCGTGACGTCGCGTGTTTTTATTTTGAAAAAACACGCATTTTCATAAAATCTCTTTTGCTTTCGCTGTTTCCTTAAAATTGGGTTGAAATACGATGGAAGTGGATGCGGAGGAACCGATTACCCACACGCTCCAGGCGCGTTTTGTGTCGGACACGGGAGAAGAGGCCGGTCCACCGCTCGATCTGCCGATAAATGTGACCAAGGAACAGCTTGGGTTGATTTGTAACGCTCTGCTGAAGAACGTAAGTATCCGTTTTCTGTCCGGCCGCACGTAAAATCCTGATAACCCAGCCCGATTCCACCCCCATGATTAGGAGGAACAAACGCCGTACCTGTTTTTCGTGCACGATGAAGAGATCAAACAGTCCATCCAGGAGACGCTGGATCAGAAGAAGCTCAACGTGGAAGATGTGCTGGATATCGTTTATCAGCCGCAGGCCGTGTTCCGGGTGCGTCCGGTTACGCGATGTACGAGCACGATGCCGGGTCATGCAGAGGCCGTCGTTTCACTCGCTTTCAGCCCGAACAGTGTCCACTTAGCCAGCGGATCGGGCGACAAAACATTGCGCCTTTGGGATCTGAACACGGAAACCCCGCACTACACCTGTGTCGGTCATCGGCAGTGGGTGATGTGTGTGGCCTGGTCACCGGACTCGCTGAAGGTAGCGTCAGCTTGTAAGGCAGGCGAGATACGAATCTGGTGTCCGGACACGGGAAAACAGCTGGGAAAACCGCTGGTCGGTCACAAGAAGTGGATCAGCTGTCTTGCTTGGGAGCCCTATCACCGGAACTCCGATTGCCGCTTTCTGGCCAGTGCCGGGAATGATAATGATGCACGTATCTGGGACGTGGTGCTCGGTACGTGTGTTCGTGTGATCGCTGGCCATACGGCACCGGTCACAGCAGTCCGTTGGGGTGGCACAGGCCTGCTTTACACTTCATCCCGTGATCGAACGATCAAAATGTGGCGCGCAGAGGATGGCGTGCTGTGTAAAACCTTCACTGGCCATGCACACTGGGTGAACAATTTGGCACTCAACACGGATTACGTGCTACGCACGGGACCATTCCATCCGGTTATGGACAAAGCACAAATGTATGGTGCATCCGAAGGCGACAAAACGGCCCTACGACAGATGGCACTCGAGCGGTTCGAGAATGTCTGTCCGGATGGTGTTGAGTCGTTCGTATCCTGTTCTGACGACTTTACCCTTTACCTGTGGCGCTCAAATCAGAAGCAGTTTATCACGCGCATGACTGGCCATCAGAACGTGGTCAACGATGTCCGGTATTCGCCCGATGTGAAGCTGATTGCATCGGCATCGTTCGATAAATCGGTTCGTCTTTGGCGAGCGAGTGACGGTGCGTTCATCTGTGCATTGCGTGGCCACGTACAGGCCGTCTACACTGTGGCCTGGTCCGCCGATTCACGCCTTGTGCTGAGCGGCAGCAAGGATTCAACGCTGAAAGTGTGGAGTGTAAAGGAACGCAAGCTTGCGCAGGAACTCCCAGGACATGCCGATGAAGTTTACGGTGTGGATTGGGCTCCTGACGGTTCCCGGGTAGCATCCGGTGGCAAGGATAAGGTTCTAAAGCTGTAAGTACACAACAACTGTCGTACGATCGCAGATTACTAATCGAGACTATCCCGTTCCGCAGGTGGGCTTACTGAATGGATGGACGTTTCGAAGGTTTCGTGGCTCACGCAAGTTGAAAATGATAAAGTTTATTGCCACATTTGAACCACAGTTTTCGAATTGTTTGTGTTAAGTCCGTGTATTCTTCCTCGTAAATCTCTTCGAATCGTTCCGTCAGCTTCGGTAGGCTACTGGCAACTGTTTCCGATTGATCGCCCAAAGCCCACAGTAGGCTGATGTGAAACGAGCGGTCCTCATAGTAACGCGGTAGCTTGTACTCCAGCAAACACTCGTCCAACTCGGTCACTAGCTTATCCAGTGGTGGGAAAGAAACTTCACCAATCCGAACACCGATAAAGGTCCGTGTCCGCTCTTCGTTCACGTACACGCCAACTCCGTCCAGTTCGAGACGAAACCGTCGATGAACGCCTAGCTGTTCCTGTAGACTACCGACGAATGGAACGATGTTGTGGTGCCGAATGGTGAATGTTTTCGTGAGGCTCAGGTGAAGGTGTGCTACTGGTTGAAACTCTTTGATGCCGGCCGCCTGAAGCTCTTGGTTCCATTCTTGCTGCATGCGCGATAGGCCCTCCTCTTCATCATCTGAAAGAAAATCGGAAATTAGTATCGTGGGCCCAGGGGTTCGGACAGTTGATTCACATTACAGTCGATGTACACGTAGCTGGCCCAAATTCCGCGTTCGTGGGGAAAAGATCGTTGACGGCCTTCATGATCCTTGGGTTTATCCTCCTGTTCTGTTCCTGTCTTCGTCGTCAAGAGTTTTAGCGCAGGAGCTGGAAGTTTCTTGTCCATTTTACATCCGCCTTTCGATGCTTCTTCACAATTTCCCAGAGACCGGCACGGATTTCGTGCAAAAAGAACTCAAAAAAACGTTTTTCCGAAGCGAATTTTCAGCGGCCATCGGCAACCACCCTGCGAGTTGTCATTCCGTCGTTGACAGTTGCGCAAATGTAAACAAACACACGAGAGCGGTTCCGTGGAAATCAAAGTAGAAGATCGCTCGTCTGAATTTCCTGTTTTTTGCGAGATGCTGCACATCGTTCGAGGACCAGTTTTGCGGTAAAACAATCTCCATGAGTCCCTGGTAACATCCCACTAATCAGGCTTTATCGCGATGGTCTATTCTCTCCAGCAGAAGGTTACATAAGTTGCCGGACGTTCGGGCGTTTCTGCTCTCCAGCAGCGAGTTTTCTTCAGATTCCAGCGCACCTCCACCAGGTGATGGAGATGATAAACCACAGAAATCACAGGCAGCGGCGGCACGAAAGAAGGCAAGTACGGTGGAAGAGGAATCGAAAAAATCTTCTGTCGCTTTGAACCGGCTCAACGAGCTGCTGTCCATGATGAACACCGAGAGCGAGCTGAAGCTGGTGAAGAAGGTGGACCTTCCGCGACCAAAGGGAAAGAAAGCCAAAGAGCGGAAAGCAGCGGAAGAAGAGTCTGATTCCGACTCGGATGCGGAGGAACGACCGCGTGATCTTGCTCAGGCAACTCGCAATGTGGCCAACTCGTTGGGTGGTGATGCGAAGAAAACGGAATCGGAACTGCTGTCCAAACTGCTGGGCTCATCTGCAGCTGGCGAGGGTGGTGATTCACTCGCCAACATCATCACCGGTATGGCCGTTGACCGAGATGCTCAAGGAAAGGCACGAGATCCTACCAGAAGCACGCTCGTGAAGAAATCGATCGACTCCAAGCGATCGAAGCAACAGCAACGTGCTGCTGATGATACGCAGCGAAGTGATTTCGCTTCGAAAGATCGTTCGGATCGCAAACGTGCGAACCAGAAGCAGAAGCAGCTGCAACAACTCCAATCAACCCCCGGTGGCCCCGGTAGTGTGAAGCTGTTTGATGGAGAACCCCTTGGTATCTTCACCGATCTTGCCTCGCTGAAGGATGTCCCCGATAAGCTGCCGACATGGCAGAAGCTGCAGGAACGTGAGCTGAAGCTTTCCGTCACGCATCCTCCGGCAAATTACTTCCAAAAGATGGCCCTCTGGACGGAGCAGGGCAAACTGTGGAAGTTCCCCATCGACAATGAGCAAGGACGGGACGAGGAGCAAAAGGTCCCCTTCACGGAGCACGTGTTTCTGGAAGAACATCTCGAATCGTGGTGCCCCAAGAGAGGTCCGATCCGACACTTTATGGAACTCGTGTGCGTTGGTTTGTCGAAGAACCATTACATCACGGCGCAGGAGAAACGGGACCATATCGATTGGTATCGAGATTACTTTGAGCAGAAGAAGGAGCTACTGCAGGAAGTGATTGTCCAGGAAGCTGACAAAGCGAAGGAAATTGAGAAATAAATGTCTCTGCTCTGTAGTTGAGCCACGATAGCAAATCTTGTGTTCAGCCTTCTCGGTGGGGCAGCCGTGCATCAATGGTATCATAATACTTTCCCTCAAATACCTCCCCCGTTACGTACGATTAACTTCGACAAATGTTGCAATGCGGGTGGATTCTTGGAAATATGAAATCCTTATCTAAATTCCTGCGAATAATCGGCTAGGTGTTACTCATGTTTCGGATGAAAGAAATGAGTAATTTGAGACGATAAAAACAAGTCCTTCCCTCATTCCATTCTTTGCTTCTTGGAAAAAATGCAGCTGCAATGTCGAATGGAGGGAGTTGATTGCCTTGCGACATGGATACCGAGATACAGTTCCTATGAACCATTACAAGTCTGGAAGCGATAACGATATTCCATGCCGCCACTAACAATTTTGATAAGAAATTGTCTCAGAAAAGTATCGATATACTTTATAATCAATTCACGGGTGCCGTATATATAGATGCTACCTTCTTGGTGCTTAATTCAGTTGTTCGGTTACCTTCGAGGACTGCAGAGGTTAGCTGTATTGTACCTCTACAGTGCTATATAAAAGGTACTCTAAAGATCACAGGACATATTAAATCAACCCTAAACACATTTAAAAATGGCAGATACAAGTAAGGAAAACAAATTATATTATATTAATTTTAGACATGGCCAACAACACGTGTATCATCGTTTACTAACATAATCCATCGTCTGCTACACAATTTTAGAAACTAAAGCATGTGGAGCCGCAGCTGGAGGACTTACGGGCGCGGTGTATGGATCTGCATTGGTAATGTTAGCTATACCAGTGGCTCCTGCGGTGGCAATAGGTGGTGTGATAGGAGGCGCTGGAGCCCTTATTGGATGGGGCCTTTCATCTTTACTAAAGGACCCTAAGTAACACTTGTTTCAATATGAGATATTGAATAAAAGCAGAGATGATTTATAAAACTGGAAGTTTTGAATGTGTTTATTTTTTTTAATATTTAGAATCAAAAAGAATTTCCCTTGGTGTTGTTTAATATTCGGACAACGGTTGAAAAAAATAGAACGGAAGCCTTTTTAGACCAATATTTATTTAATAGCGATATACGATCAACATATAATATAAATGCGTGAGATTTATGCTCAATGTATGCTTGATGCGCATGATGATTTTGCCGTCTTTATGCTGCCGTTTTTTTCGTATTTAAACTTGAGAATAAATTCCATATTTTGCAAAAGGCGAAATTAACCATTAATGTTTTAAATAGCTTTCCGCTTCCAACACATTTGCCGGTTAAAATTAAGCTAAACAGCGGGAAACAAAGACTGAAAGTGATACTAGCACTATATGAAAACGGAAAGAAGATTTCTTGTAGCAGGGAAGACAAAGAGCCAAAGGCGGCGTGTGCGAAGACCATCGCTATGAGCTAAACGTATACGGTGGTACCGTGCGTGATGATAGAGAATATACATACTGTAATACGTATCCACCGGGTTCCTTTTAGAAAAGAAGGATACGTTTCTCCACAGTTTTACGACAAATGGGACACCCATCGATCTGATCCCCGCACATCTGGCAGGTACCGTGCCCACAAAGAAATACCATATTTTTGATGCGATCGAAGCAAACGGGGCACATGGTCTGCTCCTTGATGTCTTGCAGTTGCTGTTGAAGCTTCTGGAAGTCATCGACCAAATTAAGATTGTTTGGTGCTATACCGCCACCGACCGCCGCCATTCCGCCGGGGGCACCAGTGTTGTTGGTCGTTGTAAGTGCCGTTGCAATGCCCGAAGATGAGGTGGCCGCGTTTACGGCACCCATCAACATGTTATTGCCACCGGGTATCATAGCACTGTTCCCCGGGCTAGCCCCTAGCACATTCGATGCACTAGTGTTGGGTGACATTGTGTTGTTCATAGCAACACCGTGGCCTGCTTTGTTTGTACCCTGTAGAAGGTGATGCTGCTGTGATGCGTTGTGGTTGTGATGGTGATTGTCCTTTCGGGTTTCTTCGGCGTGGTGCTGAATGGTGATCACATTGCCCTGGCCGCCACTACACACCGTCAGTGGAACCATCTGCTCGAGTTGCGTACGACACTGGACACACTTTTTCATGATCGGTGCACAATATTCACACGCCACCATGTGACCGCAGGGTTTGAAGAATACCGATGCCTTTCGATCGGAACACACGAGACATTCGTCGATCTTCTCCCGCGATGAGACGGCTTCACGACAGATAAGACACTTTTTGATTCGTGGACCACAGTTCTCACAACATACCACGTGACCGCACGGTTTAAAGACCGTGTCCCGTTTCTGATCGGAACACAGCAGACACTCATCCAGTGGCCCACTTCCGCCTGTTCCTCCACCACCACCACCAGCAACAGCAGCAGCAGCATTTGCAGTGTTGCTGTTACCGTTAACGTTCGTATTTGTACCACCGGCAACATTGGGTTGAATGGACATTTTGCTCAAATCCATCAACAAACTGGCATCGATCTGGGCATGCGATAAACCACTGCCACTGGAACTGGAAGCTCCGGCGGTGGAGGATGATGCTGCCGCGTTACTACACACCCCGAGGCCCGATGTTGAAGCTAACGGTTCCTGTGGCGTACCTCGGAGTAGATTCGGTTGAACGTTGGCCGAGGTACTACCGGCAGCAGCCGTCATGTCCATGTCCTCTGTTTTGCGTTCGTTGTAGCACTTGATCAGTGTTTTGCACAGGTTCGGATCTGGGCACAGATCCAGGGGTGTCTGCAACTTCCGATTCTTTATGGTCAAATCTGCACCATTGGCAGCGAGGAAACATGCGATTGATGCTGATGCTTTTTTATCAGTGTTCTGTGAAAGAAACGAGAAAAAATGAAAATATTAACTCAGTAACCAGGTTTTAACAAACCTCCTCGTTGATGCTTACATTTCGCAGACCCATTAATATCTTTCCGAAACCTTCCACGTCCTGTAGCTGCCGAAGCTGTGAAAGCGTGTGATGTCGCAATGCTTCATGGAGCGGCGTATCACCGTCCTTATCAGGAATGTTCAAGTTAGCTCCCTCGCGTACGAGTAGCTTTACGATCTGCACATGTTGCCGCTCAACGGCCAGATGCAATGCAGTTTGTAAATTCACATTCTGGCAGTCCATGTTGGCTTTACCCATGCGCACCAGTAGCTCAGCGATCTCCACATGATTATTCAGTGCGGCCAGGTGCAGGGCAGTGTATCCATCGTCTTTTTTCTCTTCCACGATCCACAAACGGTTCGTTTTGGTAAGCAAAATCTTCATCGCACTTGGATTCCCCTTCAGAGCAGCATGATGGAGCGCATTGAAGCCGTTATTATTCGTCAGCGTTATGTCCGCACCGTAATCCAGCAGCAGCGACAGCATATTATCGTGTTCCTTCGATATCGCATCGTGCAACGGTGTATCGCCCTCCGAATCTTGCAAACTCGGATGACAGCTTAGCTCGAGTAGCGTCTTTACGACATTAAAGTGTCCCTTATTGACTGCAATGTGTAACGCTGTTTGTCGTCGTTTGTTACGTGCGTTCAAATCTGCTCCAGCTTTAGCCAACAGCCCCATAACAGCGGGTTCATCGCCGAATGCTGCATGATGCACAGCACGATCGCCATCCTTGTCTTCGATTTCAACATCCGCATTGTGACGGAGAAGCACTTGTATTACCTCCAGATGACCATTCTGGCTGGCTGCTTGCAGTGCCGTGTGTCCAGCAAACACCCCATTAACGTCCACTTTTACAACAACCGATTGTGATTCGGCGGAGCTTGAAGAAGAGGAAACCGCCACATTCTGTGGTCCCGTCGAGCCGGTCAGAAACTCTTCCACCTTCGACACATCCCCATTTGCCGCCGCTTTCACGAGTTCCTCCGTTGTATCACCGGATGCGTGTGGTTCAAACAGTTTCTTCAATATTGCCGACAATCTTTCACCGTTCGTAGTGACCGCAGTAGAACCATCGGACGAAGAAGCCTGGATTGAAGGAAAATGTTTTATAATCTAGTGCCCTAACAACCAGTGCCACGGTAGCAACAATAAACTCACCACTTTGGTCACCGCTAGTGGATTGTAGGTCCAGGATGTGTTGCAAACTTCCACCTTGAGATCGTTATCGTGATAAACCTGCTGCACTCGACCAACCTTCCCCAGTGTCTGGAAAGTTACAACGGAACATCATTAGCACCCAATGTAGGCGTAAAAATCCAAGACTCTCTCACTTACCGGCACCATGGCTTCGGCCCATTCACCGTGGCCTCGTTGAAGGATTTTGATCCTTTCGAGATCGCTGCAAATTTTGACAAAGTCTCCCACAGCAAACTGTTGCGGTTGACTGTCGATGAGCATCGAAACAGGCGACGACACTATCGTCAGCACCGTTGGATTGAATGTCCAACGGTGTGAGCTCGGGTAAGCAACCACAATATCGTGATCCTCATCGATACCAACCACCGTTCCGGTGGTGCTCAAGCACTCATACATCCCATCCGTCCATCCACCGTGTCCGTGTTGGAGTGATTGTACGATTTCAATGTCCAGATCCACCGTTACTTGATCGCCGATCTGGAAATTGTGTGGTCCACGCCCTGGTCCGTACTCTCCCAGCAACGGAAGATGATCGCGATACACGGTCATACCCTTGGCATCGTTTACAACCTTTAAATCGGCCATTCCTTCGAATCCGACTCGATACAAATTCTTCGCTCCATTGTCCCACACAACGTACGCGGCCGAGCGTGGTGATGCTGAGGACCAGTCCTGGATTTCGTTCACTTTCCCACGACGTCCGTTCCCGCCGTCCTGATCTTCCCACTGCCAATCGACTCCACGTACGACACGGGCGCCAGGGAAGATTCCACGCACGGCAATCTTCTTCGTCTTGCGCCGTGGCTCCAGCAACGTCTTTTCACCTCCCGGTGTAGCGATACGGTGGAACCGATGGCGCAAATGGTGCTTATCGCTGTGATAGCAGATTGAACAGAGATCGTAATTGTTGCACTCGGCACACTTCCAGCGTATCCCGAAGATTGGCTGCTGTCTGCAGGTATCACACATCGTTCCTTCGTGTTTGATGCCGGTCGGGGCACTGTCCAGAATGCGCAGATCGTATGCTCCGGCACACCGATAGTTAGCCGCTGTCCCGTTGTCCCAAACGACGACCACCTCCTCCTGGGACTCAAAGTTGCGCACTGTTCCGACATGTCCTTCGCCACCATCCTGCAAAAAAAAGGGTCGAACAGAAACCGGTCAGACTCAGGTCAGAGAAATTGTTTAATCCCCAGGGCCCCAGACATGAAACGCGGAAGTCATGGCAAGAAACCAAAACAAGCCGCGATCACGGATCGTACCACATGCAGCCTCTCACTGGAGGCGCTTCATTCAGCGAGATTGCGGAAGCCTTATCACCTTCAACCCGCGATGAAATGACAGTGTTTATGATTACCCTAGTAACGGTCCTGTTTGATGGCGCCGCCAATCCGTGAGAGCGTCGGAGGGTGTGCCGTGGGTGTTGTGCCACAACTCCCTCTCCCCCTCCTGCACAAGATGTTGTGATTCGAAAATCAATCAACTGAATCATCAGCGTCAATGGTAGGAATTGCGGCGCCGTCTTCTTCGATCAGGCGGCAAACTCCCAAACGGATAACCTTGAAACGAGCAGCATCCCGTCACCATGACTACATGATCCTAGGGCTGCAAACATTTTCGTTAATTATTGTCGCATCACCCGCCTGCTATGCCATTTCCAATACTCGCCAAAAACCGTTGGTGCGTGATGGATAGGTTTTTCATTGATTTTATCTCTCTCGAGACGCAGAAAAGGAAGAAGCGACCGTAGCATAAATTATGCTCCGCTACCTGCTAACCCGAGACCCACGACCCACCACACATATGTTTGTAAATCGGCTTTGTACATCTCCGGTCCCCGAGGGTCCTTTACCCATCTTCACAAGCTTCTTATGACCCAAATAATCCCGACATGCCTGGCATCAGCGCGACTACCCGTTGAGTAATGGCTGACGACGATGGTCCTCCCTTTTTCCTGCGGCGGGGGTACATGTCTAGAGGAATGCGCATCTCAAACCGGATGCTGTGTAGCGGAATCGCATGACGATACCCGACTGCTGTGGTTGCTGCGATTGCTGGGACATTTCTGCTGTTTGTTTCCTTTCCTGACCTATGACCAACCATGTACAAAAAGTATGCTCACCTGCTTGCCCCACTTCCAGTCGGGGCCACGGATGACCCGTGATCCGACGCCCTCCATCGTGAATCGCGAGGGGCGGGCGGCAGCGGCCACGACCGCCAAGGTGCCCCCACTGCTGGTGCCACTGGCGGCCTCCATTGCCACCGCGGAAGAACCGGAAGCACAGGCCATTGTTAAGCAAACATTCGTTCCAGCTCGCCTCGCCAAACTTGACCACCGATTAGGCGTAGAACGCAGAGAATTTCAGCAGCACAATTTCCGGACCTGCTCAATTCACATTTCCTCCCTGCACGACCGAAATTGAACGCGATGTGACACGATTTCACACTTTTCACTGATTGGGTGTCGTTTTTCTGCTTCTTTTCATGGAATTTTTCCTCAACAAAAATCCGCTGGACTGCGCGAAGGAACGAGGAGTGAGAGAAGGAAAAATGGGAAAGGTGTTGTTGGAAACTCGTCGCGAAACATGACGAGCATAAGACATAACGCACACGAGTCCTATGCTTTGGAGCTGTCTGCGCGTTTACGTTCACGAGTCGACACGAAAAAAAAACGTTGGCCAGAGACGACCATTTTGCAGCTCTCTTTTGGAGTAAGAAATTGCTCCTAGAAGCCATTTGATAACACGTGCTGTAATCACGAAAGGTGTCCCCGTTGCACCAGAGTTAACACCAGGTTCACATGAGTTCTTATAGAAAAAAGATCAAATCCGTCAAGATCAAAGAACGCATCAACAGATAGTGAGTTTTTACCAATAAATGTTTATTTTAGTGCATTAAATTTTACTGGCTGCAGCAGGTCGGCCAGCTCCCACTCCGTTTAACGATGGCTGGCTCTCCCAGGCTTCGCAAACAACGCAAGTGAGCGACGGCCGACCCGTCGAGCGCTACAACGAACAAGATTCAGGGTCGTTTGCTTGTTCTTCCTGTGTCTCATTTTCCATTAAATCGATCATCATAACGATCTTACAGACTACGCCCTAGTAACCGTACGGTAGATTATTTTACTAAAAACAAATAAAGAGGAAGCTACTCTTTTACTCGCTAGTTTACGTATTGAGCATAAAATTAGCAAAAAATAAAATGGAATAAAAACTCTCTAATAACTGCCACAGTACGCAGACATCCCCGTGCGCGCTAGGTAGGTACACGTGTTGCCACTTTACGAACTAATAGCTTCGTACGAAAGCAAAGTGCCTAACAGACCGGTGCCGGAGATCGTCGAACCATCGAACCAAGGCCAAACAAAGAAATGTACATTTATTGGGTTTTTATATATTTTCCTATACACTTTAACTCTGAACTCTAGAGACGACAATGTTAGATGTATTGCGTAACATTTTTTTTTTTACACGATGAATGGTTCGACTTCGGCCTTCGCTCGATGGTGTATTCACGATCGATCGCGATCCAGACACCAACACGACCCGTTTAAAGTCTAGTTTATAATTCGCCGCCGAATGGCTCCCACAGCTTGCAGCTTGGCTCCAAGTCAGTTCCATTTCTGAGAGCTTCTTTTACATAATGAATTTCGCTGATTGCCGACCTGAAGATGACTCTTTTCTCTTCTTCTCTTGTACTATGGTATGACATCGCATGCCACACTTGACTTAACTATTTGCTTCTAGGGGGATACGAAACTGCTAATCCGAATTATCGGATCTGTACGGAGAAAAACGTTGACCAGAAAGCGTCGATGAAAGGGTTCTGCGCTGTCCTCTCTCTGACAAGTGCAAAGCTAAATCTGAATCTAGTCGAATGCAAGGCTCTGTGCTCGGATGAAATTATTGCTGTGCTAGTTGTGGCTACCCCTTAAGACCGGCGCTTCATATTCGCATTCAAACGGTGGCCGATGCCGAAGACTTACTGGCACCAGTTGAAACATCGTTGTTGTTGTTGCTGCCGGAACCGGTCGCCTCCGGTGAGCTGGCACTAGCCGAACAGCTTGGTTGGATGGGGACGCTCGATGCGGTTTTATCACGATCCCTTTCCCGCCCGGGCCGGAATGCTTCGAGCAGGGCATCGACACGTGGCTCTGTTGGTGCCCATTTGGCGTAGCCTGCTGCGTTCTGCAACCAAACGACCATCGTTCCAACGATACTTTTATAGTTCACCTCCGACCTGTTGTTCGAGACAAATGGAAAAATGGTATCAATCACGATCGAGATAAAGTCTATGCTTGTACACACTTTGGAATACAGTGCTGCATCCCGTGGCGATACTCGTGCTCCATGCCCATTACAACCAGCTGCTTCCGTTTGTACGGACTGTCCGCTAT
>NC_064878.1:2162500-2172500 GCF_943734665.1 Anopheles aquasalis | reverse complement strand
GCGCGCTAAAATTTGTTATGATCGTCAGCACTTCCCAACACAAACGCACACGCACACACAAACAACGCCACGCTCGGTAGCAAAAGATGCATTCGCGATTTTCCGGCGAAAAACACCTTCCCGGCGCTGTACTCCACCGAATCGAGGTTCACAATTGCCTCCGCTTTGAGTTAACACTAAAGTTTTCTATCAAAACAGGACGATAGCACGAGCACGAAAGAAAAAATGCGACGACGAAATTTTCACAGAAAACCCCGCGAACGCCATTTTGAAAACGCTGTAACGCAGCATAACGCAGCATAACGCGGCATAATATCGTTTGGCGACACGGGGTGCCGGTACTACCCGGTACCACGTAGTTGCATGTTGTGATTACCAACACAGACGTAAACAAAGCTGGAAATTATCAATTTTCAAACTTCCGATGGCCAATAGCAAGAAAAGCGAGCCAAATATCAGCAAGTACTTTGCCAATGATCCTCCCAGTTGTTTCGATACTTTAACCGCGGACGAGGGTAAGTAAAGTGCGGGGAAATCAAAGGAACTTGCCGCATCCAATTCATGTTCTCGCGTCGTTTTGTTTCAGACCGTTCCGGAGGTGTTGGCACGGGAGGAGGTGCTGTGCCCGATTCCTATTTATCTTACGATTATCTGGGCACTAGTGTGGAATCACGACCTTATGCTGCGGTTCCGGATAGCCTGCGGGATCTGTGGGAACCACCGCGAGCGCTTGCCGCCGCTGGGTCACACCCCGTACTGACCATGCCGGGAGTGAGCGTGGCCACCGACCTTACTGACCCGATCCAAGAAGCCGTTGGGTTGCTGGTAGACGCAAACGAAGCACAGCAACGGCGACTACTTCTCCCTGACAACGTGACGCAAGACGAACGAGGTCTTCGCGAGTTGATCGAGAACGGATGCTTCCGATCGGCCGTGAACCTGACGGCACGCTTGCTTACGATCAAGCAGCAGGGCTTTGGCCACGCCGGACACGCGGTTAAACATAGTCCACACTCACTGCAGCTGTGGTTCACGCGGCTAGCGTTGCTCGTGAAGCTGGGCCAGTATGAAATTGCGCGGGTCGAAGCAGAACCCTTCGGTACGCTCAGCAATCCCGACGTGTTCTACGAGTTCTACCATCCGGACATGCACGCCGATCGAAAGGGCTCGATGGCACCGTTCGCATTCCGGTTACTGCTGGCCGATCTTCCGATCTATCTCGGGGCTCCCCGAGTGGCGCTCGATCGACTCACCGAATTGCTGGCAATCGTGAGTCAAATCAAAGCCTACTTTGACCGTGCTGCAGTGCCGCACGCGAAAGAAGCCGGAGAACTGTGGACCGCCCGGGAGAACCGTGTTCTACATTCCATCGTGAACTGTGCGCTGGTCGTGAAGGACTATGGGTTGGTTGAGCAGCTGCTGGGCCGACTCACGGATGCCGCAGCATCGAATGTGCAACAGAAGCGAACGTTGCTGTCGGCCTGGGGCCGTATCCGTCTGCAATGTGGTGACATCATGGGAGCGGAACGCAAGTTTGCCGAAGCTCGGCGTTTAAAAGAAGAGTAAGTATGACCGGAGATCCTCGAGGAGCCTCGAGTGCTGCGCGGATACGAATATGAAACGATTTGCCTCTCTTTCCTTTAGTAAATCCTCCGAGGTCATCGATCTCATCGATCGTGGGTTGTTCGCTGTCGCTCAGAATGACTTCCAGGGAGCGTTAGCGCTATTCCAGAAGGCATCCTCGTTGGCTCCAGCGAACACGATGCTTTACAACAACATGGGCGTTTGTCTGTTGTACTCGGGAAAGCTGAAGGAAGCGATCAGCATGTACGAAGGAGCTATACAGCGCAACCCCAAGCCGTGTCTGAACGAATCCCTGCTGGTTAACCTTTCCACACTGTACGAGCTGGAATCGAACAACGCGAAAGAGAAGAAAATCAACCTGCTAAAGCTGGTGAACCGACATCGCGCAGACCTTACCGTTGGGCTAGATGTCTGCCTCAAGCTACAGGCGATCGTTTAGTGAAAGATGGCACCATGCACCATCCAAATAAAGACATTATTACTTGTGATCTACCACGAATAACCACGTTGTCATTGCTTACTCGCGGATGGTATATAAAAAAGGCAGAAATGAGCCATGCTGCCTGTTGCCCTCTTCCTCTCCGTTTGTGTCTGTCTGCCTGCCTGCCTGCTTGCGTACAGTGCTACCTCTTGTAATCGCTACCTTCCTTTCTTTCTCTCTATCTCTCTGCCTTCTTCTCCGATCCTGGCGCCATGTGCCTTCGTAGCAGCTATGTTGCGTCTACCTGCTTTCTTGCCTGTTCTCCTTCCCCGCCTCATCGCGTTGGAATTTATGATTTTGTTATAAAAACTAACCGTCCCTCTGCTGTAATACGGTTAGTTGCGTTTGCGGTGCATCACGAATTGGATCGTTGTGTCGTGAGAATGAGGACGATCGTGTGTTGCGTGCTGTCTGTGAATTTAATTCAATTGGTGCTTGGTTCTGGGTTTTATATTGATAATGGCATCGATCAGACGGTACGGGAGAAGAGTATTCCACTGCAGGAACGGCAAGAGATCGAACATGAAATACTGGAACTGTTGGGACTCCCCGATCGTCCCAATACACAGCACGTTCATCCTTCCTTGAGGTAGGTTTTCTGAACCAACTGCTCTAGGTTCTGCTTCTTGTGGCTTAATATTAACAACCTAGTGTCTTGTCGTTGTCTCTCATTAGGAAATCGGCACCACAGTTTTTACTAAACATTTACCATAAATTCACGGAAGAAAGCAATGGTGGACGGAAAAGACGGAAGCGATCCGATGGTAGCAATCTGTTCACGATCGCCGATGAGCGGGCCATCGGAGAGAGTGATGTGATCATGTCCTTTCTCAACAAGGACTCGCGGTCGAAGCTCCCGAAGATACATCATCGTCGTGGTGGTCATCGGCTCTGGTTCGACACGTCCGAAATGGCAGCCGGTAACGACAATCAGCTACTGTACGCGAGCTTGCGGATGTATAAGAACCGCAGTGCCATCCGACCCTGGGATGCGCTAGTAAGTGGAAGGCAGATCGTAGTGCAAGCATCGTTGATAGGTGGGTTCGATGTGGCAAAGGATAGCCACCGATTGGAGTACATTGCGAAACAGGTCATACCGTACAACTACGAAGGTTGGGTCGAGATCAATGCTACTCAGGCCATGCACCGATGGATCGTCGAAGGAGTGAGCAATAAGGGAATCTACGTGGAAGTTTATTACGCGGAAAGTCCCCGGAAACTCGTCCTACCGCATGAGGTGGGTTTAATTTTGTCAAACAAATTTGGACGCTATCAACCGTTTCTGGTGGGTTACTGCAAAGGAGCGGAACTGGTGAAACCGGTAGTACACGCCGTCGGTAAACGATCGAAACGAAGCCTGAAGCGCAAGGGCACCAGACGCACCGAGCGTGTTCGCAATCCCTTCCTGCAGCGATATGGTGGCCCAGGACGCCACAAAAATTGCCAAATACAAACGCTTTACGTGAGCTTTCGTGATTTGAACTGGCAAGATTGGATTATCGCTCCGGATGGATTTGGTGCTTATTTCTGCTTCGGCGAGTGTAACTTCCCGTTGAATACGCACATGAATGCGACGAACCATGCGCTCATCCAGACACTGGTGCACCTGATGCATCCGACGCGTGTCCCCAAACCGTGCTGTGCACCGACCAAGCTGAACCCTATCTCGGTACTGTACCACATCGATGATGCTAATATCAACTTGAAAAAGTACAAAAATATGGTGGTCAAAAGCTGTGGCTGTCTGTAGGGATGAAGCTGGAATAGTGTGATATTATCGCCTCCGAACGGATAACCAGAGCAAGCACGCGGCTTCGAACATGAACAAATCTTTATTTAGGCGACCGTCACAACAATAAAGGGAGCTTCCGCACGACAAAACCGAGCATAAGCATAGAATGGATATGGCGCGCGTGATCAACTGGCTGAGTAAAGAACATCTTCACACTCTTCACCCTCGAACCTCGAATGTCCAGGAACCTTACGCAAATATGCAAATAAACACCATCGATGACCCCTTGCATCCATCGAACTCCATGCGAACCATGTTTTTTTTTAATGTTTATCCCTTTCCGTTTGGCATTCGTTTGCCGTTTGCTGGTTCAATTAACAGAGAGAGCAGTTAAATTATAATTGTAACATTGCGCACAACCTATTGCAGTCGTCTCTGGTCTCTGGTTGGAACATTTTCATCAACTAGCTAAAAGAGGCCCTTCAGTAAAATTTCATTTTGTCGCACCTGGTTGCGAGATGGATGAATGGTTTTTGGCCGATTATCGATGCTTGATGAGTAGTATGCTATACATTAAAGTCGTATCGATAATGGTTTGCGATCTATTCCTCCTTTTTTACAAAACAGCCCTGCTTGGCAACCACACAGTGCACGAGCGTACTTGAGTGCTCCTTCTCGTTTCATTAAAGCTGTTAATTTTGTTTCACCAATCTTGCCTTTAAATGCTACATTTCATAATCATTTATGCAATCCGCTTTCGAGAAATGGTTGCTGCCCTTACAGGATATGGATGTAAAACTGTAATATAAAACGAGACCTATTCTTTCCTACGGAGCTGAGATGTGAAGTATGGTAAATCATACACAGCACAGATGTTGTGTTCTGTGGCTTTCGATACGGGTCCTTGCTTTACTATTAAATCAAAGTGGAGTTTACTAGAATAGTTTTAATATATTTATGGAAAAATTGGAATAAAAAAGTCTCGTATTGAAGTGAAAGAAGATGGATTTGGAACCTGGTTAATGTGATACTGCCGTTAGCATACTTATTCGCAATAATTTGAAAGGTTACTTATTTGCTGATTGATTGAATCCGCAACATGGATGTGTAGCTGTTTCTGTCTGTCGATTGTATTTTTCTCATCTTCCTCATATGTTTTAGGGTGTATTGATCACAGAGTAGAGTTACTTCCGTGCTTGCGTTACGCTGCAATTGCGTTCTTCCGGTTGCACGGCAGCAATAGCAGCAAACTTTAGCACACACTTGCTTACACTAAATCTAGCTTAATCTTGTTTAAGTTCATGTTCAGTTCAAGCTATTCACAGAGAATCGTGCCGACTCTAAGCCTCTTATTCAAGGTAGCGTATTCTTAACATTCTAATGTATCCTTAACTAATAAGGAATGGATGAATGCCGATAGTGAGAGAGCTTACGCGACAGCAACTCAATAGAGCGAGATAGAAAAAGAAGGTAAGTAACGGCTTATTGTCCTTTAAAATTAATCAAAGTCGAGCAACAGGGAAATTCAGAAAAGAAAACGGTTCAAGGAATAAGGTTATCGATGCATGTTCCTACTGATATGCTCCTCTAATTGTAACGCCTCGTAAAAGAAGGTTGGTCGGTAATGTTTTAATTTATGTTTGCTAGTTTTTAATCTAGTAGCCACACCAACGGAATCCAACGGCTACGGAACTGGAATAAACGGTTATAAAATGAGTAACAAGAAGCACTGGGACACCCATCCAGCATCCAGCAATATATACTAAGCGAATCTGTTTCAATAATGTATTGTATTAATTCACTGTCACAAAAGCGCGCGCTACGGAAACCGATTTTTATCTGTTTTGCATAAGCTGACTGGGCAGACACTTTGGACACATCGTAAAACTCCACGAAAAACGGCAAAGGCAACAACGTATCAGCTTGCCGTCGAAAGAGGGATGTTGCCACTGTTGCCACTAACGACCGACACGTGGTTCACATTCGTATGCACATTCGCATCGGTTCCACAGCCTGCTTCAGCTGCTAGCTGCTTGCTGCAACTGTATCCGTAAAGGGATTCGCATTCACGCGTAAGGTGTACGGCACCATTTCTTCGATTTGTCTTAAGCGGATTAATTGTCTCGTGTCGATGATGATTCGATTACACTACAATGCACAGCACATGAAAATGGGGCCAGCCTTCTGGCACTACTCCCGACCTACGGCCTCCACTGTTCGTTCCCGTTGCTCCGTTGCGGGAGCGGGCACTAGGTTTGTTGAATGTTAAACAGCTTCCTGAACCCCGACACCATCGTTTTGTTCACGAGCTGCTGGTGCAACGTCGTGGCGATGGTTGTGGTCGCCTGAATTGTGGCCACCTCGGTCGGGGCCAGGAGTAACCCTCACGTCCGTACGTACTTGTACACCACGAGAAACACCAGAAAGCTAACCATCACTAGAACACAAGCCGTCACGACCTTTGCGAACGTGTTCAGACCCGACTCGTTGGGGTTTAGTGGCCGGGAAGAGCTCTGCTCGGTCGAGTTGCGCCGTTTGGTGGCGAGACCGCGGGCCAACGCTGGGAAAGCGAGCGATTGCGTGAAGGTGAGCTTGTGGAGAGACTCGCTGAGCGAGTAAGGACCGACGGATCCACGAGCCGCTGCCCTCAACAGGGCGTACTCCAGATCAAGGGCATCGAACAGGGACAGCCGTGCGGTCATCATTGAGGCACGCCTTTGATCTAGCTCAGGATTATCTTTGTCGCGTTCCGGTCTTAGCCAGGGATCGGATGACCTGTGGGAACCAATATACGGATGATGTTAGTTTCGATTCCGAGTATCGCGCGATGTGCTGTTACCTTTGTGGATGATGCCCTAGCGTGGCAACAGCTACCGAAGTGAGCGATGAAGTAGTACTGGAGCTGGCTGTACAGAGTTGGTTGCTGGTACTAGGTCCGTTGAATTCCGTGTTGTCCTCTAAGGAAGTCTGGAAAGGATGGGTAGTTGTAGAAGAGGATGCCCTGTGACAGTCGAATAACGGCAAGCTGGCCAGGCTCACTTGGTCCGGAGATGTGGGAGCACGCAGCGCAAAGATTCGTGCGTGGTCCGGATGCAGCAACGAGGTAGAGGGCCGTCTGTTGGCCCTTTCCACCGATGGTGTCGGAGAGCCAGCCGGCGATGCACTTGGCGAGATGGCATTGGAGACGACGAGCGGATGGCATGGCATCGCGATCGGAGACGGAGACGCTTGTACGGAGTCGATGCCACTGTCCCCCGCGTGTAGCTGATCAACAAACAGCGAATTCCGTCGTCCATTGTTTTGCTGTTGAAGAAAAGTAGCCAAATGTAAGACATGCGGCTTCTAACCCGCTAGTTCCTTCGCCGCGTACCTGATCATCCGTTACGATAGGAAAGACGAAGCTTTGGCCGTCGGCCTCACCACGCGGTGAGTCTTGGCTTGGCCAAACCTGCAGCAAAGGTAGCGAACAGACTGGATGTTTCGGGGGACTTTCGCTACTGCTGCTGGTTGTGGCCGGGGTGCCACCGAATGGTTGCTGAAAGGCTTTTCGTCCTAGTTTTGTAGGACTTTCGCATCCGCCGGACTCTTCGGACGAGGTCGGCGGTTTGGTTGTGGTACGCCAAAAACGTTTTAAGCGCAGCTCGCGCCGCTTCTCTTGTTGCTGTGGATTGCAAAACATGAAGAAACAGAAAGTGATTTAATAACGAGTAAAGAGAACGTTCCATCTAAAGGAAGAGGCTTCTTATCATTGGAAACGGCTCATATACGCAATTAGCTCCTCATCGCAACAGGATAACGCAATTCCTTACCACGGAGAGATGCCAATACAGCTATTAAAGCGTCTATTGAGTTTCCCATGAATTGGATACAATTGATTGTGTTTCCTGTGTCTCAGCTGCACGTTCCAGAACGAACAGAATTACACCAACCAATGGCCAGCAGGCAAGGCAATCGTAGAATATGAGCGCCATTGTGGTACGCCACGGAGCAGCACCAATTTACTGCACCGTCATTTGCATAAAGTATTAAATTTAATTAAAATTGAATGCATCGTCGTTGCTTCGATTCCCGTTTGGGGATAATCTTGGAGCATCGAACGAGACCGCATTGTACACCGGCTGCCGCTGCTATCCGTACTCTGCAGTCAAGTACAGTGGCACCTCTCTATAGGGAAATCACGAGAGGTTCAACTAAAGCTGCATAGTCGCTTTAGCTTAAACTAACCAAAGTGCATGTAAACATATGTATTGAATGGATGCTGTTGGTGCTTTGGATACGATGTAGAACGCGAAATTTCTTAAGGGAAGCCTTCGGTATTTTCGGGCCAAAAAAGGCCCGTTTTAGACGATTTTTCGTGACGTAACCATTCAACGTTATTTTTTCAAGTAAATGCCATATTAATCTACAACTTTTGAAGAATATTTGGTATTGTTTTGGTCAACATTCATTGAAAAATTAATCGGTGGCATTAAATTTTTGGTAGGCATGTCGTCGTAAAGGAACTTTTTCCGGTGCCCATCGTAGCGACATGACGGGTCATCTGGAATCGACATACAAATCGATATTCGTTAGAAAGATCATAAGTTTATCTATGTAGCTCTGGAGAGTTTTTGTTGATATTGAAATTTTTCGATTTTTGGCAGATTTTTGAAGTTGAAAAAGTGATGCTCTTTGCGATTCTGTCAAAACCACGAGCTTTACACAATTGTTAAAAAAAGTATCAACAATTTTTGTAAAAAATCTTGACGGGGCTCTCTGGCAAAAAGTGTACAAATCATGTGTTAAAAATTTCAAAAAGATCGGTCCAGTAGTTTTTACGGTACGATGGACACCGACTTTGAAAACGTTGGTTTTGGGAAACGCTCTTCAAAGTATGAAACGCGGATTTTCAAAAATCTATAACTTTGTCAGTTTTGCTTCGATTGATCCAAAACTTTTACACATTGTTCATGAAAGGATCAGCATTCAGGGAAAAATAAAATATGTGTCGAAAAAAAAAATAAATACCGAAGTCCCCCCTTAAATGTAACCGCACCAACACTTGTCGTTATGTTGCATATTGCTGTGCAGTTGTGGTTGAGGCATGGAAAGTCTCATGAGAGAGCTAGCAAAAAGCTCCAGAAAGGCATTGAGTGAGGATACTAACGAAATATGAATAGCTTCGCTAATGAACCTCGACGCACGGTGACCAACTGCCTAATACTAACTCTTGTTGGAAAACTTTTCTACACCCGTTCGTGGTGGTTTTATGCTGAATGAGATGCTTGCATGAACATCTAAAAAGGAAAAATCATTGAAAATATTTAATAGAAAATATCCGGGTATGATATAAAACCATTTAAATAAAATGGAATCACAAAATAAAGCGTTAGATTATGAACATCTTCCGACATCACGTGAGTGTACCGCGTGGAGCAATTGCACAGGGCGTAGGTCTCATAGAAAATTGAATTGTTTCATTTTCTTTGGATATTTTTTTATTCCCTCCATGGACAGGTGGCAAATGCCTGGCATCGGCACCTGTTCCCACTCGCAACTTTACCATCGAAACGCTTTCCATTAGACGCACCGGAAACTCATAGAGCCAGACAGTTCTCAGTCTGCTGCTGTCTCAGCGCTGGCATGAGAAGGACGAAGGCCGCACTGCCTATTGTCGGGAGCTACAAATTGGGCCGTGTGCGCAGTGAAATGGAAGGAAAGTGAAAATATGTGTCGCTTGGGAAATTAATTCCGGTAAGCGGAAGCCTTCGAGGAATTGGATATTCAGCCGACGCGGTAGATGATTATCACGATTATTTGCGCTTAATTCGATAGCTGTCTATCCGTGAAATGTGACGAGGGTGCGAAGCCGCGAGTGCCGATAACGTTTTTACTGCGGTATCGGGATCTCGCATCTCGTGTCCTTTATGGTAGATCATTTGCTTTATGAAAAAGGATCCGCCCCATTATTTGTCCTTTGGCTTCCTTTTTGGCGGAAACATGAGCATAAAAGTCCAATCATGAACATAGCTGCTCCTCATCCCAATGATAATTGCCACAAAAGACCCGTCAATGACATCGCCAGCATCTAATAATTGAACAAATTGGGTACTCGGTGGGCTGAACACTGAACTGCATGCTTGGCGAGCCCATTCGAATACAGTTCCCAATCCCCAAAGCTCATTGGCAATTAAAATAGTAAATGATGCAGCAATGTTGATGCG
>NC_064878.1:2157500-2160000 GCF_943734665.1 Anopheles aquasalis | reverse complement strand
TGTGCCACGTCAGCAACGAGAAGCTTGGGTGTATCGGCGCAAAACTCTGTGTCTGCAAGAGAGAGAGAGAGAGAGACAGCTTGGAGTGAAATTGATTGAGGCACAAGAATGATGTATTGGAATAATGCAAAACAGCCCGTTCGGCGAGTGTCTACGTTGGAGTAATTGATGGTCGGTTGATGCAGCGAGTGCGAGGTGCAACAGACGTTTTATCGTTGCGCCCAAACCGTGTGCACCAAAAACCGAACGAACATTAGTCGGCACGAATTGATCCTGTGCCGCAAGCAACGATCGAGTGTGGTTGTCTCTTCCTTCCGCTTCTTCCAGCAAGAGAGGTGCACCGAAATTAATGGACGATTGCCAATAGATCGTCCCAGGATGGAGGTGCGGGGCAGAATATGCAAAATACTATATTCTCGAAGGAGAGTTTTCCCTGGAGTGCTTTATTTGCTCCGTCGGCAGGTCAGCAGATGTTTTCAAACAGAGCGAACCGGAGTACCACCACTTGCTAAACAGTTTTGGGCGATCAGGGAAAAGGGCATTTAGCGGAAATAAAGCTGCAACTAGCAGTCGAGTGTGCAGTCGAGATGAACGAGGGTATTGGTTTCTTTAACCGCAATGTCGTAGCAGTAGGGCGTTGTGCAGGATATTGAATTTCGGTTCCATTGGTTCCATTCTGGGTCAATATTGACAAGCAAATGGTTGGTTGTTATTTCTGGCTAGCTGGTGTAACGATCGCCAGCTGTCAGCTGTAGGCTCCGCTTTTTGAATATGCATTGCACGATTAGTTTGACATTGTTTGCGGTGGAATGCGACAGGAAAGGAAGAAAACCTTCGATAAACCGTGAACTCACTGCACAGAAAAGGGGAAAACACATTCTGATAATAACATTTTTTGTCAGGAAAATCATAAATCATTGGTTGAGAAATGTTTAAAAAATCCTAAAATAAACTGGTTGTCAAAAACATTAAATGCATAAACTGTGAAATAGTAGAGGCACATGTCATATGCGTAAAGCACCATTTCATGTTTGGTTTCAGTCCACTGACCACACGACACTGCAATGCCCGCTGTTTCGGTCCCTGTGCCTCGTGCCATTTGACCATGAACACGCGGCGTAAAAGGTTTCGTTTCGAGCCCACCTGTACCAGAGGGACGAAGGAAATCGATGGAAAGCACAGTAAACGCGGAGAAGGTGTTTGCAGGATTAATGGTACCGCTGGAGGGATCGGTTCACCGCTGGAGGGATCGGTATGTAACCGCATGGAGTATGTATGTGTGCACTGTAATCAGTGTCTACCTGTAGAACGCGAACGCGAACGGTGGTGAATGGAACGCGAATATGAACGCGAACCGACTAATACTGTGTCGTAAAATGGTTCTTTATGACTGCGTCATTGTAATCACGACCGGTGGGCTGGGCTGGTGGGTCGGTGATTTGCCGTTCGTCAAACCGTTCAACCACGCAAAGGCAGAGTCAAAATCAAACAATTACACAGTAACACTTCTGTGCGGCTCCAGTCAACAACTACGACGCGTGCGTGCCCCGTGGTACACGACATTGAAAAAAGGAGTGATGAAAAGGAATTTTATATTACCTCCCATCACCACTACCATCACGAATCTTATAAGAATTTAATGAAGTCGTCGGGATTTTAACGAGTGAGTGTTTGTGGTTTGAAATGGCTGGCAAGGGGCGAGCGGGTCGAACACACAAAATGCGTTCCAATCCTTGAGCTCAAACGAACATTTTTTGGAAAAGGGATAGGAGGATAAGAAACATACCGAACCGTGGTTTGGCAATGTGATTACCATCCACTCCTGCTGCAGACGTTTCGTGTCGTTCGTTTCGTGTTTTCACATTTTAATTTCAAGAAAACGATTGTTCTTTGGAGCAATTTCTTCTTTCTGCTGTCTTTCAGGCGTGATATACATCGATTCATGTCGTCGCTTTCTTTCCACAGCAAAATGTGTGTCGGGAAAGTAGGAGATAGTTAGGGAGAGAGAGAGAGAGACGGGTTGGAAGAGAACGCTGGCTGGAATGGAAGGAATCCCGTATCCTCGTTTATCCTCACAAAAGCCTCCAGATAAGAAAATGGCACGAACAAAGGCATACGCTAGAATCGGGCTTTAGAGCAGACGAGACATTTTTCGCCTTCGATAGCAAAGTTTGCTAGAACTTGGCAAACACATTGCGGGCGACTTGTTGGGTACGCTGGTTTGAGAATGACAACCTGAGAAGGTTAAATGTGTAAGGCAACGATGGAAACAACCACGACGATGATGATGATGATGGCGGCGACAACAGCGACAAGTGACTTATGTTTAAAAGTGACTTCAGCTTAGAAGTCACGAAGGAACGGGCTTCCAGCCGGAAGCTAAATGCTGCGATGAAGAAGTCATTTTTAATCCTACTTGAGTGAAGCGAAGTCTCCAAACCGTCAGCTGATATGGAACGGTGAGCATGTCTCAACTTCAGCTGGTGATAGACGCTGATGT
>NC_064878.1:2140000-2147500 GCF_943734665.1 Anopheles aquasalis | reverse complement strand
ATTGACACTTGGTGCTGGTGCTGGTGCGGTTTTTGGTGCAACCAAGGATCGCGCATGGTAACTGTGGCCACCGCTAGTACTGCAGTGGCTCTCGCTGTCATTGAACCTTCGAGCATCCTAGCGGCTTTGAGGGCCTTGTTTGGCTACAGCTTGTTGAAAAACATTTCTGGAGTTTGCCTTTCTCTAAAAAAGAAACACTAATCCTACGCCATTTGATAACTAGAATCGTTTACAGCACCACCACCATATTGTGTTCCCTCCAGTAGGGTAAACTACTCAGCCCAGAGCAGCAGCTGTGCAGAATTGAGTGAATTTCAATTCAATTATGTTCTGAAATTAAACGATCGTCTCGGGGGATTGCGGTGTGCGCTGTCGGTTTTCCGTTCGCCTTCTTTAAAGGCAAACCACGACCACCAATGCCTGCCGGGTGGCCTTTCATCTTCACTTTAAGCCCACGACCAAGCTTCCGACCATCCGACCATCGGACCGGCTCGGTGCGTATCGGAGTGAGGGTTTTTGGTAAAGAATTTGCAAAGTAGGAAGAGAAGAGAAAAATCGAAGCAAACGGGGCGCTGGCAAACGGATAAAAGTAATTCTTCGACATAGTCCGAGCATTACCGACCCGGAGACTGGAGAATGGGAAAAACATTATCATTATTTTCATCATCATTATCATTCTTATCTTTGGAAAACACGATCCCCACTACGTACCAGCTGCCACATTCACTGGAGACAGGAAGGCGTCACTTTAACTCTCTGCTTCGTCTCTCCGGAGCTCGTGGTCTAGACCATGCGGTACTTTAGGAAAGGAGGAAGGATAATTCATTCCATACCAGCTCTCGATTGCATTGGAGCTTTTCCTTCATAATCATAACCGCTTTGATCTCTTCGCAATGAACTCCAAGGAAGTCATTTCGCCTTAGAGGCAACGACGAACATTGCGTTATGGCGCAAAGCAAATCAATTCACGCCACCATCAAACGCTTAAATGTTAATAAATGGGAAACCATTTTCACCGAGCATTGTTCCAAATATTTCGCTAATTGAACGAACCACAAAGAACCGTCCCGAAGATGGCGAAGGGATATCACTTACAGGTAATGATTTTTCACTTTCATCGGATACAACGGTAGTAATGGTAGATTACTATCATCGATACTGTGCGGGAGAGCGAGTGAGTTTAACGCTAAAATGTACTACAAAACGGTAGCAGCCCTTTTTTTCGCCTTTATGCTTGTGCTGGTCCCAAAAACCCCGACCACGACAGCACAGAGGACGCTTGAGCGATGATTATCGCTGGCGATAGAAGAAATGGCGGCCGATAAATTGTACCGCCTGTGAGACGTGCGTTCCAGCCCCCTTAAAGGCGGTCCCATATCCTTCTCGAAACCCCAGAGAGAGAAAGCGTCGGACCGACAACCGGTCTCGAAAACCTTCTTCACATTCTCGGAACAAGCGACACCCCGTGCCGTACTGTGCCATGGAGAGCGTGGTGTTCTTCCTACCTTTGGCAATCGGCTATAGAAAGTAGCTATTTACTCCAAACTAAGGGTACACGCTGGTACACTGGACTGGTTGGCTCATAAACCGTAGTCCAACGATCTGCCTCGCTTTTATCTAACTTTTGGCAAATAGGCGGGCTAAGATGGCAGACAGCCCCAGCACCCGGGCGGGAGAATCATCGGGAGCCAGGACGACGGCTAGACGGACCCTGACTTTTACCGCAACTGACGTAACTGGAAATGGAAAACTGCAATTTATCTTGTCGGTAGACTATGGACTTGGTTCGAACGCCACACCACGTGGCGCAAGGTGAGCAAAAAAAGGAAAGGAAAGTCCTTCCTCCTCCATCCTCCGTCTACTTGGATTCTGTTTCCCAAAACTGTGCGCTCTCCAAACGCTTTCTGTCTCGGCTCGCCTGCTGCTTCATCTTTTGTTTTGACACTTTTCAGTATTTTGTTTGTTGGGCCGATGGTATGGAGTAGATTACGAAAAATTAGCAAAACCGCCCGGTCCACACCACGGCCACACGGCCACATTCGTCTCTCCAAAGATGATGAAGCAGATGAAGGTTGACCTTTTGTGCCGTGGATGGTGCGCTCTCGGGTGCCGCGCACTTGAGTGTTTGTTTAGGAAAATATGAAAACTGTTTTGAGATGCTAATCCGGCTTAAGGGAGCGGAATCGGTTTGAAACTTTCTCCCCATTGGGACGGTCCAACGCATAAAGAGCCTTCACGCTACTTGCAAGAAGCTTGAAGAGCTCCAGGTAGTACGCGCATATGTGCCTGGATGAAATCCATTACCAAAGAGTCCTTCCGGATGGGATAAGTATTTAATCAGAATGAAATATAAACGAAATTAAAGTGTTTCCTCGAATGACGCCCCAATGGTGGCCAATGTTTAAATGAAAATGTTCGGCCAAAAACCGACGGAGCAACGGAATGCACGACCGCGGATGCGAATAAAGGAGTAAGATTGGAAAAATAACGATCGTATATCACCTTAAATGGAATGGAATGAAAATTGCATGGTTGGAAGCTATAAAACGAACCACCCCGCACCGCCGCCAGTGGTCCTGTCCACTCTCCCCCGCTTTTTTCCGCCTTCCTCTCGTGTCGTCGGTTTGGAGTTTGGTGCCAATTTCGGTATTTCTTTTTCTGTTATTGGCCCCGACTGCGAGCGGCGGATTGTGTCGTGTCGAACCCCTTTATCAGAGCAACCTTTGCCTTTTCTGTCTTGCCTCACGAAACAAAAAAACAAAGGAGGAACGCGCTAAGAACGCAGGAAATGAGGACACCACCAACTAGCTGTGCAACTATTTTCAAAAGGATTATATTCGCCCGCTGCTTGTGTGTCTTTACTATCAACATCTTCATGCTTTTTGCGGTGGAAGTGGGGCACCATTCCCTAATCACAAGACAGACGGATAGACCGGTCGGATTTCTCCGCTCGATTGCTCGGTAATCCACGTGCGTGCCCGGTATCGGGTCGAAGCGGCTTTACTTGGCTCGTTCGGTGACCCAGCCAGCCACCAGAACTCGGTATCGAAATCGGCAATTTCGTATGATTCGATGTAGACTCCCTGATAGCAGGGCGGCGGCGAGGCAAAGCTGGAAGACAAATCCAATCTAGACGTTCCAATCCGTTGCCGCTGCCAGTTGTCCTCGGTGAGGTCGCGACCAACGTGCATGAGGATTTTGCATGCTTTCGGTGGTTAGCTTTTGCCTCCCTTGGAACCATATGACCCGGAATTCGGATCCATAAAAACGACCAAAAGGCGACTCCGGCCGTACGTTGGGTCCAGTTTCGTGCTGCATCAAGTCAAAATGTCTCGCAGGCAGGCAACCACCACAGGCTGCTTGCTACACGCGTGTTGATTGGGGAAATTGAGTGGAAATTCCTGTTTTTTGTGCTCCCACCGTAGTGGGTGGTGCATCCGAGTTCTAGTGGCATCAGCAGCATACGGATTTGATGATGCGCGAGCGCAACCCCAGTTGTCTGTTGGACATGTTGTGTGTTTCTTGTCGTTTTCCGTTTGCATTCTCTGCGTGAATGAAAAATGATATTGTTCCAAGGTGCCACTGGAGTGTCGGGTTGTTGGAAGTGATTTCTCTCTCCACTGGACCTCCGCTGTGATGTGACCTCTTGAATTGGGACGACAGCCCTGGGCTTTTATTCCTTTCAATCCCCTTTTTAATCACATTTCCGGTCTGGATGTTGCTTTTTATCAACCACTGGCGTGTTGAAAGCCAAGAGTACAAAGAATATTAACCAAGAGTCAATCGATCGTGAAGCCAGCTCTGTACTGCAGACGCCAGGGGAATTCCAAGGCCGAACACGAATGCCGGGATACGAATCCTTCGGGAACACGCAATGTTGCATGTGGTGAATGAAATATGATTTCCCGGAAGCCTTCTCACCGCTCAGGTGGTAACATGTCCTTGAGTTAATGGGAAAATTCGTGGAAACCCATTTGCCATGATGGTGAATTTTGGATTGGGCAAGGGTTTGGCCGGGAGGAGGGACAAATTATCGCCGGTGATTCAAAATGGGGTGGCAGGTAGTAGCTTGTTCATACCATACAATGATATCAGTTCTGCTACTGATCGCAGCAACAGTTTGGCAACGTTGCCTGCTTGGCATGCCACACAATACCAGTGTGGGTTGACAGTGTGCGAAGAACATCATCATCATCGTCCGCGACTGATGATAACGGCGGTGAACGTGAACATTCAAAATTATGTCTGGCCACCAACATTGCGGAAACATTACCAATAAACACAAAGGCGCGAGCGTTAAGTGTTCTTTTGTACCTGTGCTGGATAAGATCATCAAGAAAGAACGCCTTTGTAAACCGCGAACATCCCTTTCGGTTGTTATGGCTCGTGCGGCAATCCAAGCAACTCTTGCTTGGTGGAAATGAGTAACCCATGATAACGGTGGATCGTTGTGAATAGATTCCCCGGACCTTTAAATACAAAAAGGCTTATCACTTGTGCGACACCCACTTGCCTGATAGACAGCTTAAGGAGAGAGAGAAAAAAAAGTATCATCATTTGCATTTGTCAGTCCACCAACTCGTGGCTTCCGGTTCCTCTTCGTCCATTTGTAGCGATAAAACGCGCTTGTTTAGAATGCTCCACGTTGTGTGGGGTTCGTTTAATCCATGAGCTTTTACGGGACTAGCACCGAAGAGACAGACCATTCGTTGCTGGTTCCCCCAAACGCAGCGCATATGCTCCTAAAAATTATCAACACATGAAAGGAACACCGAAAGTGTGCTGTAGTGATGCGTACGAAGGGAAATGGGAAAATGGGTAGCCATCTAAAGCATTTCACTCGTCGCGCGATGAAACGATAAAAGGGGGCAAGAGAATACACGATACCGAAAGGGGACAGAAACTCAAAAAAGGGCCGCAGCCGCCACCGCATGGCATGGGACATGGGCGAGTGCTCGAAAGTGACGCTATTTGATTTCAAAGGGTAATGCCATGAACGAAGCAAACGCCACCGTTGTTCAGCAAACTAGCAACCCCCGCCCCCCGGCCAACGGCCATGGCTCGCTCAAGCCTTCGCGAAACTGTACTTTTGATGCTGTTGTTGGTGTCGCGATTCACGATGGCCGACTGAGCCGTTTTGGTTATCACTTGCGCGCTGTCACACGTTTTATGCTGCCCAAATTCCGACGATGAAAGGCAGTCAACGGGAAAATCAAAGTAGCGTGAAAATGGGAAAGCATCTAAGGAGACCGGTGCCCGGTGCAGTGGTACACGGTTTGGCGCTGCTGGTCTGACGGTCTTTTCAGTCAGCGACACGCCGGCACGGGCATCAAAATATAAACTCCTTGGAGTAGAAAATGCTGGCACCATTAAAACATTATATTTTCCTCGACTCATCAGCAAAACTCGCGTTCCGGTAGTTTTATGGCTTCTCCGCCATTTTTGGTTGGCAAAATGTGCATACATATTTAAAGAAATTTTCATTGTTTAACCTACGTATGGTGTAGGGGAATGGGACGTCCGCGGGAATGGAAGGGAATCGAACAGCGAAGGTGCAACGGAGGCGTACTTAGTGCCCATTCCGTGCCGGCCGTTCACCACAACACCAGCTGGGACAAGCAAATGAAAGGCAGCTGCACAAGTCTCGAGCAAATTGCACTACAAAAGGGCTTTTCGTTTTATGGAACTTTACGAGTTTAATGCATAAAATCGCATATTTTATGAGGTGTGAGTTTTCGGATTAGCTTGCTCTTCACGCTTCGCTCGCATGCGCTCGATGCTGCAAAAAACGAAGACGGTGCAGAGTTTCAGTAAAGCTCACGCTCGCTGCTTCATCGATGCCCAATCACCCGAGTAATGCTGGTTTGAGTTTGGTTTTCACAAAAGTTTGTTTTAAATGACTGAATCCATTAACGCAGAATTCCAACAGAGAAGCGGATCCGTTTTGCGGCAGAGAAAGAAAGATACAAAACAAACTTACAGACCACCAAAAGTGCTATATCGTTTCGTAAAGCTATTATACAAACGATGCCTTCCGTTAACTCTATGAGCCACATCGAACCGCCCGACAAATTTGTGGCCATACGGACAACATAACCGTGCGGGGGCCATGAGTTCTTTCTCGTATCGCATTCATACTGAAACAAGCGGAGCACACAAGTGCTATCGTTTTCATGCTACTTTATGAACTCATCAGGAAAATCGTTAAATAGGGATATTTTCCTTTCTCGCTCAATTACTTCTTTGCGATGAACAACAACGTGGGTGGTGGTTTCTGGTGGTTAATCGATCGAAAGTTTGTTTTTTTTCGCTCTTTATCATTATAATCGTATCCCACAACGCAGATGCTGTTTCGGTAGTGTCTTTCCAGCTGCTTCTTGCCTTTGCTAGCGGTATAGGCCGAAGGCGGTTGTTTAGAGGTTGAAAAAAGGAAACAAAAAAATCGGTTACATAAACCAAGCCAGAATGTATGAGCTAATGGTTTCCCTAACGCATCAGTTTGTTTCTTTAGGACGTTAACATCATTAGTGATTGTATATTCGACTTACTGTTAATTTTATCATTTCCCTGAAGTGTAATCAAGAAGTGCTGCCTGCGTTCTCTTACCAAAAATCGTATCTCACCATAAAATATGACCATAATTCCATCATTATGTGATAATAGATGATTTTTCAATGGCAATAAATGATTGGTGCCCATAGTTGGAGACTAATTGGCAACAGTTTGTTAGTCTCGAAGCACATTTCCGGTAGTAAGCCCCGCTAGTAGCTTGTTAGTCATCCTAATTGGCATTCGCTTATTCTCTTGAGACAAACGGCTAGACCCTTAACTTTACGGATTACGCCGTAGACCGAGACGGGCCCTGCACTGCCCAAATTTCGGCTGTATTGATACTAATTAACTCTCCGCATCCTGACGACGCTGCTGTGCTCCATTACAAGAACAAATATTCATCTTTCCGGTTCAATAGCCACACTCTGTCATGCCACTGCAAGGGCTAAGGATTTCCAGGATGTCACGGTCCAAAGTCGATTAGATAATGGGGCCTCCTGGGAGTGGGTTCTCGAAGACCTAAACTAACTTATTAAAGCTATTAGTGACATGATGTATCCTGCTTTAGGGAAATTCGCTCCTTGAAGAACGGACAAAGCATAGCATGAGTATCTTACGCTAGCTTCTCTAGATGCTATGCGAAGGATGCGAACGCTCCGTATCACTCGCCTTTATCGAAGCGCAAACAGTGGAACAATTGAGCTGATCCTACACAAAGTATTATGGAAAATACGGTATCATTTTCATTAGTACATGCAGGCGGAAATGCTGGGAATTAACGCAGATTAGTTGGTTCCATCCTGTTAGTAACGAGCGGCATATGCTTATCTGCGTGAATAAAAGCTTTTGAGCTGCATCTGCCTCAACATTCCGTGCAACCAGGCACCTTACCAGGCCAATTTCTCTGGTTCCGGCAATCCAGAAAGTTTCCTCGCGCACAGAGCACCG
>NC_064878.1:2127500-2135000 GCF_943734665.1 Anopheles aquasalis | reverse complement strand
GCGATAATGGTCACGCATGGACAGATAAACATTACACTAGAAAGACATTGTGTGTGCTTTTTTTCATGGTTTGTCGTGTTCTTCTTCTTGTCACGCCAACCAGGCAACCGGCTGGCCACGTTTCACGTCACATTCAATTGTCCGCAGATCGTGCCCTGCGCTACAGTCACGAAGTGGTTAATGTACACGAATTTCATTATGAAAATTGAATTATACCAGCGGCCACTACATCAATCCTACACGTAGACGGTGGCTTATCTTTGGAAGTAATAAGCCTGCACATAATTTTGTTGTTTTAGCTATCTGATACGGGATATCTTTGATATTCTATTCCTACACTCTGCACGATAATCGCTTCACAACAATATTGCAGTCGATTGGTTCGCTCAATGTAGTAGGCCATAAGATGGCAACCTTCATCTTTTCCATTTAAAGATGGTCTCCGGTCACGCTTTTAATCCAAAAAATTGAAGCACGTAATTCGAGCCTCATATCTTCTCGGTCTGCAACGCTCTGCCCCTTCAGCTCGTAGTCACAGCTTCTCTGCAGAATCTTGTCCGCTACCAAGGAACGGACAGTGGTGCGCACTTAAAAAAAATATAGTTTCAGTTTTGTTTTATTGTTTCTTTTACTACTCGACAGCATAAAGCCTCCTGTCACCACACGGAACCAGCGGATACCGCCACGTATCGATTCATTATTTTTTTCTCGCCCATTATTTCCGACGTGATGAAGTGAATGTTAGTCGAGAGAAAAAGAATGACCAAATGAGCCGCCTGTAGACAAGTTTTTCCCAGCGCCAGAGAGAGAGAAAAGGAAAAAAAGCACGTGAAAAATGGATAAAGTTTTCGGTTGGCCGTGCTAGGTAGTGTCAGTAGTTTTAGTCCCTGTGTTGTGGTGACAATTTCGGTCAAGATTGTCAGGAACTGGCAAAAGTGTGTCGGAAGCAAGCAAGTGGCGCAAAGAAGCAACATTTGATAAGGTTCTTTTGTTAGGCACACAAGTAGATTCGAGCAAGTTTGCGTGTTTGCCGGTGACACTAGCATGGCATGGAGCGGCTTCAATCGCTTTCGAAGGACGCTGGTGAAATGTCGTGGAAAATCGGGAAACGATAGTCGGAAAAAGACCGCACGTAAACTGTAAACAGGATAAACACCGTACAACCGCAAAACAAACTCATGCTTTCGGCCATAGAAATCATCAATCAAATCATAACAATTGGCCTTATTCAGTGAGGGAGAGGAAAGCGGAACCTAATCTACATTTATTCGGAGCGTTTCTTACATCTACTCCGTGTTGTGCAGTACAATCTGTATTCAATGGGTAAGATGCATTGCTAAGATCATTATCATACATTTCCTAGTGAGACGTTCATTCAACCTTGCGTCCGTGGAATGTCAGTTCCCCCTCTTCCTCCGGAAAAATGTGTTTTGAGTCTGCTCAAAAGGAAGCCAAAAGACTCATCGATACACCCCACTCACTTTCCGCTCCGTTTCCGTCCAGATTCAATCGCGAATCGCGAAGGCGACGAAGCGTAACGAAGGTGTAACGAATGAATCTGCACATTCATGGTTTACTGTGTTTCTTCGAAAATTCAAATCTAATGCCTCCACTGGGAGACAAGTTGAGCAGGCGTTGCTTCGGAGAAGAAAAACATGTAGCGCAATTCAAAAACCACCGACTGGCCAACCCCCACCATCCTCTGACATTTTGTGTGGACGAGAAACCGTCGCCGCATACCCGTCGAACTCGTCGCGCTCTAGTCGGAAGCGGAAGTTTGGCAAGACCTGCTGTAACAGCAATTTCGTCTGGCCACTGCGCCTTCCAGAAGAACTCGGTGTTGGCGGTAGCGCTGTGTTTGTTCTGTGCTACTGCATCTGCAATGCGTATATTTCGTTTGGCCACTCTTCCCCCGACGTCCCAGTGTCACAAAAGGTGACCACAGAAAGGGGTTACTTAGTGGTAATGCGAGACGGTTTCCCGCACAGGAGGTCAACTTAAAAAGTGTCCAGACGCATCAGACAGGCGCAACTGGTAGCCAATCATCTTAATAATGTTGTAAAGTTCATTTATTCCAACCTTCTGGGCACATAAATCTAGTTTATGGAGCTTACGTGTTTAGTATTTGCCCGGTTTCCTCCACGGTTCTGTTCGCGATCAAGACAAAATCGTTTTTTTGGCTCACTTACAGGGGCGAGAACGTGAACGCGGTCACTGCTGCTTCTTCACCTTTTGCTGCCACTGGCATAATGGAGCATCGACGATGATAGTATCACGCAGCGCCACTTGAATTGTGATATTCCTCTTCACCTGCGAAGAAAGGTTCGCTAGCGATGGCGAGCGCTCTTCTCTTCTGACTTGTGCTCGTTCTTTTTACAATAGCATTATGAAGGGCGAAACACGCAAAACACCGATGAAATACTGCTGTTGGCGGTGCACGATGCGATGCTTGATTCGCTCTTTGCTGATAGACAGCCAATTTAGCCACCTGGCATGGGGGCCAGCGATTCCAGCAGGAGTAGGGACTAACAGGGAGCAGAACGATATCACCTGACCGGGATTTTGTTCTCTCCTGTACTGTTAATACCTAAAAAATCGTTCGGCTCATAAATATTCTTGAAGACGCACCTCAGCGGTGGCTTGCAAACAATTGCGGCTCTGTCTTGCACACAACATGGAAAGCTCAGGCTGCAGCATAAAAGCACAAAATGCTGCGCGCTCTTTTCCGTTCCTATCGGTTAGTGCTAGTGAGGCTCTTGAGACGAGCTGAATGTCTTCAATTATCACTCTAGCACACGGAAAATGATCCAATTCTAATAAAAATGTCGCGCTAGGTGGTTCATCGGCCGCCCAGTACTTCCTTAACCGCTAATCACCTCAACCTTTCCCATCGTGAACCTTGAACTGTGGCCGTCGTGTTCCACATGAAGAGACACACAAGGCGGCACCACCCTCTCTTCCTTTTTACTATACACATACACCGACAAACGGATGGATGGCATACCGACACCCTCTGGCGGACCGCTGACCATCGATAAATTATTTATGGCCCCAGCCGGATCCGTGCGAGAGCCCACGCCCCTCCCGAGAGCAAAGAAAAGGCCGCCACCCGGCTCTCGAATGATAAAAAATGATTTATACTATCACCACACAGAAACACATACACGCAGTCGTGTGTTCTACCTCTTTAGCTGCTCCTGGTGCAGAGGGGATTAACATAATTTTGTCAACCCGAACTCGAAGCAAAAATGAAACAGAAACGCCATCCGATAAATACAAAACGATTTCACACTTGTGGCCACCGGTTTTTATTGGTTTCGATTGCACATCGCACGGCCAGTTTTTGGTCCGGGGCCGGGTCTATTTTGAGCTGAAGAATATGATAGATGGGTGGATGGTGTAAGGTGCATTTGCATTTTAAATCCAGTGATGTTTAAGGCCGCCCCATGCCCTCCGCATGGGGCAGGTCCACTAATTTTAGTCCCATTTTTTCCGGGGCCGGGGGATCTAAAGCGCCCGGTAGTCGCGCCATCTTGCGCCATCTTCAGCTTCTTTGCTGCTTCGGTTCGGTTCGGTTCGGTCTTCGACAAAAACGCACCACGCGCCCGGCCTTTCGTTCGCCTTTCGGGCTGATGAACGCGTTCGCCAACTGGCGACCGTGCCGTGCTTTCTGATAGCGCGGCCGTTCCTGCATGCACCGTCACCACCGGGGACTGGCCGCTCGCATACGATCATAATAATCTCAAGGTGAACCAATATCGCCACGCTGGGGTGGCGCCAGGGTCGGGAACTGGCCCCACCGGGTCTCTCTCTCTCTCTGTTGTCTTTTGATTTTGCCAGTTTCCTTGCCAGCAATCAGAGTAAACTGGAATGTTTCACCGGTTTGCGCCATGTGACGCCTCAAATTACCTTGAGACATGAGACACAAAAGCACGGAAACCTCTTCCTGGTACACCTCTATCACCTTCTCCCGGGGGTGCGAGTACAAGAGGGCGAACAAATCGATGCCCTGCCATTGAACGATTTCCTATTTCGCAGTTATGCTTCTTCCGCCATGCTTTCATTATCGTGGTGGTGGGGAGAGAGTGCGAGAGATACCCAATTATGTTGTGCAGCCAGGGTCAATGCATCAGGTCGACTTGCGTGAGGTAAGCCAGAACAAGTACTGCCAGCGTTTAAACACGAATGATGCCATTCAGTGAAGGATGGTTAACAATCGTCGAAGAAGGCATCGCAACCGGCAACCGGCACCAGCACAGCTGGAGAATAGAATTGGCCACCGAGTCGAGTATCCAGTAATGTAATCGGTACATGATTAACGTTTCTAGTCAGCGACCGCGGTAAGGGAAGGTAATGAGAAATGCATAATCCGTGCGCTGCACCTTTCGTCAGTCAAAGACAAAATGTCATCGTCATCGTTGTTCATCGTTCAGCATCGCCGTCGTGCGCTCTCATCGGTCACCGTGTGCCAGAGGGGCCAACCAGGAGGAAACCAACGAGCACCGGTCGTGACAAAATTGATTTAATATTCAAATGCAGCACACAATTAGTACCCAGTACTAGCGGGCCGGTGGGGGGTCATTACGATTCTGATGCGGTAAAAGCAGCGGAATTCATAAGCTATGCTGTGAAGTGACTGCATCCGCTATGTTTCCTACACAATCAGTGCCCGCAAGGGCCGTAGAGGCAGTGCGTCACTCCGTAATGCTATTGTGGGAGCGCCAGCTAGCGTGTCTCTGGTGGCGTTCTAGCGGCCTAATGAAAACATTATACACATTTGCCCACGTATTTCCCTGCTTAAGGGGAGGGCGTTCGGTAATATCTTACCAAAACAAGGATCATTTTTGGTGATTTTTTGTAACGTAACCATTCAATTTTATTCTTTCAAGTGTACGTCATCTTAAACTGCAACTTTTGAAGAATATTTGGATCTTTTTTGGGAAAGATTAATTAAAAACTTCATCCATGGCATCAAATTTATGAAGGTGCGTCTGCGAAAAGGTACTTTTTCCGGTGCCCATCGTAGCTCAATCAATCAATCAATATTATTTTGATAGATTATAAGTTTATCCAGGTAGCCCCGTTGAGTTTTTGTTGAATTTCCTTTTTTTCGAAGTTTGGCAGATTTTTGAAGTTAAAAAGCTGATCACACTTTGATCTAACCGGGTTCGTCGCTTGCAAGTCTTTTGATTTGCAAAAAATCGGCTCTTTTTCGATGGCTCATAGCTGCATGATGGGTCATCTGAAATGTACAAATCGATATTCCTTAGAAAGATTATAAGTTTGTCTAGGTATCACTGGAGAGTTTTTGTTGATATTGCAATTTTACGATTTTTGGCAGATTTTTGAAGTGATGCTTTTTGGGATTTTGCCTAAAAAACAAGATTTACATAATTGTTTAAAAAAAAGTATCAACAATTTTTATAATATCTCGACGGGACTACCTGGCAAAAAGTGTACAAATTATGTGTTAAAAATTTCAAAAAGATCGGCCCAGTAGTTTTTGCGGCACGATGGGCACCGATTTTGAAAACGTTGGTTTTCAGAAACGCTCTTCAAAGTATGAAACGCGGATTTAAAAAAATCTGTAACTTGGTCAGTTTTGCTTCGATTGATCCAAAACTTTTACACAATATTCTTGAAAGGATCATCGTTTAGGGAAAATGTTAAAAATATATAATGTTAAAAATACCAAAGCACCCCCTAAAAGGAAAATGCAACCAAACGCAAACGCTTCACTTCGTTGTTCTGGCAGATCGAATGCCAAAGGAAATGGAACCACAGACGATTCTGTGCCGATCAAAATGAAAGGAATTTAATTGCAGCACCGAGCATCATCATCATCATGATCATGACTGTTGACAAGGGTGCACTTTATTGAGTTTTACGCTGGAATTTGGACGTTTTGGTTTGTGTTCCGACGGTTCGTTGGTTGCTTGGTTGGAACTCCGACTCCGACGACGAACAGCCACACTCATTCGATCGGTTGATCGCGGTCGACTTCGGTTTGTACCCCGAAGCGGAGTCTCACGGCGAAAGGTAACGCGCCACTCACGGCCCGGACCCACTATACGGCCTAGGATGCCGACGCCGAGAGCTGCAAAGGCTGCACCGTCGTCGCAGTGAAATCAGTTGATCCGCCACAGCCACAGTTGACGGAGGTTTAGTTGGTTGGCTGCTAGTAGTGCTATCGACTAGCCGCAACAGCCTCACAGCGACACAGTGCTCAGTGCCGAGTTAGTGTAAGCTTTAATAGGTAGATAAGGCTACAAGAGAGAGGGAGAGAGGACGCGGTGAGACCCTTCAGAAGTCCCCAGTCCGTTTCAGTGTTGTTTCGTCCAAATAATAAGGCAAGGAGCAGTGTTTGTCAAAATGGTGAAATTTCTCGCCTTAACTGGCATCCTAGCGCTAGTGGTGGCATCAGGTAAGCAGCAATCGGCTTTACTAGCATCCTAAGAGCATTATTTTAGAAAGGTCCTCCGGGAGTCGATCGAATCGAGATTCGAACAAAGTAACTGCTAAGACGGAATTGGGAGTAAATGTGGAGTCCTCTCGCGATTTGCATCACAATGTTGCACTTCCGACCTCGAGGTGTGTGAAGGAAGTAAGCAAACATTCCAAAACATCACCTAACAGCCGTGCCACTATCACGTCGTGGTCGCGGGATTTGAGTTACCCTCACCCTTCACCTACTTCATAATCGCGATGCCGGATATGGCATTGGCGCAGCATCCTCGTGGGCTGGAGCTGGGGGTGATAACATTATACAATCATCTCCTTCCCCGAAGAGATTGGGTTTCGCGCGAGCTTGAAACCACATGAATTCCATGTGCGTTGTCTGTGTGTCCCGTCTCTTCGATTCGATTTCTTGTTTTTACTTTCCTCCGATGCTCTCCTCTGCATCTCTACCGTGGAATGTGTGCCGATTTGGTCTCTCCTTTCCAACCTTTCTTTCGGTTTTTTGCTGCCCTCTCTCTCTCTCCGGCGATCTCGCACCTGCGATCGCGACGGGGATCGGTATTACGTGATAATGCAGCGAACGGGAATTGGCTGGTTTGGTGGCACAGGAAAGAAGGATCCGGTGCGGCTGAAACCCGTTCCCTACGATCCGATCCGGGTCGGGTCGCCATCAAAATGGTCGCGTGGCAGCAGCGACAGTTTCCTTCAATTTGATCGCATCGAAGCAACCTTTGTTTTTCTTTGATCTTTCTCTTCACTCAGTTGCACGATGTGATCCAAGTAATCCAGCCGAATTGGTAGTACCTTGGTTGCAGCTCTTATGGAAATTTTGGGTCAATCGTTTTGATGTATAGTAATTCCATTTTTATGCACAATTCCATGCAGATTTTTTGCACATATTCTATGCCGCTAGAAAGTGTCCATTTGCGGCGCTTGGTTTGATTTTTGTTCGCTCTCTTTACGCCTTTCCAAAAAGGCATAACTTTTTGCCCTTCGCTTTCTGACTTTACCACTCGGCCTGCCCGTGCCGTTCCGTTCCGT
>NC_064878.1:2112500-2117500 GCF_943734665.1 Anopheles aquasalis | reverse complement strand
GTCTCATCGTCATTGGACGACGATGACGACGAAACATGTTTGCTTCCCTGTCTGCTGAAGCCAAAGCCCCCATCGGAGGGGGGTTGTCCTTGTAATCCTATCTATTGACAAACGTTTTTCGAAATAAAGTCTTTCGTTTTTTTTTTTTACACTTTAATCCTTCTCCCGGGAATGTCTGGCTGGTCACAACTATTTCATCACATTGTAAAGAATCTACTCCCGCCCCGGGGGCCACGGTGGTTGAGAAAAATCCCCTCGCTCAAGGCCATGCCGGCATGAATTTGTAGCATTTATGATAATGAAGTGCGAGGATCCGTGTCGTCCCGGACCCTGTTCTAAAACCTTTCCGGAATCGATCGACGGTGCGCGTGGACGTCAATTTTGAGATTTGAATTAACGTCGACGAATAGAGGTGCTAACCTATTGGAAATCGTGAGTCATCTTTGGCACCGCTGGCCTATTGGGCTGCGTTGTGCTGACATTGATCCAATCATGGAATTGAATGTTTTGCCAATCATCGTTTGTGGTATTTCAACCTCCATTTGTGATCAAACACAGCCCGAGGGAATCCAGAATCGAGGGATCTATTGAGACACCATTTCTGAGCATCTCCTCCTGCTGAGCTCGTCTTGGTTGGGGTTTTCCAGCCATCAAACCAGCCACACAGCAAACCAAAAGCACGCTAATGCCTTTGCGCTCAAGGAAACTGTAGGATCGTCTAATTAACCCCTTGATGTTGGTGGTGATCATGATGCTGATGCTGGTGTGCTCCGCTCCATTCTGTAGCATTTCTTTCGCCAACACACGAGCGGCCCACGGTGCCGCCGTCGTACTGTCTTACAATCTTATTTCAGCAACAGACCGGGTACCAAGTACAAGCAACAACATTCGCTCGACGACGACGACGACGACGACAAACCGTTAGAAGCAGCGCCATCCGTTCCGTGGTGCTGCTTGCGCCTTTCATAATTCACCGTTGTTGTTGCATTGCGGAACGCCTTCGCGCGACGTCGACGGCGACGAACGGACGGATGGATGGAATGTCGATGCGGTCTCACTGATCCGGGTCCCTGCTACAAAATGCTACAAATGCCCGCCCGCCAAAGAGACCGCCATCGCGCATCTCCGGCGACATTCCCTGCCCTGTGCGGTAGAACGAATTATTGGATAATCGCGCTTGCGCTTTGGGATCGAAGACGGCTGGGTGCGAGCGGTGACAGGCTGCTCACGAAATGATGATGATGGTGGTGGACATGCTGGCCGCGCCTTGCCTATATGTCAAGTTCGTGAGTTGCGCGCGCGCGCAAAGCCGTTTGCGAAAGTCCCCCCCGAAAAATCAAAAGGAACTAGTGTGAGGTGATCGGGTGTAGCTTGATGTAACGGATGATAATTTTCGTATTTGATCATTCGTTATCGCTGAGACAGTTTCCTCACAGTTCGGTGTCACAGTTCTCAAGGTAGACAGGAAAAAAGTTTACCCTTTTTTTTTTATTGGAAAGTAGGTAGAAGCTTCTCCACCACGAGGGTGCGCCCCAATGGCCTCCAAAGCACCGTCCGCCTTTACCGGGGGCCAGCTCGCCTACACTCAACAGAACCTACCGATCGATCGATCCGGGGGGTGGTGTAATTAAAACAAAAACCGTTCAACCATTACGACATTCTCGTGCCACCCTTTCCCCGGTAGCGAATGGTGGTGATTCAATTCAATTCGAATGTGCACCACGAGTTTCATTCGAGCTCGCTACCGGCATGGACGATCCTGTAAATTGACCTACTCGACTACCGCGGAGCTGTCTACTGAGTGCTACCGGCACTTGGCCACCACCGAATCTCTGGAACGCTTTGGACTGCTGCTGGAATCCGGTACCGCTACTTCACCGGCGACCGGCAACCGGGGTCGCCGCCACACGGGACAATTAAGTCGTATAACTGTTTCATCGAATTAGTATTCCACGTAGAACGTTAGCTCGTGCCTTCCGCGGAGGTATCGCCGTCGACGTCGAGCGTTGGTCGACGGATTTGCTTGCCAAGAGCTTCTATCTAGCTGCGGCAGGTCGGGCGATAGATAGGCCAGCCAGTCAGCCAGTCAGTCATTGACAATAGCAATTGAAGTGGCGCACAGTCAGATAGGTTTAGTACCCGATGTCGTCATGGAGCAGGAGTGTCTAGTAAGGTGTTGGCTTAGTTTGAAAACGGATCTTGACTTTGGTTGAACGTTAATTCACGTAAAAACAAGCCTCATGTTTGACGATTTTTTGTGAAGGAACCATACAACTTATTTTTCTCAAGTAAATGTCAACTTTTCAAAAAAATTTGGTTGTATTTGGGGGAATATTTGTTTACAACTTCATTCATGGCATCAAATTTACCAGGACGTTTTTACGAACATGTATTTTTTCATGTGCTCATCGTAGCAGCTTGATGGAAAAATTAAAATGCACAAATCGATATCCTTTTGATAGAATATAAGTTTATCCAGCTTTTCCCGGGAGAAGGTTTGTTGATTTTCCATTATTTCTATTTTTCTAAGCATTTAGAAGTTGAAAAACTGATTACATGTTCATCAAACCGGGTTCGTCGCTTAAGTCAAGTCTTTTGAATCGAACCAAAAACAGTGCCGTAACTACGCGATGGGTCATCAGAAAAGTACAAATCAATATTCTTTTGAAAGAATAAAAGTTTATCCAAGTAGTCTCGTTGTGTTTTTGCTGATTTTTCAATTATTCGATTTTTGGCAGATTTTTGAAAATGAAAAAGTGATTTTGCCGAAAAAGCAAGTTTTACATAATTATTAAAAAAAAAACTATTTACAATTTTAAGAAAAACTATACGCTTTTACGTAGCAAATAGTGTACAAATTATGTGTTTAACATTTCAAATCGATCGGTCCAGTACTTATTATGCTACGATGGGCACCCTCATTGAAAACGTTGGTTTTGGGTATCGCGCCTCAAAAGAGCGAGCTGCATTGAGCTGTGAGCTGCAATATCTTAGTCTTCGAATAGTTTTTCTTCGATTGATCCAAAACAATTTACACAATACTCTTGAAAAGGATCAACATTCATGGAAAGTCACACTAAGAATGCATTTTGGGGCTTTCGCGACGACAAAGAACGCCCGGATGCTGTGCTGTGCAGCTTCAAGAAGAAAACAAAGACGGAACGGAACCCGAACAGGAGAGAGCAGCGAGCGTGTTAATACCCTTTGTCTTGACCCTTTCTCACCCCCCGGGCCCCTGGAAACCGGTTGTGCACCAGTCCGAGTGTCCGAGCTTTCCGAGATGCTAAAAGTATGCTGCAACGGAACTCTGCTGACTGGCTGGCTGGTTTGATTTAAGAACGTTCGAGCGTACGCGTGAACTCTGCGCCTTAGCCTTGAATGGCCGCAGTGCGCGTGAAACGTGAAACCGGCCCCGCGGGGTGGGGAATGAAGAACGATCATTTCTCACTCACCAAACACCCGCCTTCCGCCTTCGAACACTTCCGTCCTCCGTCTCCATCACCGACCCTGCACTGGCGGTCTATGTGCGCGGTCTAATTGATGGGTTCGCGTACGACCACCGGCCAGAGTGCTCTCGTGCAGCCCAACTCCAACACCAACTCAACCCAGGGACGGCGAATTTGTTATTGCACCGACAAGAGAGACACCCTCGTGGAGTGTGTGCACAGAAGGAATTCTTCGGACACGACGTAAGATCGAGCAGCAGCAGCAGCAGCATGACATCATGTGCTCAGAATGCCAAATTCCGTTTCGTTTTCCCGTGTCCCCGTGGAAAAAAAACATGGAATATCTCGATTACATAAAGGTGCCAGCCAGATCTGCACATGAAAAAGGCAATAAAGTCGTTGAAACTATCTCGCGATCACTCGACGAGACGCCGCCATGGCCATCAAACCGGCAGTTGCGCTTCCTTTTCATCGGCTATTTTTGGCCGAGCTGCATCGTGAAATGAAAGACTCCTCCGCGGCGAAGGCCAGAAGCCGAGGACCATTCAAATGCACCCGATGGCGCGGTCGGTCGGATGGAGTGCGATCTCGAATGGATCGAATGGAGTTGTGTGTACCGAACGTACTGCGAAGCGTCATCATTGGAACCGTAAAAAAAAAAAGGAAGGATAAATCCCAATCCAAGAGCCAAACTTCCTTGACATTTGGAACCGTTTCGCACTCCCGCTGGGTTGCTGTGGTTGTTTCGTAAGAACTGAGTGATTCCACGAATTGTCCATTACATGTCGACGACGGTGACGGTGTCGGATGCCCCACGCACATCACTAGTACACAATCAGCGTGGTTGCTGATCGTTTTGCACCGAAACCGGGTGAACGGAGGGGACGCCCCGGACCCGGGCGCATAATGCTACTCGTCACTCTATCGAACACAACTCAAAAAAAAAAGAAAAGAAAAACATCAGTCTTCAGCAAACACCAGCGTGATCCTAGCAAGCATTGTTGGGCGGCCCTGTAAAAAAAAACCGGTCCATCAAGATAGGTGAGAGAGATGAAAGAGATTTGGCAGACAACAGCAACGCAGACAACGCAGACAGGATGAGGAATGCAGTGGGCCTCGGAATGGAGAACATTTCACCGTCACCACCGCCCCCAGCGCCCTAACGGGGGATTACGGGTGTGTTTTTTTTTTTTTGGGGAGACCTCCTTCTCCTCGATCTCCTCTTCCTAGTGTCTAGTGCCTAGTTCAAACCAGTCCGGTTGCTGCTGCCTCCGCAGGAAACAATGTTACCACCAGTCACGATGTTGCGTTGTGTGCCTTTTTGGCGTCTTTTTTTTTGTGTGAAACATTTCATTCGATCGTCCCGCACCGTACCCACCCCTCAGCCACAGGATTGATCGCGACAGCTGGCCCACGAGGTGGTTCCCTACGGTGCTGGTGCGGCTCATCCATTCCCGGGGAGGAGGCACCGAAAGGGGAGGTGGGGGTGTTTTCGATGAAACTTGAATTCGGCACACATTGGCCCCGGGGGGAGGGGGAGGGGCACACTATTGA
>NC_064878.1:2100000-2107500 GCF_943734665.1 Anopheles aquasalis | reverse complement strand
CCCCTTTTGGTGCTTCCTCTTTCTTTGGATTGCTGTTTTTTTCGTTTTTTTTTTCGTGCTGTTTTTTTGGCCACCACTACGCAGCCACATTGGTGCTTCCCGTGACATAAACGAATTGCACGGAGTTTGCACCGCACAATGGCCAGCTGCAGGGCATGAAAATGGTCAATTACCAAGGCCCCCCCGGATTATGCAACGGAACACACAGAAATGATCGAAACACAGGGAGTACCGAACAACACCACAATTCTATTCCCGTTGTAGAACTCGTCCCAAAACAGGATGTGAGTACTTGTCTTATTCTGACACTGGAACGGGCCTGGAATGGGACATGCCCACCAGATATGGGCATGAGCAAGATGATGAATCAGATGTTGTTTTCGGCCTGGAAACTGGACTGTACTCGAATTCCTAATCCGCTCTCTAGAATGGATTAAAATTCCTCCAAAAACGCGCCCGCGCGCGCTCGTTTGCATATTCAACAGGAACAACAACAGCAGGAGTAATAATCCTTTTGGGAAGCAAACCGGGAGCACCACCCGGTCCGATCATCCCTTCCAGTGCCGGGCGCGGACGCGCGCGTTCGTGTATCTTGTGAGTGGCTTGCCGACCGGCCACTAGGATGGTAGGAGGAGGGATATCTACTCCCACCAACCATCGCCGTTCGTGATCGCCGTGAGTGACCGATCGCGCCGAGAGTGGTGATCGGTACCGAGCCGGGTGAGGACTTTATGGGCCGCAGCGAAGGGGAGAGGAGAGACTATATAAGTAGTAGCCGGTCCGGGCTTACGGGTTTCACTTAGCGCCAACCTTGTCCTCATACGGACGTGAGCAGAAGCGGGGTGTTAGCAACCCGTCAGGACAGGAGGAGCGAAGCTTTTCTCGGTTCATTTTTCTTCCGTCGGTGCCGCTGTGTTCTGCGCTGTTGTGCTCTATACCCACCAGGGTGGGGCCCGTGTCTTTCGTGGCTTTCGGGCGTACTTCTAGTGGTCAAGTCAAGACAAGATGGCCAAAGTGATAAAACTGTTTGGTTTGCTGTGCTTAGTGGTGACGATCGGTAAGCAATATTTAACACCTATCCTATCTTATCCTGTTACCAAATGCCAAATGGTTGCCAAAAAAAAAAGAAAAAATATCACACGAGAAGTTGGTGAAGAAGTGTGGTCTACTAGGATGAGGATCCCAGAAAGTGTCAATGGTGATTTGTTGTGTAGTGGAGCGGTGCTTAAGCGGCCCCTACTTCTTACCACTCGAGATCATTTGCGAGCAATATTAGAACGTTGGCGAGATCGATTGCAACTTTCATTGCACCCCATCGAGCGCTAGTGTGTGGCGAGAACTGTGTGACTGTGTGTTTTAATGATTCCCTCCCCGTGGCGTCTACGCTCGACCCGCCACGGAGTTACGGTGCTTGCGACACCATTTCAAAGCATTCTGCATCGCTTTTTTCCGCTCCGCTCGTTCACTGTCGGAGTCGCGGACAACTTTCGCGAGTCTCAAGCAAGCCTTGGAACGCGTGCCTTCCGCTTGTTTCCCCCCCGGGGGTTGCCATAGACAACCGCACAAGACGACTGTCGCACGGGGCGCCACTGTGGTTTCTCTCCACCAGTCCCCACTCGGTCTCTCTTTCACTTTTCGCCCCAAGCGATTCCGTCCCTAAACCGGTACCATCACCGGTTTCTGTCTCGTGATCGTGTCTCGCAGTTGCATTGTCGAGGTGCAATGTGCCAGCGCCGCAAGCTAGCTGCCGGGCTGGCCTGGTGGCAACGCAGCGAGGGAGCCGCAGAGAGGGAGAGAGAGAGAGAGAACTGGTTCTTCTCCTAGGGTTGGGCCGATCTCACTTGGCAGGCTTCCTGGCAGGGTCTGCGCTTGCCAATCCACACTCACTTCTTGCATGCACAGGACCTCCTTGCGGGCATATAGTGTGGAAAGCAGCATTTACATAACGTCTGCGGCTCTGCGTTCGAGACGCACGATCGATGTTCGACACAAAATGGGAACTGTGGAACTTACGCAACGCCTTTGGTTGACTTTCGAGATTTTCACACCGATCGTGCCTTAGCTAATCGGCGTTCGGCAATCTCTCTCCCTCTCTCGGTGGCGATCTTGCGATTGCATTTATTTCTGACGATATTTATTCGGTTGACCTTGACCTTGAATGGGAACGGCACTTGTGCCAAGGTACTCCAATATTCCAACCTTTTTTTTTTTTTGCTTTAAACTTCCAATTGTATCGTAGCCGGTCAGCTGGGTGCAACCAACGATCGTAAATTTCACTTTTCGTCAGGGAATTCACTTTCGCGACGGTGTGATAATCTCCTCGCGAGCAATCATCACTTTCACGAGCTTCGCCTTGGATTACACAACGCGACACCGCTTCCTCACGATCGATCTTTCCTTTCTATTCGCTCGCTCGATCCGTGTTCGTTTCGGTTCCATTTTTTGTTTTCTTATTGATTTTTATATTTGTCACTTTTTATTTATTTTTCTTCTTTCGGTTTCTCTACCAACAACAACAAAAAAACAAACCAACAGCGGCTGAAGTTCGCGTGAAGCGTCAAGACGATGACTCCGATCCCGACTCGGTGAACGTTGAGGAGCTGTGCAAGGACCGGCCCGGAGACGAGTACTTCCGCCTTTCCACCGAGGGTGACTGCCGTGAAGTAGTGAGGTAAATTTCCAACTTCCAACCAGCTCCTCGTTTCAGCCACAGGTTGCCACGTCTGTCCGGTTACCATGCCAACCATGATTTTTAATGGTTTCCTTACGCGGACTTTGGGTTTTTGTCGTTTCGCCGTTTTCGCCACGGCGTACTAGATGGGTTTGGTCGTTGTTGTTGGACTGCAGCAGCATGGTTCGTCACCCTTCACTGCCCGTCGGTGCAGGTGTCTTGCTCCACGATCACCATCCATGGTCACCGATGGCCGCCCCGGGCGGCTTTCCGGGTCATCGACGACGATTTCCTTTTTTTCCGTCTGTTTTAGTTCCTTTTCTTTCGTGCAATGCAATTTCCAAGTGTTACTTCTATGTTTACTGCCGAAAAGGGATCTCATCTCGTTTCTCTTTCTGTCTCGATGTGCTTTCCCTTTTTCTCCATTCGATCTCGAATTCAAATAACCAATCTACTGGCACTGTCTTCGTTGCTGCTGCTGCTGCTGCTGCTGCTACCGCTACCGATGATGATGATGATGATGAAGAGTAGGTGTGATGATGCGGGAGAAAATGGCATCAAGCGGCTCGCTACCGTTCGGTGCCCGACCGGCCTGTACTTTGATGTGCTCCGGCAGACATGCGATTGGAAAGCAAACGTTAAATCATGCGATCAGATAGGAAGTAAGTCCCCAGGACTCATCCGTTGGATACCGTACCGGAATCGAATCGGAAATCTGGCTGCTGCACCACATCGCACGCACCTCTCCACTTTCCAATTCCATCCGTACGGGATCGGTCGGGATTGAGTCGGGTTTTGTGTTTTCATCTCAACTAAACTGTGTTCTCTCTCTCTCTCTCCTTCTCTCTCTCTCTCTTTCTCTATTTCTCTCTTTTTCCTTCAATCAATTTCTATTTTTATGTTTTTCAACTAAATAAATCCTCCTTCCCGCTGATACGGCTGATATCCTCTGAAACGATCATCCCCTTCCTTCCAAACCTGTGTGTTTGTGGCTGTGTTGCAACCCGGTGTTTGCGATCATAATTGCTGTTTTGTCAATAACACACCGATCATCATCGTGGACACCCAACCCCTTCCATGCATCCATCTTCATCTATCGTGCGGTTCATCATTGCATCCGAATCCTACCCAACCCAATCACGCATCACCCCGTCCATCATCACATTACTTCCTTCCTGCCGGCCTGTTACACGTCGCGTCTTGCGAACGAAACAGGTGTACTCGATCTGGACTCAAGCAAATCACTTGCCCGTCCGGATTGGCGTTCGACATTGAAAAACAGACTTGCGATTGGAAAGCAAAGGTCGCCACGTGTGACAAGAAAGAGAGTAAGTGCTCTGGGAAAGCCCCCAAAAAAAAACAAGAATTGATGATCCAGATCATCGCCGGTGCGGGATGTTACGGATTTTGGTTTTCACAACACTCGCGTGGGTCCGTTTGGCGCCCATATACACACCGCACCGCACCTTCTGCAGGGCACAGTTTAGGGTATGCTACATAAAAAGAGTAAAGAAATTAGCGATGGAAAGGCTCCACTTTCCATCACCAAGCGTCAGTAATAGCGTCTTACTCGAAGCAGTCAAATGATGGCTTGCAAGTTCGGTTTGCTGATAAACCGCAGAATCCTTAGAGTAATTGTATAGATATCTGGTAAAAGAAAAGCACCTAGCGGGCACCAGCAAAGAAGAGTAGAAGAATGCAATCGCTTTCACAGTCTCAACACGCTTCAGGACACAGACCAACGACACACGAACAATCACTACTAAACATCCACCACGTACACCCCTTGTTTCCAAATGGTTAAAGGGATTCTCTAGCGATAAATGTTTAACCCAAATATCACAAAACACCACACAAACACATCAATCTTCACCGATACTCTGTGTAAACGATTTAGTTTCTATTTAAGGGAAGCTTTCGGTATTTTCGAGCCAAAAAAGGCCCGTTTTTGACGATTTTTTGTGACGTAACCATTTAACTTTATTTTTTTAAATGAATGGCACATTAATCTACAACTTTTGAAGAATATTTGGTAATGTTTTGGTCAACATTCATTGAAAAATTAATCCGTGGCATCACATTTTGGTAGGCGTGTCGTCGCAAAGGTACTTTTTACGGTGCCCAACGTAGCTGTGTGATGGGTAATCATAAATCTACAAATCAATATTCGTTAGAAAGAATATAAGTTTATCTAGGTAGCCCCGGAGACTTTTTGTTGATATTCCTAGTTTTCGCAGATTTTTGGCAGATTTTTGAAGTTGAAAAAGTGATGCTGTTTGCGATTCTGCCTAAAAAACGAGCTTTACATGAAACGCGGATTTTCAAAAATCTGTATCTTTGTCAGTTTTGCTCCGATTGATCCAAAACTTTTACACAGTACTCTTGAAAGGATCAGCATTCAGGGAAAAATATTAAATATATGTGTCACAGAAAAAAAATACCGAAGCATCTCCCTTAACTCACCTAACAAACTGATCGTTCCCTTCAAGTTCTGGGAAATTAACTCACATTTTAACACCCATTTGTTACTTAATAACTAACCAATCCAGACATGCGTGATAAAACTTGTGATAGGGAACGTTTGAGACACGAGGAAACTGAAAGATTCGCACCTATTACACAACACGCCAATCAATCAATCACGTTCACCCACTCCCAAACATGCTTTACATGTGAAAACACACAATAATACTCTAGATTTATGTCCCACTAACACACAACGGATGGTAGCTCATAAAACGAATGCTGCAGTGATGAGGAACAATCGAATTAACAACAATTTTATGTTCTCCTCCTCCCCTCCAGAGCCACGAAAGGTTCTTCCAATCCTGAAGACAGACGAACCGATCTGTCCCGAGGGTAAACTGTCGTGTGGTAATGGCGAATGTCTGGACAAGGAACTCTTCTGTAACGGCAAGCCGGACTGCAAGGACGAATCGGATGAAAATGCTTGCAGTGAGTATCGCCAGACTGTTTCACTCCGCAAATTCATTGTTCCAGTCGTTTAATCTGCTGCCTGCTTTCACTTTGTAGCCGTTGAGCTAGATCCGAACCGTGCACCGGATTGCGATACGACGCAGTGCGTTCTGCCCGATTGCTTCTGTTCGGCCGACGGAACCCGCATTCCCGGCAACATTGAACCGCAGCAGGTGCCACAGATGATTACGATCACCTTTAACGGTGCGATCAACGTGGACAACATCGATCTGTACGAGGACATCTTCAATGGTCAGCGTCAGAACCCGAACGGTTGCCAGATTCGCGGAACGTACTTCGTGTCGCACAAGTACACCAACTACTCGGCGGTCCAGGATTTGCATCGTAAGGGACACGAGATTTCGGTGTTCTCGCTCACGCACAAGGATGATCCCAACTACTGGACCCAGGGAACGTACGATGATTGGCTGGCGGAGATGGCCGGTGCCCGTTTGATCGTCGAGCGGTTCGCTAACATTACCGATGGTTCGATCATTGGCATGCGTGCACCGTACCTGCGTGTCGGTGGTAACAAGCAGTTTGAAATGATGGCCGATCAGTTCTTCGTTTACGATGCTTCGATCACTGCCTCACTGGGACGTGTGCCAATCTGGCCGTACACGCTGTACTTCCGTATGCCACACAAGTGCAATGGAAATGCTCACAACTGTCCATCCCGTAGCCACCCAGTCTGGGAGATGGTGATGAACGAGCTGGATCGTCGTGATGATCCGACATTCGATGAATCGCTGCCCGGTTGCCACATGGTCGATTCGTGCTCCAACATCCAGTCCGGCGAACAGTTCGGTCGTCTTCTGCGCCACAACTTTAACCGTCACTACAATACGAACCGTGCCCCGCTCGGTCTGCATTTCCATGCCTCGTGGCTCAAGTCGAAGAAGGAGTACCGCGAAGAGCTGATCAAGTTCATCGAAGAGATGCTGGGACGTAACGATGTGTTCTTCGTCACCATGCTGCAGGTCATCCAGTGGATGCAGAACCCAACGGAACTGAATGCGCTGCGTGATTTCCAGGAGTGGAAGGAAAAGTGCGACGTCAAGGGACAACCGTACTGCTCCCTGCCCAATGCCTGCCCGCTGACGACGCGCGAACTGCCCGGTGAAACGCTGCGCCTCTTCACCTGCATGGAGTGCCCCAACAACTACCCCTGGATCCTCGATCCCACCGGTGATGGTTTCTCGAAGAAGTAATCAACTTCACCCACCCTCTTCCTTCATATTCCCACCCAACCAACGCCCTCTTCAACTTCAACGGTTCCTCGCCCCCACGCGGGGGAATAGACGAGTGTGACACGTTGGTGGGACACTCCTGGATAGAGATGCATCTGTTGTAAATAGTGGCTCCCTCTCATCACCACCACCACCACCACCAAACACTTCCACTATACATGCCGGTGTCACCTTTCGTCGTCACCTCGTCCCATCTTCTGCCCCCCCGGGTCAGGGCAGGTTTTACAACTTTACATCGTGATATTTGTGTTTCCCAATCCCGTTTGCTTGCTGCATGATCGTGGTGGAACCGCTCTGCCCCACCCTGCTTCCGAATGGGCGATCATTTTCAGAACATCTTTTTTTCGTTTTTGTGCGCTTCCGTTCCGGGCGCAATGCAAATGGCAGCAACCCAACAACGATGTGAGCCTCATGATGGCATGGTAGGGAGTATGCGTGGCTGTTTCAAGGTGCGCACGGGGTAGTGCCGCACGCGGGAAGACACGCGGTTCGTGTCGAAAGGCGGAAAAATAAAGATTATTTTTACGGTACTGTTTTATAATAAAATAAAATAAAGAAAAACATACATTAAATAACATGCATTTCCAATTGTTGTCCTTTTTT
>NC_064878.1:2090000-2092500 GCF_943734665.1 Anopheles aquasalis | reverse complement strand
GAAATTACAAACCGCCATACCACTCCACTCCATCAAACGTACCCAATTGTTGGGTGGTAGATTTCGCCCACCGGCCGGATTCGGCTTACCATCCTCCCAGACGTAGTAGTCCTCATAACCGGCCACCTTGTTCTCCGATTTAATGAACCAATCGTGCAGATTACTCGAATGGTTTGGCACAAAATCCATGATCACCTTCAAACCCAGCAGCCTGGCACTCTCTACTAATCGCTCGAAATCGGCCATCGTACCGTACTCCTCTTGTATTTCTCGAAAGTCGGATATATCGTAACCAAAGTCCACCATCGGCGATTTGTAAACGGGTGAGAGCCAAAACGCTTTCACACCGATCGACTTTAGGTATGGCAGCTTCGAGGTAATCCCATTTAGATCACCGATTCCATCACCATCGCTATCCTTAAACGATCGCGGATATATCTGATAGAAGGCCGCCTTTTGCCACCAATCGCGGACCACGGGCTCACACAGGACACACAGGGGAACGATCACCAGAAAAGCGATCCAAACACGTTCTAGCTTCATCGTTGCTGCTCACTACTGGTTACTATCGTACGCGTTGGCACCACTTTTATAACCGCAGGCGCCACCAGGAAAGAATCATCCTCCCCATTGCTTCAAGTGGTGTTGCTTTGAAAGCGATAAGATAGATCGATGGACGGATTGATTTGAAAGACGAAGGTGAAGTGGTGAAGTAGCCTATTGTTCGGCTCTGCGTTGTTTTCCTCTTCTCAGCAAAGATACGCGAAACGGACGCGGCATTTCTGTTCACATGAAAATAATTTATTTTGGTGAGACTCGACCAACTCTACTCTATTTACAGACTAGGCACCTCACGCGCGCGGCTCAAGCGATGGAGCTAGTTTCGTTTTTATCTTCAGTTAAAATCAATCCCCTACTGGAACGGACGACCGTGTTCGAGGTCTAGTATCGAGTATCTACTTTCTTCGCACAGGCAAGGTTGGACATTCCACGACATTCCCCTCACGCAGTTCGAATTCAGCCAATCAGGTATCCTCCGTGCCACGGATGCTATCGTTTATCAATTGTTTTCATTTGTTATCACAACACTGGAACGCGTACCTAATTAATCCTTCTTGGAAGAGAATTCTGCCGGAGCTCACTGAGCTGCGATGTGCGTATGCGTCCTTCTGGAGTGGACCACCACCATTCGAAGCTCCTTGAGGCAGCACTACTGCACTGGTCACCGGCACAGGACTGGGCCGGAAAACGGTTGGCAGGTTCATCATCCATCATCAGTCGCCGCGTCATCGTTTACGCCAGAATATGCTCGTTATACCATGTATGGCATAAGAAATGCTGTTGAAAAGTCAAAAGAACATTTAAGTGCCAGTGCGCTCCTTTCATTCCTCTAGTAGATGTGCACCGAAAAATCCATTACCACCGTACCGGAACAGCACCAAAACCAACCGCCTATTCACATTTGCGATTTGAGTATTTATTGAAACCGAGTCAAGGATCGATTATTACAGAAGCATATACCTTGGAACTGGACAGCAACCTTAGCGATAGCTCCGGGCGTTTGCACTTATCAACTATAGATTTAAAATATGTTTGTTCCCCGGGCCCGGTGCCCCCGGAACGGCTGTTTTTCCCAACACCACGCGTCCCATCCGATCAGCCAGCAGCCCTCTGTACACTGGGCTGCCGTTTGTTTTGCTCGTAAGCTTGCACCTCCACCAATCGCTCGTGATGCGATAGCCCCGTTGAAGTAGCTTGCCCGGTACCGGAGCTGTGAACGGAAAAAGCAACATAGATAACACCCCAGCAAGGACCCGACTCAAGTAGTTAGTAAACCATCACCCGATTGCTGTACAGAGGGATTAGAGTGACAAGCATTTGCGACACTTGGAGTGTAAGTGGATGGCAGCGTGGCAGTAGTAGCAAAGGCGCAAGCAAGAATTAACTAACAAACTATCTTTAAAAGAGTTTTTTGTAAGTAACATACGAAGAGCTAATCGAGCTGAACAGCCAATCCTTCCAGCCTTTGTTGCTCTCGTCGATTTTGGCCTCAACATCCTCGCAGAAGTACTTGCGATCGTGTGAGCGGCCACTCTTGGCATCGCACAGGATCCGCTTGCGACACTCGTAGTCGCACTCCGGTTTGACCGGTGAATTCTTCCAGTAATGCCTGCGGGGAAGGATTATTACACATGGATCATCCAGAGGGGCGCATTCAGGCGGCACTTACTTGTAGTACAGATCGAACATCTCTTTGCTGTCAGTCATGTTGTTGATCAACTGATTCCAATCTGCTGGTCTAAGGCCCTTCATACCGTACGCAGCCCGCGTTGAGTACAGCTTGTACCAAATGGGGTAATCGTACAGGTTGGCTTCCTTCAGGTTCATGATCCACGACTCATGATCGACAACGAGCTGCAAAACGGGAGGGGATCAAATCGCATTCGTGCCATTCTTCACAACATTCGATAGCTTACCCTCGTAGTCTCATCATGATCAC
>NC_064878.1:2080000-2085000 GCF_943734665.1 Anopheles aquasalis | reverse complement strand
ACTTGCACCGACGAACGGGCCGGGATGTACGAACACAGTCACCCCGTCAGTTCCTTGACCTCGCGGAGCATGATTAGCCCCGGCATCGTGCTCCATCGTGGTTGGTTTCAAATACCGAAGAAAGGATGAGAACCGGTACTGTAGGAGGGGTGTGGGACCGGGGGAAGGGCTTATGCTTTCGAGTCATCCAACACACCTTTGGCCTTCTCTTCAACCGAATCAATTGAACCGATTAAAAGGGAAAGTTTCGGCCTAATCATGACCTAAATCTCGTTGTTTCTCTATGAAGCCGACAGCTTCTGCTCTCTTGCGACCGAACAGAAGCACAGCGCGGCATCGCATTGGCCACCGCGTGCTGCCGGCATTGGTTTGACATTGACCTTACGCTAGGCAGTGAGAGAGAGAACGATCGTACAACCGAGCGTAAACCTTGTGATCCAATTTATGGTCTTTTTATGTATCACACTCTACCTCTCTTCTTTTGTCTCCTTCCTGCTGGCATCGTCTAATGTCGTTTGGAATGAGGGAATTCATAGCGAAAGGAACCACAACAGCCCGCAGACAAACCATCAACCAAGCCGCGGATGATCGTCTGGTGGAAGTTTGTTGCGTGCCTGGCCAGTAGGGGACCCAGAAATGTAGACTTCCGTGACCACTTCTCCGTGGTTGCGGTTCGTTTCCTGCTCTGCGGCGCTGAGTCACAATGTATCGCAATTTCTCCCGCCCGGTCCAGCGCGATCATAACAACGCCACGACCCCACACCAAGCCATGACTCGCATGGCGGCCTTTTTGCGCATTTCGTTTGCAAGAAAGTGGCGCAAGCGTCCCCATCATCATCATGTGCGACTTAATGTCCCCCCGGGTCAAAACAGCAGCATCTGGCAAACATCAACGACGGGTGCTATCGACGGTCATGCATCTTATCGTGAATTGTGTACTTCCTGTTTGCCTGCTGTGGATCGCGTTTTTTTTTCTGTGTTTTTCGCTCCCTGTTACTAGGGGTGACCATCAAACCGAAGTCGCAAACTCATTTCGATGTGAGAGGATTTTATACGTTCCATTCCAGCGGGCTCCAGCAGCAGCAGCAGCAGCGTGTCAACTGCTCGCGGCCATTGTGACGATCGGCGTTCGTATTTATGTAACGCCCCAACACAGTCACATATTCCGCTACCATTTGGGCCCTCCCCTCCGCGTACCGTAAGAGCTGCTGCTTTTGCTGGCCTTCAATCCTCATTATGTCAGTGTTACGAATCTCTGCGAAGGGGGCGATTTTTGCAAAAGGCAAAGGCAGTTATGAGACTCCTTCCATTCAGTTCTATGTGGAGCTTGGCTTGGGCTTGGTTTGTGTTGTGAGAATCCCCGGTGTGCGCCACGATCCCGTTACATCACGCAATCGTGCAACAAGCTTCTATCAACACAACACAACGTTAACGACAATGGCCTCACACAGGCCCTTCTCTCGCCCGGTCCCCGGTCCGGTTCCGACCTCATCTTGTGACGCGGCGGCCGCTGCGGTGAGTGCATTGATCGCGATCGCGCTCATCACCACTGTCTCGACTGTTCCGTCCGTTCCGACGGGCAAACGGATTCAAATACGCACCAACCGAATGGGCGCTCAACCGAATGTGACGGAATATATTTAATCATTCGATCGTGCTGCTGCTGCTGCTGCTGCTTTGTATAATGCTAGCCCCGGAGAGAGAGGCCCCACGGTGTCCAGATCGCGTGGAAAATGTTTTTGCGGCAATGCCCTGCAATGTGGCGTCTCTTGGACCCCATCATGAGCGCGGACCGATGTTGGTTGTGCATCGCGCATGGAGCTTGTGAAGTGAAAGTAAACAAACGAAAGCTGGCCCACAACCTAGCACTTCCAACATGGGCGCCTGTTGGGGCCTTTGTGCATGAAATACCAACCAGAAGACTCTTTTGGTTTTCACCAAGCCATTGGCTGCGATGGAGTGGACGCAATGGTGGATTAATAGCGGAAACCACCACCACCACCGCCAGCAGCAGCAGCAGCAGCAGGCACACCTTGATGATGGCCAATCGCCATCGCCCCATACGCAGTTCCGATTGTTCGGATTCGCAACAACTCAGCATTTGAACCGCAACTGGTGGCACACCGTACTAAGCACTTCACTAGGATCGGCGTGGAGTGGAGAGCGCCTGATTTTTTTTTTTTTGGGTCATACTCTCAAATGGAGCCACTTCTTCGCGCTTCGCTTTTGGTGCCACTAACTATTTTCACGAATTATTCACCACCACCGGACCTGCTGCCACTCGCGGATGATTGAGTGTGTGAGGCGCAGGCAGCAAGCCAACAAGCCCAAAATCAGTTGAAGCGGAAAGAAATGGAGCGATCCTCAAGTGCACAACGCCGCTCGCCATCGTCTCCCTCATCGGTTTCATGATTTTACGATCCGCTACAAACCGATCGTACCGGAGGTGGAGCGGAGAGTAGTGCTTTAACTGCTTCAAGAAGCCGAGTGCGGGGTGAAATTTTTCCCTCCGCTGACACCGTTTCCTCAATGAAGGCGCACCAACACTTGGACTTTGCCTTTGGAATGGACCGTAGCCTTTCGAAGCGCATACCACGGCACCTGGAATGCTGCACTTTGCTCTCAACAAATGTTCACAGTCACAAAACCATCTTATCGCGTCGTCGAACACGTCAATATTTGTGTATGAAAATAAATTTAATACAAATGGCATCACATTGCGTTTCCTTCCCCGGAGAAGGGCACTGGCACTGATAAGCGGACGTATTGTTTTGCTCAAGAACACACGATCGTACCACCGAGAACGAGAACTGTTTTGCTGATTAAAGTGCGAGCGATTCCCAATTATCACATTGGCCAGCAGAAGACCAGCATCTCTTGCTGTACAGCGCGATCGCGAACTTACTTCTTTCCGTTTCGGATCACAATTTTCCGCTACTCCTTTCCGTACCACCGACACACGATTTGCATACTCAAAGCACAAGCAGCTGCACGCCACCACACAGAAACACCTTCGATGGTTCAATTTCGTCCGCCTGTCCGCGGTGGTTTCTTTCCGTTGGATTTGATCGGACGGGATAACGGGGGTTGTTGGCCAGCACGGCACGGTACGGCGATGCTAACGGTGCAAAGCACAACAGCTCAGGTCCGATCCCCGGTCCGACGTCGATCCGAACCGACCGATCGCGTGGCCAAAAGTGAACTAAGCAAGAGAGCCAGAGCAGTCGAGCCGCGTGGTGTCGTGTGGTGCTTCAACGACGATGACGACGACGCCGATCGAGAGCGTGCGAGCTGCGCGAGATAACGAAAAAACGAAGCTGAACGGCGACCGAAGTGGAAAGAGCAGCGTGAGATAGCGTGAGAGCTTGCGGGGGGGACGCGATCGCGACTCCGACTCTACACTAGGAGATTTGTTCGAAGGACAAACAGCTGTTTTGGGGAGCGCGCACCGCCCATGTGCCGGTTGGGCGGGCGAGAGAAAAAAAGAGAAACCCCTGGCCCCGTGGCTTGAGGTAATTTATATTTTGCAACATTTTATTAAACCCCTGCATGCATCCATCAATCGCCCATATAGATGCCCGCGTCACCCAGATTCCCCTTATCGTGCCCGCTGTCTCGTTCCTTCGTCGGTTTTCGCAAACCAGCTCGATCGTCGCCGCCGGTACCGCCAGTTCGAGTACGACGCACCTTCTGTAGGCCATTGCGACACGGTTGTACCCAAACCCGCACGCAGTAGGCCTTGATGAGCTGCGTAAAGCGGATCGTCTCGCCGAGAAACGTGTACATGAGTGGATTGAGTACTCCGTTGAGCATGGCCAGTATCCCGAACGAGTAGTGCAGGTTCCAGTAAGCGTTCGTGTTGGCAACGCCTATCATTTTGATCAGCAGAAAGATCCACATCGGCAACCGGCACACGAAGAACACCAGCATCAGCACGATGATCGTCTTGAAGGTGCGTAGCTGGCGCTTGCGACGGTTCATGCTGGCCTCGTTCGCCGGTTGCGGGGCCGGGGGAGCAGCCCTCGGTTCTACCGAGCCCGAATCGATTATGCTAGGTCCTTCGGGGCCTGTGTTATGCTGTGGGCAAGTACATTTGGAAACTGGATGCCATAATCCGTTAGCAATCATCGTGCCATTCCATCTTGTCCTCCAATACTTACCAAACACCGAGGCTGGTGTTCTCCGTTCGACGATGGGATGAGTGCTGACGTTGGTGGAGAGCGTCTTCCGGTCACTGCTGCTAGCACAGATCGTGGTGGACTTTGGGTTTGGGCCCCGGTGTTCATCCTTTGCTACTGGTGGTGGTGGTGGTTGTCGAGCAGCGATCGGATTACGACGGATCCAGATTTGCTTCGCAATCACCCCATTCAACCAACCAAATGCCAGCAGCAGCGGAAGGAAGATGGCCGTGAAGACGATGGCAAAGTAGTAAGAATTCTTGGCCTTATCCGTGGCACATATTTCGGCCATATAGTACCCACTGATGACCGCATTCGGTTGCAGCGAGTCGGTGGTAAGCACCACGATGTCAAACACCTCGTACAGTGTGAGCATTGGGCTGGAGATACCGGCCCCCAGTCCCCAGATGAGCACGGCACAGGTTGCACAGAACCATCCGTTCGGTTTCCAGGATCCCTTCATCAACCGCACTACCGCCATGTAGCGATCCAGGGCGATCGCGACGAGCGTGATGCTGTTCACCAGCACCGCCATCGTCTGGAGAAACGGTGAAAACGTGCACATCAGCTCGCCCAGTGTCTGCTCGGTGGGCGGGAGGTTAAAGGGAGAAGAATGTACGAGGTAAAACATCTGCAAACCAGGGGGGGGGGGGGGGGTGGGGGGCAGGCACCGGTTGGCCTCCAGCTTAACTCACCCAAAGTGAATTAAATTCCGTATTAAACTGCGAAAGATATACGATCGAGGTGACTGTCACAAAGGCGATGTCGGAGAAGGCAAGCGACAGCAGACAGACGCGCAGTAAATGGCGCTGCTTGCGCCGC
>NC_064878.1:2062500-2075000 GCF_943734665.1 Anopheles aquasalis | reverse complement strand
AAGCCGAGGATACGTTGTAGCGCTCCGAAACGAGACGATCTTCCTCGAAATTATTCATAAACCAATCTTCACTATCGAGCCGTCCACCGATCGGTACACCGCTGTCAATGATCTCCTCGATCGTATCGATCTGGTGAGCCAACGGAGGATTGGTGATGACATTGATCAGCAAACCGGTGTAGATCGTGGTAACGTTCAAGCTGTACAGCGTCAACGCCATAAACAGCAACCGCAACGAGTGAGAATGTGGCCGATTGTGAACGGAAATGCCCAGGAAAGTGCTCCAGGTGTAGAGCAGACAGAGGGCCAGTTGCCGGTGTGAAGGAACTTCCGGTACGAACTGGCTAATGCCGCGCCAAACACAGGCAGACAGGAACGCGACACAGGCAAACACCTCCCAGGTGGTAATCTCAAAGATGTACAGCAACAGTTTCCAGCGTTTCTCCAGGCCCGCCCTCGGTACGAACCACGTGTAGTGGTCCTGCAGGTACACCGTGGTCCAACCGAACGCTTCGTGCACATCGAAATCCGGATTGAAACCCCCGGCAATGATATCGCACTCGTCCGCACGCACCAAACCGAGCAAATCCGTCCAATTGCCATCAGTGCCAGGCATCAGCTCACCGCGATCCATTTCGTTGCACGAAACGTTTACCTTAAACTTCATCGATTCCCGCAGCAGATCCATGATCTGCAACTCCAGCCCCCGCTCACAGTCCCAATCGATGAAGGGTGGTGCGACACGGGTACACAGCAGAAACGTGCAGGATTCCATTTCCGGCGGCACCTTCGGGATGTTAATCGCGGCCCTCGAGAGTGGCGCATTGTTGGAAAAGCTCCCATTCACCACCGTCGCCACCTTGATCGGTTTCATTCGGCCACAGTCGGTGGTTCCGTGGTACGGATCACCGGTGTACACGTTGTAGCTGATGGCATCCGTAGCGAACGCGACCAGCACGTTCACCGAGTGGTACCCGACGAACAGAAACTGCAGGATCTCGTGCGCCGTCCGCCGGTCCGAGTCACGATCGTTCGGATTGTTGTACAGCACGATGAATTTCCCGCGCTGATTGAACGCAACCGTCGAGCTGATGGTGGCCAGTGCACGGCGCAAACCGTCGAAATCATCGATCACGATCACGTAGTAGTCGATCAGCTTGTGGTCCATGAACTGTGCCCTTCGCAGTGCGCCCGCTGCCGTTTGGCTATCGTCCGACATTAACCGCAGCTGAAACTGGCTGCCACCGTTCTCATCGTACCCACGGTGATGGCCGTGCAGATAGCCCAGCAGAATCTCACGTGCCGGGGAGCTCCGGTTGCTGAGGTAGAAGATCACTATGTTTTCGATCTGGGTCGATTCGGGTGTATGAAAGTAGGTTTCACTCAGCAACTCCAGACACTGTATACCGGCGGCCACAGCCGTTGGTCCACGTTCGTTTTTCATCCGTACGAAAACGATACCCTGGCAGGGAGTGAACCAACAGAAGAAACACCACCAGCAAGCAAGGATTGCTGCCAATGAGCGAAGACGATCCATACTTCCGGAATCGCTGTTTGGTGCGCACTGGAATTGCCATCGCGCGGAAACAGTCCGCATCGCAGCATCGCATGTCATCGCAACGGGTGCCCGTTTCCATAATTATGTCGCATTACGTCGCATTACACACCCTCCCACCTGGGCCTGGACCTGGTTTTGTGCACGAATTTAAACGACTAATTGTTGTGCATGTTGAGCAGCGTGCAGAATGGCGCCTAATGACATGGGCGGAGTGCACTCACTCTGCATGATACAATTGCATCATCATCGTCAGTCCGACTGGGACAAAGGCGACTGCATCTCATTAACTGCCGTGCCGTCGTAGTGTGTACCCAGAGAGTGCATTCCGAGGAGTGAATTAAAAAAGCAAATTTGTTCGCATGACACCGGCCCATGCTCCGTGATATCCGTGGACAGACAGGCAATTCCATCGAAAACACTTGAACAGCAGCAGCAGCAGCAGCAGCTTGCTTTGATCCACTGCCAGGAAGTAATATCCTTGAAGGGGAGTTATCAGTTCCCGTTTACAAACAACAATCGAACAAAAGAGATGCTTTTACACGAAAGACCGGCCGAGACCGTGGCAGTGGCAGTACGGTAATGTCCGTCTGCAGTGACCATTGGCGCTGCATTTGTCGCCAAGGAACTGCAGCACTAGAACACGGTCCGCTAGACGGGATGGCTCGTCCGCCGGGCTGCTGTGTGCATTTACTTTGTCTCTGTTGACGTTACTGTCAAGCGAAAAAGTACCCATCATCATCATCTACTTCTTCTTCTTCATCTCCGCATCTCCATTAGTGTGGCGTCCAGGAAAGAAATGCATCCACTGTCCGTCCCGACTCGAGTGCTGCATGGCGCCCTCATCCTGGACACAGTAATGCCCCCTCGCCCTCCGTCCGTCCGTCTGTCGCTTTCACTTGCCTGTCTCGTCTTCTGCATATACTGACCCTTCGACATCGACGAAGGATGCAGTCACCATCGTGTCCCGGGGGCCGGGGCGAAATGGTCGTCGATCAAATCGAAGAACCCACCACCATTCCGGGAGGTCTGTCTCTCCCTCTCCCTCTCTCGCTCTCCCTTTCCTTCTTTGGTTCCACTTTTCTAAGTAAACGGCAGCGAAAATGTGGTAAACATCGGTCCAGACCTCATCTTCCTCTCGTTCGGTGGTCGCAGTGAAGGAGAGAGATAAATGAGCTACTTTCAAGCCACACCACCAGGCCAATCATCCCCCTTTTTTCCCTCTTTTTTTTGCTGTTGCTGTTTTGAGGCAAAGGAATTGACCAACCTCCCATGTTTTGCCACCGGAATTCGGGTCACTCTCGACGACGACGACGACGTCGGCGATGACGACAAATGCTATCAGATTACTTTCGCTGGCACTGCTCTTACTCCTTGGTCTGGCCGTCTGATGAACTTTACTGCTTCCCGGGTGGGTTGGTGGGAAGAATTGTTGTTGGTTGTTTATCTTGGTCGCCGGAAGGGAAGTGCGTCACGGGATCATTACTGTGTAGGCCCCCGGGAATCGCTACGGCCTGTCGGTCGGTCCTTTAGTCACAGCTGGGCACCGCAAGCAAGGCATGTGGAGTGATAAGTTGTTTTAGTATCCTTCCTACAATCCGGTGGCTCTTCACTGGCCACCATACGGTGGAAAGGGCAGACAGCTCTCGTGTTCTCGTTGTCCTGAGAATTGTCCTGGCTTCAGCAAGAAGTCATTCAAGACAGTGTCCAGTACCTGGAGGCCTTTAGGTGCATGTTTGTTTGTTTAAAAGGATAACACCATGTGCAGGAAAATCTTGAAAAAAAACTATGCTTTCGGACAAAATATCTCCATGCGCACGTCCTGTCAGTACACACCAAGCAGTGTGGATTGAAATTTTAGTTTAAAACACATACCGGAAATGACATAATTGAAAGCCCCCCCCCCACCGACCATTCCTCGGCCCCCTGTTAATGGCTGATTAGCATGTCAAAAGGGAATTTCTTGTTCGTGCCCTGGGCGTGCATTTTTCTGTGCGCGGCACCGCAGACCACAGGCCAGGAAGTCAGGGTGCCAGCGATGGGGACTATTGAAGGCGCCAACGAACACGACGCCACGCGGCGAATGCGAAATTGAATGAAATATGAAAACGCCAACCATTTTTTTGTTTTCGGGCGCCAGTTCCACTTCTAAACCACATACCGTACGTACCTCTTGGCTTGGGGTTCCATGTTGTTCCTGCTGCTGCTGCTGTCCTCGGTATCGTCCGTATCGTTGGCACGGTGGCTGGTATCGACGATCAACGGGACGGTCCTATCTTCCATCAAGGGTGTCGCCACCGCAACCGACCATGTTGCCGGCAAGGATTGCGTCAAATCTTGCGGACAAGCATAACTTTTCCCTCCCTGGCCGCCACGGCCACCCCTTCCGGGCAACCGTGGATGCATCGGGAGGAATGGGGCCGCCGGTAGCACCGACACTGGCAAGTGCTGGAGGTGGCGCAATTCGTTGTTCGATTTACCGCCCGTACTGGGCGGACGCTGTCGTGTGCTGGAAAACTGACCACCAACACGTCCACTGCGTACCGCACCGTCGGACCCATCCGGCCACAACACGAGCAGCACGTGCAACAATAAGACGATCGACGACAGCGACGACGATGACGACGCGGACGATGATGATGAGGAGGAGGACGATGGGTTGCGGCCAGTACCGGGGGGTCTGGTTGACATATTTGTGCTCTTGTTAGGGGGGGGACGCTAGTTGCTAGTGATTCTATTTCCTGCTTGTCTATCTGCTAGGCCGGCGCTTAGCTGTCGCTCATCGGACACAGGAGCGAGAAGACCGAGGAGCGCAGTGCGTCGCTGAAAGTGGATGCAAAAATTGAAATAAGATGCTCGGTGTCCAAATCCGTTCCCTAGACACCCCTAGACTGGAAAGAGATAGAGCAAGAATGAAAGAGAGAGAGAAAGAGAGAAAGAGGGAACCAGACATCCCTGTGAACTAGAAACCTGAACGTCTCTCTGGCACGATTTGGGACCTAGAACACCCCACCCCGTGCCCGGTTAAAGGGCCGCCTAGGCGTGTATATGATTTGTTTATGAATAGTTCCAAACCGATCGGCCACACGAAACCACCGAGGCCGAGCCGAGACATTTCCGTGTTGGCACGGCCCGGCTTTTTGTCGCCAATTATGGCAGCGCGGCAACGGTTCTATTCGGAGACGTGCCAGACGCACACGCAGCGCAGGGCACGTTTGTAGCTCTCTCTCTCGAGAAATGGAAGAAAAAAAAACCATGGCCTGCCGGGACTAGGCTCGTCATGTTACCAGCCGGAAACGACCGCGACACCCCACGGATTTTTATGGGAAAATAAACTCTAATGGCAGCAATTGCATCACACCCTTTGCGGAGCACGGGAGTCGCGCCATACGTGCGCCTTACGTGGCCATTCTGGTGTTTTAGAATCTAGAACTTATCGTTTGGTCATTAGCATCGGAGAGCGAAGATGCTTACATCACTCTACTGTAGGCCTCGTTTGTGTCAAGAATTTGGAATTCTTCGTGAAACGGGATCGATGGAATGGTGGCCTGAAGTTGTGTGACCCCGTTTTCTGCGGAAAAGCCGCGTGATGGCAGAACGCCAGTACCGTGTTGGTGGCGTTGGTGGACACGAAATCAAACTCTTCTGTACCAATAGCTTCCCGGAAAAACCAGGGGCGACACTCGTAATTGGAGAGCGAGCGTACAACATACACAACGGGTTCGCACTTACCAATGACCTATTCCACGGGGATGTATCGGACAAATCGATGACTCCTAGCACTGGCTCTAGTTTCTCCGCTCAACTACACGCCGTGGTCAAAACCAGTGGCCGATGAACTCGATCTCAGTTGCCCGTTAGTGAGCGTCACTTGTCAACGCCGTCGCCTTCGCCGCCTGTCCCGATGGTTTTCCACGAAGCAGCACCCAACACCCCAAAACGGACGTGGTCGAACCGGCCAAACTGTTCGAAACTAATTGCACGTTCACGTCGCTACAACATTGCTCAGTTTACGCGAGACAACCCCAGTGTGGTCACGAGACACCGAGCGCGAATCAGTACCGATAAATTGTCGTCATCATTCTAAGTCATACGTCGCCGATGGGGTTCCGCCAGACTGCGTGCGTGAAGATCGCGTAACCGACACGAGATATCTGATCACCGCCAATCTTAACGATCAATTTGACACCGCAACCGATTAGCATTGACTTAGTACACACTCACTCGCTAGCGCGCTCTCTTTCCCGCTCTCTCTCTCTCTCTCTCTCTCTTCTCTTTCCCTTTCTATAGTGCACTACTAACAGGGCGAGATGCTGCACGATACCCGGTCGATCAGAATGCGATCAAATGGTGTGATCGTCTTTAATATTGCCGCGTGATAAATCACGCTTTCAGCTTGTTCAACGGTGTGACGGGTAGACCAGGGGGGGTTTTTTGGACACTTTCGTTCCCGTCCTGATCCTGCATCAACCAAGCGATTGATTGTTCTTTTTTGCTCGCACACTCCCTACTCGCACGCACGTTCTTTTTGGGTAATCTATTTTAATTGCATTTGAAATGCAGTTAGCAACCGAGCAGAGCAGAGACAAACAAATGGCAAATGGCCCCCGTGGTTCGGTGTCTACCGTGGTGGTGATTCACGCCCGTGACACGAAACGACGATGCTCGAAGAGAGGCGAGGATGCTCGGTTGCATAGGCCGATGCACGCCGGGGATTTGCGACTGCAGCATAAGACGATAACTCTCGAGCGCGCTGGTGCTGCGTGTAAATCACAAAATCTTTAGTCTCAATCCGTGGTCACGAAAGAATTCTGTTTCGCTTTTCGCACTGCACTTCTTTCTTTAATATTTTTGTCAACACTTTGTCCACTTTCACTAATCACTTTACCGGCAGTCATCAACTGATACGCGTTTAATGATCGGAGCACCAAGAGGCCAAATGGACGGTAAAGATTGTTTTAAATTTTGCAACCTCAATCGATCGATCGATCGATCGTCGATCGTTCTTCACCAACACGTGCAATCACGATGGGCAAACACGGTGCTCCCACGTGCACCGACGAGACGCCAGCCACACTCACGCCAAAGATTGCAGATAAAATGCACGTTTTCACACTTTACTTCTCCACCATGTTGCACCTCAAAACCAAACACGCCCAAGTATGGGGAGGCCTTGTTGCTTCATGGCACTTCAGCACTTCGGTAGCAGCTTCCCGGCTTCGAAATGCACACCGGTCGCGCGAGATCTCTGCGATGCGATGTGATAATGTACGTCTCCTTCGAGCAGACATGCGGACCGCTCGAAAGCTGAGAGGACAATGATGGCGCACAGCACGCGACACATCGAGTTCCACGAAGTCGGCGCGGCCCGAAGAACGAGTAGGCCCGACTCCGAGCTGAACGGATTTCGTGCGCTAAAGGGTTTAATGCTGTGGCTGTGCTGGCGCCATCTTTTGTTCGTCACATGTTCGTCGTTCATCGCCTGTTTGTATCGCTTTTTTGATCGTCTTTTTTATTGACTAGTTTATTAATTTTTAACAATTTCTGCCCTTAAGTTCTTGGCTTTGGATTACACTACAACAAATCGTACAGAAATCAACAACATTATGCTTCTCTGCGTTGATATCTCTCCACCATTTAGGCATTAAGTTTCAAGAAAAATTAACGTGAACAAATGTGCACTAGATTATCTGATGGGGAAGGAAAATTGTGTCTGCAAATTGATTTCGGGAAATCCTGAAAGTTAGAAAAAAATGATTGTAGTAGTAGTAAACGTTTAAAGTGTGAAGAACCATATGTTCAACATTTTTTCAGAACACTCTTTACGCTCTAGTTATCATTAAATATTCATGAAAAGCTCGTTTTTGATTTTAGCATACTCATCGCAAGGCTCATGCTTGTTTTTCTCCAAAGCGATACATAAGCCTGGAAATATTTAAATTCGGTTAATTGTCTTGTTTTCCCTGGAGATATTCTTTTTTCTCACAAACAGCTTTTCTTACTAGCTTTTAGATAAATTTCTCTAAATATTAAATGGCTGTTTAAAAATCAGCAATAATGTATCAGGATTACAGTAGGCCTTGATGAAAAGGTGAACTGCTCTTACGATAGAGCCTCCAGAAAACTCTCGTAGATTACAACAGATTGCAACATACCGTTGCCGATTATGATAGCTTATCACACGACCTCTGATTGATAAAGTATGGTATATGTTTCTGTTTATGCTGGGCTGCCCTAAATAGCAATAGCTCTGGCAAAAGGGGCTTTATTAAAATTTTCTTCATTTATGTGTTTCCACACTGGAGGCCTACAGATCAGGAAGCAAAATCCATCCACGGCACGTGCGGTACCGAACCAACTAACCGACCAACCGACCGTCCGACCGACGAGATTTGTGAGTTTTTATTGCGATCCTTTTCCAATAATGCACACATCACATATGAGCCGGGCATACCGGTGCCAAGCTTGGCCACATTTTTGTTTGCTCTTCGCTAGACCGGTTGCCAAAAATGCAGGAAAAACTTTGGTTTTTTGGATGGACACGGGGGACACTGGGACTGACGCAATCTAACGACGGCTTCTTAAATGAGCAAATACGGGCTGCATTACCGGCGCAATGAAGAATCCGCATAGCGCCATTTTCAGTAGAACTCTTTTCGCAGCAAACCAAACGAGCAAATACAACTGCGCCCAATCCTTCCTGCCTGCTGGACTCTTTATTTCCAGGGAATTCAGTTGAATGACCTCAATATCACTTTGTTGCTGGTTGCTGTACCGTACCATCAGCATCATCCTCATCATCATCATCGATCAATCGATGTTGCGCGCTGCTGATCTGCTAAATCAATTTCCCGGAATCGCGCTCGGTCCTCGGGCGCCCTTGAGAAGATTAAACAGATCGCGCCGATTTCGCAGGCAGCAGATGAGCAGACCGCCAACGGCAACGGGAATCGGACCGATCGATTGTCGGTGAATTGTGGTGAGGAAAGTTTGGTTCGAAATGGCGATCCTGCCACCGTGCTCTCATCTTTTCGTCTGCTGACCGCAGACGCAACAAAACCCATCAAAAGCCAATGATATGTGTTTGCTGATGGGTTTCTTTCTGTTTTTCTGAAGAGATGCCCTCTTGGTGGCAAACAGGAGACACTTTTGATGGGAGCATAAAATTCAACATTTCCCATCATAACGGGAGAGCCACTGATGTTGGCCGTTAAGTGTTTCATTCCTCATTTCGCGCAAAGATTCGACCAAGTAGAAGTTTAGCAAAGTTCTACACATTATGCGACTCGAACCGGCAGAACCAAAGGTGATGCCCAAGCGCTCGACACGCTTTCACGCTCCTTTCGCCTAATGTGGCATGAAGATAAAACGGTTAATCGACACGTTACGGTCCTAGCGTGGCAGTTGCTGGTTCGACACTTTTTTTTGCACATTCGCTATGCGCAGCCATCCAGTCTGGCCTCTAATCCATCGGTTATGTATCGACCTAGGCCAGGGGGTGGGCGAAAGATGTCCACGATTCCGTGAAATCTGCGAAACGGAGCCAATTCCTGGCATTCGGTAGCATAAAAATGCTGCTGCTGCTGCTGCTGCTGCTAGTGCCAGTGTGCTGGACCACGCGCTCGACCCCTGGCGTCGGTGTACCGTTGTTGCTGGTGCTAAGGTTTCCTCGGAAAAGCAAGGACAATGTGCATTACCCCCGATCGAGAGGGTGCTTGCACTCATAATCCAATAAAATTGCAAATTGATGGCCATGCAAGCGCAGCGTGAACGCACGCCACGCGACATCCATCCACGACTGCGTCCTTCGTGGCGTGTGCCCCCCCCCCCTTGGCCAAGGTGTGTTGTAGATGTTTATGCTACGATGGGCCACTCAGGCGATGTGGTGACAATTTGCATGTAAAATTGCACCGTTTAGCGTTGTTTTTCTCTCTCTCTCGCTCACTTTATCGCCAGTCACACTTATGGCTTCCTGATTTAGCGGTTTGGTGTCACAATTACCTGGATGAGTTCGTGATCGCAGGTTGGTGGCCACCCGGTCTTACTAGCCGGAAGTCGATGATAAATTATGAATGCAAGCAGATGACCGCACACCCTGATGGCCTGATCATTTTGGGATAATTTATGAGGCGGATGAGAGCAGCCACTTGCTCGAGAAGCGAGCGACTTATTCAATAATCACTGCAGCACCGCGCCCACCAATTATTAGACCGCCGGCCTGTCTGTCGGCGGCGCATATCTGCGCCCGATCTGCATATCAAATGCGGGAGTGCGCCGAGAGAAGATCGGCGGAAGGAGCATAATTGTACGTTCCCAGCGAAGTTATGTTTAATTTAATTTCTCTAATACATGCCTTACACACTGTCACTGCCGATGGTGACCCCTTCGATGGTCGGTCCAGCTCATAACACGGCAATTCCTTTGTTTACTCAACTGTGCCGCGCTCGGGGCCTGTGCATCGTGCACAGCACTGTCGCGTCTGCCGCTTGGCTCGTCGATGGGACGACACTTTACGCAACGAAGCCCTTTTTTGGGCCCAGGAAGAAGTTTGTCAGTCAATCAGTCAATCGCTCGCACGGAATTGGTTCCCATCGATCCGGCCTGTGCACCGGGCTGACCGGGCAGACGTACGAAGGCGAAAAAATGGTTTCATTACTAAATCATTATACAGCTCATTTTGAAATTCTGTTTGGTTCGGTTTTTTCCCTCCGAGTTTCACATCGTGATCGTGGCTGGACACGATGGATCGGATGTTGGCGCATCCGCAACGCAACACACCGCACACTCCGGCAGACGATCAACGTCATCGTGAGAATCGTTCTAAACCCGGCACATACCCGGCCGTGCACCGGCAGGACACTCTCAAGGCGGTCCAACAACGAATGGACGGAACGGACCGGACCGGTAAAGGGGAAAAAAAGCTCTTTTGGTTAATCACATGCGGAATGGAGAATTCTCTTGAGAAATCGCCCTGGCAACCGCCGTGAGCCGACTGCGATTGGTGCTTTCTTGATTGGAAAAAAGGGGGAAAAGAGGGAATTATTACAAACAAACGTCCCGGACTGCGGTTCCGATTTCGATTCCCTGCCGACGTTGGACAATTGGACGATTCCAACAATCATCCAAATTACATCCCAACCGTAGGAAATTGATATTTCGGGAACCTTTCGGGGACCAGGGCTTCGGCAATGTCTCGGAGAATCTGTCTTCCGCCAATCCATTCTTTGCCATTCGATGCACATGACAAATTGAATGATTAACTTGACCCCAGCCCTTTACTCGATTACCAAAGTCAAACAAACCGGGCTGGACTAGCGGCTGCTGCTTATGGGATTCGGATATGACACAAGGATCTGTCGCCGGAGCGAACACATGGACCTTGGCCAGCCGGTCGGTGGATGGGGTGAAAAGGACGATACGTCGTCTAGCGTCTGCTTTCTTCTGCTGGTATCCTCTCTCCGGGAGCGACGACGCGTAAAATGGCGAAAGTTCCCTAGCCAGAACACAGCGGAAGTACCGCATCTCCTCGCCAGGAACCGAAGCATGGAAGTGAAGCAAAGTTTTACTATTATCTTCTTTTTATGATACAATCCGGGCGAAGGAACGACCGCAGGAATGGAGCGATGAAAACGAAACAAAAAAGAAACATTTCAAGCCGTATGCGATTGGCCCTGTAGCTCGTAGCAGATTTAATGCAGATTTTGGAGGAAAATTTATGCGTTTCACTTCTTCGACACTGGACTTAGATATACTTTAGAAAAACATTCTAGATTAGCTATGTTAAAAAAACCATGTTTTAAAGTCAACATTCAGCTATGATTTTAAAGGAAACTTGTCGCATATCGTTGTCCTGGCGCTACAATGTAAGTAATTGTATCGCTTCTAATAGAGACGGGCGTCTTGCCGTGCCACACAGGAGAGAACTGCCACTGCCGTGAAGCCCATAATTCGTTGTCTCCGTCCGGCGGGATGTTCGCAGCACGTGCCATGCTCTGATTTATGTGCATTTCGTTTCGCTCGCGTTGGTTTTCCAGTTGAAGCTGCTAGAAGCATTACAAACGAAGACAGTACAGCGTCGCCCGCCGTTTCATCGTGTTACTAAAGTAATAATGTGCAGAACTGTGAAAGTTATGCAGTAATATAGTATTTGTCTCCAATCACGAAACACATTCCATCATCACCGACAACGACGACGACGACGACGACGACGACGATGACGGTGGAGCAACAATGTCCTCGTGTGGAAATGGATCGCGCAAAAGTCGCATGAGAAAAGTCGTCACGCTCGTTCTGAAGAAAAAAAACGATCCAAAAACATGTTTCGTTGGAGTAAAATAATGCAAATATTCTCGGCTTTGAGTGGTATCAGTACCAGTGGCTGGGCGTAAAAAATGGACTTTTAAATTAATTGTTGCTGCAACTTAGTAGACCGTGATGGTGCCGATGACGGTTCAGGCCCGCGATGCCTGCTATGGTTCCCGATATCGCAACCCCTTTCGGTCGCGTCCTACTCGCGTCGTGGTGGTAACGGGGCGCGGACCCTTTTACTTGTGGGCCAATGTGGAATTCGCTCAGCGCCCGTTTTGGTAGACGAACCGGTCACCGCCACAACTGGCCACAACAGAAAGATAAGTTCATGAGTGTCATCAGTATCAGTCGGTTTTGGGCCGGCCATACCTGGGCCTGCCGGTATATCTGACTCCTTTTGAGGTGTAACCCCCTCACTTCATCAGGCGATCTTCAGTGGAACGTTTTTTTATGCTCTAACGCAATGGGCCGCTCGGAATCGGAATGGCAAAAGAAAAGAGAGACGCACAGCGTGAGCTTAATAAGATCAATTATCTTATTAGTATCCAATATACATATGTCGCAAAGTGACATGCTGCTGCTGTTGATGCCCATTGCCCCTTTTACGGCTGTGCGCTTGTAAATCAATTTTGATGTC
>NC_064878.1:2032500-2052500 GCF_943734665.1 Anopheles aquasalis | reverse complement strand
TACACAGAACGAACGGTAGCGTTATTGATCAAACGATCGAAATGTATTTCTTACTCTTCTTACTCCTTAGCTATAAATCTATAAGATAACAGAAAAAAAACAAATACTATCCCCCCATTCTCGGAGTGATCACCACCACACCTTCCCGTGATGTTGCTTCCTTTGGCAAAACCTAGCTCTCGCACTCGCTCCCTCTCTTCCCGTCACGTCTATCCCACTAGCTTAGCCCCCAGGTATCGTTAAACGATTCGTACTGTGACCAGCATCCAAAGCAGCAGCCCAATGCTTACGTTTATCGTGGATGGCCACATCCTTACGCTGGTGCTTCGATAGCTATTCAGCTCGAGCTCATCAAAGTCGTAGTGCTGGGTGTGGTTGTAATTCGCAAAGTACCAGTCCATGTCCTCGCGCTTACGGATCTCATTCACGCTGTCCTCTTGCTGCGTATGGTGATGATGGTGGTGGCTGGTGGGTGAAAGATCGATGATGTTGGGTGATCCATAGTGAGCGCCTGAATCGCTGGCCGGTATCAATCGCGGTGGTGTACCACCCGCTGGATTCGGGAAGTAAGGTGTCACCGTCGATGCGACCGGTGCTGGTACCTTCTCGATCGTGGATTTGCCGGGTGGTGAACGCGGTGAACCAGAACCAGCAGCCGGTGCAATCAATGCCGATAAGGAGGTTGGTGTATTGCCATCATAAAATCCATCGCGACCAGGTGTTCGCGCTAGATCGCGAATCGTTGGCATGGGGGTAGTGTAGGCGTGATTGAACACTGAACCTCCCGGGGATCCCGTTGGTCCTATCGTTGGTGTGGCCAATTCTATGGACAGCCTCGTTGTCACATCAACCGCTGCTCCTGCTCCTTGCTCACTGTGGACTTCCTCACCTTCCTCATCCCCCTCATCCTCTTCTCCCTGCTCATCCTCCTCATCGTCCCCATCATCTTCTGCCATTTCAGAGTTCCTAGACGATTCACCGGCACCGTTCGCTGTCGACTTATCCGTGACCTCGGCATGCGAATTAGTAGAATTCGTTGCAGGAACACTACCAACCGGTTCACTCTTCTCGGGCAAATGGTGCGTAATGCCATCGACAAAGTATGGCGCACTGTTGTGCGATGGTTTGATCGTGGCCGTGAATTTGTTCTGCTGGAGATAGCGAGTCGGTTCAGTTACTAACGGTACCCGTTCGTTGTACTCCGTTGGCCAGCCACGACCACCACTGCTGCCACCTGGCCCCACCGATGGATCGGTGTAGTTCTGATTGATCACTTTGAGCGTAGGATCGGTGATGGGAGTAAAGCCACCGATAGCCCCGGGTAACATCGGTGTAAAGCCTCCCTGTTGCACCTGTGGTGGAGATCCTGCTGGTGGTGGCCCTGCTGGTGGAGCAGCCGGTCGATAGGAGGTCTGGAAGAAGGGCCGATAGAAGAGATTGTTCTCGTTCGTCGAAGCTCCGGGATTCTTTTCCAGCGAATCCGACGGCGTGTTCACGGAAATGGATTCCGTTTTCCCTCCACCATCATTCCGATAGATGATGCTCTGTTCCGGTTCACCTTGTTTGTACACCTGCACTCGGCCCTTACCACGTACCGGGGATACCACGGGCCCTCCGGATGCTCGATTGTTCACGTTCCGTCCCGAGCCACCAAACATTTTGCCAATGTTCAAGCTGGGAATCGGAAGTCCGAAGAAGGTAAACGGTGACGAGGTGTCCGGTATGTCCTGTGGTAACACTCCCGGTCCACCCGGTGGCCCACCCGGTGGTAGTGGTCTATACAGTTGGTTGAATTTGTTGTTGTTGAAATCGACAAAGTTGGAGCTGTAGTTCTGTCCTCCGGGCGCCACCGGCCGATCTTCACTCGCTGGCGTCCCATTATTATGCTGTCCTTCGTTCGGTTGATCCACGTACTGATCGAAGAAATAATCGCTGTCCGCGGGAGAGCTTGGCCGGTGGTAAGGCGGTCCCGGTGGCATCTCATAATTCTCGGATCCGCATTCATCGTAGTCCAGGGCACGTACAAACACATCGCCATGATCGTTTGTCAACGGAGGTGGCACATTAGTACCCGGTCCTCCGCCAGCACCGCCCGGTATCGTTCGTTGTGCCGTCTTCTGGCACTCGGTCCGAGACAGCTGCACCTCCATCAGCATCTTACCATCCCGACAACGGGGTCCCGGATACACGTTACTTCGAGTCTCCTGTAGCCAGGCCATGTACCAGAGCATATCGCACCCACAGCTCAATGGATTTCCTAAATGAAAAGCAAAGAACGATTCTCATGAGGCAAAAGATCACTTCCACCATCCCGCATGATGCTCGCCACTCACCATCGACATCAAAAATGGCAATGTTGGTACGCAGACTACGGAAGATTGGCTCGGGAACGCGTGACATTCGATTGTTGCGCATACTTAGCACCCTTAGCCGTGGCATCGAAGCGAACGGTTCTCCCTGGATCGCGCAAATATTGTTCCCGTCCAGTTTAAGCTCCACGAGCCAATCGAGCCCACGGAACGGTGCCGGTGTGATCTTACGGATACCGTTCGCGGTCAGATCCAGCACCTCCAGATTGCGAATGCTTCGCAGTCCAACATTGTCCAGACTGCGGAACTGATTGGCCGACAGGTTGAGGTATACGATCGAGGGTGATCGATAGAAGCTGTACGGTGAGATGTAGCGGAGTTTGTTCTGCTGCAGATGAACGGCCTGCGAAAGGAAGATGATGAGACTGAATTAAAGAACCCACAATTGCCTGTCCATCACCTTACCTGTAAATTAGGAAGATCCTCAAAGACGCGCTCCTTCAGCTCGCTTATTCTGTTATCGGCCAGCACGAGTTCTTGAAGCTCGGGGAGATTCCGAAGAGAGCCATGCTCCAGTTGAGTCAGTTCGTTGCTCGACAGATCAAAGTACTGCAATAGCGGCAGATTCCGAAGGGAACCCTGGTGCAGCTGATTCACTTTGTTGTTCGACGCCTTCAGCTCTTCGAGATTGCGCCACGAGACGAGCAAGTTGGGCGACAGTTCCGTGAGCTGGTTGTAGCTTAGATCAAGCGATCGTAGCTCCGCCAACCCAGACAAGGATTCCGGTAGTTCACGCAGCTGGTTCGAAGACAGATCGAGGGTCTGCAGGGAGCGGCTGTTGCGGAACGCTTTCGACGAGATCTCCACGATGCTGTTGCGCGAGGCATCAAACTGCTCCAGCAGAGCGTTTCCATCGAGCAGATTATCAACGAGCACCTCGATCCGGTTGCCCTGAAGATTAAGTTCACGCAGGTTCTCGAGCGGACTGAAGCACCGTTCGTGTAGCGCAAGGACCCGATTGTCCTGCAAGTTCAAAACCTCCAACCGCGTCAGCCCGCTTAGACTGCCATCATCGATCGATTGAAGCTGATTGCGAGCCAAGCTAAGAACTCGTAGTTGAGGTGCTGGATTGAACACGGCCCTCGGGAGTCTCGTCAGCTCATTGCCACTGACATCCAGCATGCGCAGATTCGGAAGATCCCACAGCTTGGATCCCGAGGATGGTTGCGGCAGTGCAGAGATCTTGTTGCGCTGTAAGTTAATCCGCTCGACGGCCAGCGGTAACCCGGGAATGAACTCCTGCAGCCGATTATCACCCGCATCCAGCTCAAACATGTGGTGCAGATCCCGGAACGTACCCGGATGGATGTGCGTTAGCTCGTTGAAAGAAATGTTGACCGTTTCCAGCATGGGCGTGTTCCCAAAAGCGCTCGGTTCGATAGCGGAGAGCGCATTGCCACTGATGTCTAGTCGACGGAGTGATGGCACACCGACCAACAGGCTCGGATCCATCCTGCGGAAGTTGTTGTACGAAATGTCGATCCCTTTTAAACCGGGCAGATTCCAAAAGGGCATCGGTAGTTGATCACTGAGTGAGTTGTTTTGTAGCCGCAGCTCACGCAATCCGGGCATCGCCATGAATGCATCGCGCTCGATCATCCGTATCCGGTTCTGGTTCAGGTACAGCTGCTCCAGCGTGCCATGACCGCGCAGTGCACCGAATGGTATCGCTTCCAGTTTATTGTAGCTTAGATCCAAAAAGCGAAGCATTGGCAACGCATCCAACAGGGAACGGAGCTCCTCCACCCGGCCAATCTCGTTCTGTTGCAGATGCATCATTTCCACACCACTGCCCGATGCCTGCAGGAACGATTCCGGATGCACGCGGCGCAGATAGTTGTTTTCGAGGTGCACCAGCTTTAGGCTCGGTGTCCGGTGGAACGCACCGTGGAAAATCTCCGTGATGCCATTGTCATTCAGGTACAGCTCCTTGAGCGAGGGCAGATCGACGAAGCTGCCTTCGCTTAGCTTCGATATCATGTTGCGATCGAGCTTCAGGATCTGCAGCGTGTGCAGATCCTTGATCGCCCGCCCAATCATTCCCGCATCGGTGATCTTGTTTCCACTCAGTTGCATCGTCTTAAGCGACGGCAATCCCACGAACGTTCGCAAATGCACCCAACTGATGCCATTCTCCGAGAGATCGATGAGCGTTAGCTTGGGTAGATCGTTGAAAAGACCCGCTTCCAGACGTGTCAAGCTCGCACTACCTGTCACGTGCACCGTTTCCAAGGAAACAAGACCACGGAAGTACGGTGACGCTAGCTCGATCAACGATCCACTCTGCACGTTGATGTAACGCAGCTTCGCAAGGCCGGAAAAGTCCGGCAAACGCTTCAGATGCTCGCTCTGGATGGTGACCGCCTCCAGTTTGCGCAATCCACTCAAACTGTCCACCGGGATGCTGCGCAAGCTTCGTTCCACTATGAAAATCTCTACCAGGCTGCTGTCTACATCGTTCAGCCAACCGCTCGATAGCCTCTCGAGGCCATTATGACGCAACATAAGCCGAAGGACGTTCAGCGGGGCAAAGGTACGTCCCGGGAGTGATGGAAGAAAGTTGTTCTCCAAAATCAGCTCATCGATCGGTCGATTTATGGACTTGGATACAGCTTTTAGCCCCATCAGCACCCGCGGCAAATCACTATGGGAGCACCTGTGGATAGGAATGGGATGGGTTAAGCTGGCCTGTCTGGCAGGATAGTATCCCCCTCTGTCTTACCATATCTGCACTTCGCTGCCACGCTGTGAGCATCTGCACGGAAGGATAATATCCTGCGGAGGACACACACTGTCACGCTGCCCCGCGACGATGACGATGCTGAACGCCAACAGCACTAGAAACGTAAGAAGAGTCTTGCTGGCGGTTAAGGAACGCCTCGGTGACATCATGAGCTCTTCTCCTTCCAGTGATAGTCGTATAAGCTTGCTCTTGCAAATCAAAATTCAGAAATCATCTTTATCCTTTTCCTTCTATACACACCCGGGCGCGCGTTTGTCTTTCTTGTTGAGGGAAAATCCGAGAAAGAGAAAAAAAAGGGGAGAAAATGTAGTTGGTTTGAGCAAACAAGTTGGTGCCGGCGTTCCGCGCGATGCAACACCCCGTCACGGAGAGACCATAACCGAGGAGGAATGACGAATTGATGCTGCCCTTTCCCTGGGTGGTCCGGTCCTGGGGTCACCAATTTTCAACTGACCACCACTCGCTTACGTAACGGCATTTAGTTCTGCATAATTGTCCACGGACGGACAACACACGTCGCTGTTTCGTAGCTCGTTGAATCATGATCAGACCCAGACTGCGACTCGGAAGCGATGGCCTTGACGCCAAACCAAGACCGCGCGCGCTGGAATCATTCTACGGAACCCGCATGTTGACCAAGGTCGCGGGCAATGAAGGAGAAGCAGATTTGTTGCTTCGCTTCCCCTTTCCATTCACCAGCGTCGCGTCTCATTGTTGGCCCCGCGCGGTCAGGGCGAGTTGGATGCAGTAAGCAGTTTGTAAGCGATTCGTTATGCAATGGTGGCTCAGGAGAGGCTGACCGGCGTGCTGGTAACTGAATTTATGTTTCTGTGAAAGAAGCTGTGCAATGGACCATGCTTCCGAAAGGTTCTTACACTTGGAAGTAATTCATCGTCGATCAGTCGATCGTGCCGTTGGAGGCTGTGGTCTACACCACGAGCTCAATGGATTCCGGGGCTTATCGGACTCATATCAATTTCGCAAAGTGTCCCCGCTTGTCATGGTTACAAATGTAGATGGCCAATGCCTTCGATAGAACGTTCTTGATCAAATGTTGGCCAATGGCAGACGGTGGTGACTCTTATGCTGTGGCAAAGCTATACCACGGATTGCAAAACAGACCCTGCCGTGCGTGGCCGCGTAGCGTAGAGGGTTTTTTTTTGTTCATTTTTGATGCATCGCCATCAAACTCTGACAGCCGTCGGATCGCAATTGTTTGAGGCGCACCGCGCACGAAACGGCCGGAGCTGGACAAAGAAGAGGCTGCCAAGACACCGTCGTGCCCGCGTGCTACTCTTGCTTTCTCTGATCGTCCCAACACACACGAACACGATCGTCACGCTCGAAGGATTCTCGCGTAAGACTCGCTTCGAGGTGGCACCCTCACGCGTTGGGTGTGCAACAGCAGCAGCAGCACCAGTCACCACCAGTCACCAGTCGGCAGGTACGGTACCGTTCGCTGGCGCAACCGTTGCCTCAGATGCCTTCCTTCACGCCAAGCTGGTAACCTACATTGGCACGCTTGGAGGAAGCAACAGCCGTGGTGTTCCGTCGGGACGCTGTCGCACTTCCACCACTTCTTGCTGTTTCTTGGGCCGCGTACGTCAGGTTGTTAGCCAGTCAGAAGACAATCGCCATTGAGAGTGAATCTGATTTTAGGATCCAACCCACCCACCCTCTCGATCAGCCAACCATGACATGCCACCGAACTCTCGGCACCACTCGCGCCAGTTGTCCTGGTCAACGGAACAATTTGGAAGCGAAATGCGTGGATGGTGAGCTTCCACTTTCATGCGCAACTCACCGCGATCACACTCGCGATCGTGAGCAAAATGTCAGCGAGGTAAAGCATATAGTTGACCTAAAGATCGACAACCAACCGACCGACCGATGGTGTTCGTAAGAACGGTAATGTGAGCACATCATAAAAAAGCGGAGCGGCAAGTAGAGGACATCATCTGGTAAGCCACTTTGTCATACTCCATTTATGGAGCACCGGAGCATCCTGCTCCAGCTCCCACTCGATAATAGCTGTCCCGGAGGCCCTCTCCAGTGCACAAACCGCTTACCGAAACCAGTCTCCGGGAAGCACTATTAGACACGCTTTTGTGACAGTTTCCCTTGTAATGAGGAGGGCGGCCCCCGGGTTGCTACGCCGGTTGTTGGTGAGGCATGAGGTAATGTTGCGGGCTTTGTGCACCAATTGTGCCAAGGTACATTATGTCCCACAAATGGTGTCATCTCGGACCATTACATAAAATGGTTCTGGTGTATGGTAAGCGCTCCATGATGCACGCTTATCCGCATCTTATCACGCTTGATGTCTCGTTGAATTTATCTTCGCACAGGTGTCTTCTATTCCGCCAACTTGCAGCTTCATTTTGGCAAACCGAATTTTCGAAAGTCGTTACGTTAAAGCTAATAGATTATGCGTTCAGGCCACAACGCCTGTGTCTGTGGCCGTAATCGTAAAGACTTCACTTGTCACATAAATCACCTACAGCCAAAGGACAGGCGGTCGGCAGTTTTTTTTTGTGTGTGGAAAAGTGGCTGTTACCTTTTTCTGTCTTCGTATTTTATAACCTTTCTTCTCTCTCTCTCTCTCTCTCTCTGCCAACCGATCGCAAGTATTTCTCCTCGATCACAACAACACCACACACGCTATGGACAACACTTTCTTGTGGCTTTCGGGGCCGGGCTACTCGGTTTGGATTTTCTGAATGAATCAACGCCGGCCACTAGTAAACGGTGCATCACTTTCTTCCACCGGAATCGTAAAATTTCACTCTTCAATGATCACTTTCCAGCTCAGCACAATCTTCAACAGTCGGCACTAACGTATTCCGTTGGAAACCGTTTAGAGCATTTCGCTTATTCCAACGGACGTTTTGGGCAACACGTGGTCACGGTATAACCGGAATTTTTTGAAAGGCACTCACTGGACAAACACTCTTTTTCAGAAATTCAGTTGGAGCAATCCAACATTCATTCCACACACAGCACAGGATCTATGAATGGAACACTTGGAGGAAACCACGAGAGCACGAAAAGCAAATCACGATCCGTTCCAAAGGAGCTTTCAATTTGAACTGAGCAGCAGCACGTTGCCTGAACGCTGGAAAATCCGGCTGGAGCTCACTGTTTTCCACTCGCTAGGCGGCCACCCCCTCTTTCGCAAACACACACTGACGCAGCCAGCAGCTACTAGCCAGCTAAGCGTGAGAGGCGGCACAGTACGCGGCACGGCTGTAGGCCCGGAAGAATCCACACCATCCTCGGCTCGGTAGCTAGGGCACGCAGATTGCCGAGTGTGTTTCGGATCGTGCGTCTTCTTGCTGTTACATTTCCATGGTTGAGGGAGGATGTTGTCCCCCCCTTCGCCACTGCTGCCCCTGCTGCTTAATGCCTATTTGATGGACACTTCACCCTGGGCGCTTGGATGAATGCATAGATAGACGTGCGGATGAGCAGAGTTTGATATTCGCGGATAGTTTAGCGCCAAGAAACAATGAAACCATTATTAGTCTTCGTTTTGAGTTACGCCGTGTGCCATGTTTCGACCGCGACCGTCGCCTCGCGCGATCGGTAATAATGAGCGAGCAATCAACTTTCAGGCAGAAAGAAAAAAAATAACAAATCCTTTGCCGAGTTTGCGAAACAAGACATTCAACTTATGTCATCATGCACGGGGTTTCGCGGATTCACGGTCACACAAGATCACTATCTTCACTACAGACTCTTCATTCGATAGTTTCAAATTTATATTCTCCTAAAATTGGACTACAAAGTGTTTGTTGGAAATTGCAAACCAGTGTAGTAGCTTTTTTTTGTTAATATTGAATTCCTGATAATTCAATTTCTCTATTCCTGATATGACAAATCACAGAAGAAACGGCTTCAATTGTCCACTAGCGTGCTAACTATTTGAGCTCTGATTTGTAACTGAATTGTTTCGACATTTTGCCAGCGTTACTACGATTGAATTAAGAATAAAATATGTCCATAACAACCACAGCCTAATTGATCTACTCAATATGCAGCTCTTTGAATCGTCATTTAAAAAATACTAAACTTCTAAATAAACACCAGTCATCTTTTTATAATAATCCCTCATAAACAAAAGGCACAATTTGCACACGATTGACCTGAAATTTAGGGAGGATGCTACGTCCGTCACATCACCCCTTTTTGGACCCATAGCCATCACTGGAACAGAGGTCAAAGACGTTGTGCATTCATTTTATTGTTAGACATCAGCGCTACCGTACGGGGGGCTACCGCCATGCGAATGAGCATACAGGAAACATTAGAGGAACGCAAATTCTTCGCGCACCCCGCAAACGACTGAAACAATCGAGCTAAACATTTCCTCAAGAAGCCTTTCTAAACCGACAAACACGCCGTGGTCATCACCCTGAAAACGAGCAAAGTAACCATGTGCGATGTGTGGCCCTCGGCGCAATGATGCCAGATGACAAAAGTGGCTTATTTGATGAGGCAGCCTACGTACAACGCCGTCAATGCGGCCACGGGACGGTCCACGGGTTTGGTGGTGATAATTGATCAGCCCGCGAGGACACAGTAGCAGCAGGAACTGCGCTCGTTACAGATCGCTGCCCTACCACCAGCGTCGTTGGCCACCATGGTTTCGCAAGGAAGGGTTTGGCTCTTTCTAAACAATGAATTCAAAATTAGGAAAATTACAATTCAACTCTTTCTTCACTGCCGTTCGGTAGCGAACACGATCGCTGCGCGTCGCTGTGTATGTCGCTTTCCCAATCGCCAGCATGACGACGATCGTGGCTGCCTAACAAAGCGTTCCATTTGACCTCGAGGCGAGGCTCGCACGGAGGCTAAAGTCACCTCACAAGGCGCGACGACGATATCATTGCCCGCTGCCGGAGCATAAGCTTTTCCCGCCACTCCAAGGGTTCGGATGAATCGGGCACATGTTTGGACGGAAGCGGATCAGGGTCCATCGTTGACCGTGGATTTTACGCCATGATCATAAAAGAAGCGTTATTTGAATGGCGATTATGCTACAGCGCAGCGACAGCTATTGTGACTTTATTGGCGCCATTGGTGACGCTCGTTGGTCGATTGTTTGTAGCAGCTGGATCGGGCCCGGTTCAATCATCTCTACACAGTTACGCTTTGTTGCAATTTGATCGATTAAGTGCGTCCCCTCCCCCATTGGGTGCATTTAGAGGGTGGTCAATTGGCGGAAAAATTGGGCTTCGCTTGGTGGTTGATATCTTGCCAACGAGCTTACGGATATGCGGATTGTACAAAGTTTCGCAAAACCATGTTGCACCGTGCTTGTTTGAGGATGGCCACCAAAAAAAGTGGGGCCAATTTGCTTCCGGAAGCTGCATTTTAATCCAGAATTTTCCCACGCAATCTAAGCGCTTCCTCGTCCAGATCTCGCCGGGTAGACGATTCCATTGGCCAGCAAAAGGTCACCCGTTCTGGCGTCTCTGTGATCCGTTTGCCAGCAACCAAACACAATTGTCGCGACCGTGAGAGCGCTCGTCTCGTTAGGTGGTCAACAATTTCCCTTTTCGACTGGCCACCCTTACCACGGTCAATGCCAGCCGTTGAACTTGTGACGATGGCGGAAAAATACGCAGAGCAGAGCAGCTCCCTGGAGACGCAAATACACCGCGACACCGCGAACGATAAGTCACTCCCCCGAAAATGACGCGGAACCCAGTCGTCAATCATCCAGAAGGTTGCGTATCTATAAATATCTTTTCTTTCCCTCCCGACCAGCCGATACTAACCGCCGAACTGATTGACATCGTGGCGTGATGATGCGCCAAGGTTGTATTCAGGACCATCTCGCGGTTTAAGAAACGGTAAAATGTACAAATAAACATTACGCAACGTGACTCGCGGGGTTATGTCTACACTACTCTAGCAGAACACGCGTTTCGTGTTGTAATTAGTACCTTTTTCGGTACGGAAAAAAAACTCCTCCCGATGATATCGTATGAGAAAACCGTTTGATACTCTAACTGTACTCGTGATTCTACTTGAGGGAGACCCATCTTTAGATGGAGCAGTCTAGGCAGCAATTGCAGAAAGGCCCCCCCCGAGCTTAGATGAGCAATTTTCCACCCGAGAAGATCTCAAAACTAACTGAGCGCACACAAGCGATGCCCGATGGTTGGGACACATAACATCCAAGTACTCCTCGCGGGATATCTATCCAAACCATCGCGATTATGCGTACTTAGCAGCGAGCAGAGTGCTTTCCTTGAGCAAAGTGTTTGATCAGCTTTTTTTTGCAGACTATTTGCAATGCCAGCCACAGCAGGTCATGCAGGTGGAGTCACTTACGTCACTTACGATGCACCAGAGTGCTTTGTTGTAACGATCAGTCGCTAGGTGTTGTGCACGTGTCCCTTAAACGTGCCGTTATTACAGTAGGCTTTAATAATAAAAAATATTCGAGTTCGAGTACGATCGAAAATCACGAAGCAGTCGCAAAAGGGACACGAAACGAATTCCGGTTTTTTGACCACCAAAACGCGATCGATTGGCTCTTAGTTTTGACCATCAAAGTTGCACCGTCGGCGACGACGACGATGACGATGACGATCGTGTAGAATGCATACAAAATTGCAAATTGGCGCGCCCGCAAAACCTTGCGTAGCAGCGCGCGTGGTGACCCTTCTCTTGGCCCCCACACCCCCAAGCGCGATCCAGCGTCGCTGCTGGTCCACCCAACTCGAACCTGTTCTCGGACCGCGCGTCAAGCATGCGTTATAGTCGGTTTAGAATTGGGTGTGCGCGAGAGAGAAGCGTGGTCAGCTTGGATATGGCGATCGTACGATCGTTAGACGCAGACGCGAGAGAAAGCGAAATCGGACGGAAACGAGCGAGATGCAGCTAGCGCGTCGCGGTCACGATGATGTATTCTGCCTGGTTCGGCAGAAACTTGAGTGGAAGAAGCCCCTGTTCTTGCCCCCGGCCCTTACCTCACACGTGCATCGTCCTCTCCAGACTCCTTCCGTCTCATCCCTCGTCCATTTGCCAGCAACGGCACGTTCGTGCGGAGGACCTGTCGTTGGGGGACACCATGCGCAGCATAACAACGGCAGTAGTTCGATCAAACACTGGGCAACTGGTCGCTAGTTGGAGCAAACTTTGCGCCACAGGACCAGGCCGGACCGGGAGACTGTTCAGTCCAACGTTGTGCCTCGACATCGACGGACTCAATCTCTGTCGCACCACAAGTTGATCTCGGCTCAGTTTGTCGGCCCCCTACCCTCCCCAACGTCTCTTCCCAGTGAGTGAGTGAGTCGGATCATCATTATAATCATTCGCCTTGATACGGCTTCTCCATTCGCACGTCATCACCCCAAGGATGCTGCTACGTAAAGTGTCATCAGCGTTTGGCGCCAGCTTGCGCCAACAGTTGGTACGCCAGGGAGGGGAAATTGGCGCTTGTGCGACCGTCCTCAGCGTTCAGCAGCCCATCCGTCGCTGGCTCTCGAACGGAAGTAAAAAATCGAATCCTAAAATTCTAATCACAGGTGCGTTGTACAAGTGTTCCGGATTCTGTCCAGCATTAGCATAGATAGTGGGCTCAGGGAAGAGGGTCAACTGGTGTCTCTCTGCTGTGTGTGATTATGTGCGTAGCGCGGCGCGGTTCGGGCTCAATTGGCCACTCAATTGAGCTGTTTAACTGCTAGTGCAAGGTTAGCATGTTCTAGGAACCGGCTGTTGCTGGGGAGATCTGGCGAGTTGGCGTAGCTGTTGGGACTGTTTCTAACTGCGAAGCTGGTTTAGAAGAGAGACAGAGAGAGGACCAAGAGTCTCTCTCGCGCGTTCCAAATCATTGAATGGCGTTAGTAGTGAAATGAAACCGAAAGCGACCGCGCGCTCATCTATTATGCCATATTGTGGGATTTCCTCATTCTCATGCTGCTGTGGAGATTTGACTCGATATTAACCGATTGATGGCCTGATTCTGGTTCGCAGGTGGATTGGGCCAGCTGGGCGTCGAATGTGCCAAACTGCTGCGTAGCCAGTACGGCGAGGAGAGCGTAATTCTGTCCGACATCATCAAACCGAGCGATGCCATCGTGAACAGTGGCCCGTACATCTTTGCTGACATCCTAGATTTCAAGGGATTGCAGAAGATCGTTGTGGATCATCGTGTCGATTGGATCATTCACTTTTCCGCCCTTCTCAGTGCGATCGGGGAGCAGAATGTGCCGCTGGCGGTTCGCGTTAACATCGAAGGTATGCACAATGTGCTGGAGTTGGCCAAGCAGTACAAGATGCGCATCTTTGTGCCGAGCACCATCGGTGCATTCGGCCCGGACAGCCCCCGGAATCCGACGCCAAATGTCACCATCCAGCGGCCCCGCACAATCTACGGTGTGTCGAAGGTGCACGCCGAGCTGATGGGTGAATACTATCACCACAAGTTTGGGCTCGATTTCCGCTGCCTTCGATTCCCAGGTGTTATCTCGAGTGATCCACCAGGCGGTGGCACTACCGGTAGGTTCAGAACGTCATCGTCACATCGCCGCTCATTGCATAACTCGCTTTGTCTGTTTGTCCGGTTTAGATTATGCGGTAGCCATCTTCTTCGAGGGTCTCAAGACGGGAAAGTATCAGTGCTACCTCAAGCCGGACACGCGACTACCCATGATGTACATCGAGGATTGTTTGCGGTCACTGCTCGAGTTTATGACCGCACCGGAGGAGAAGCTAAAGCGCCGGGTGTACAACGTCACCGCGATGTCGTTCACACCGGAGGAACTGGTGGAGAAGCTGTCCAAGTACATCCCGGAGCTGCACGTCAGCTATCGGCCCGATAGCCGGCAGCTCATTGCGGACTCGTGGCCGCAAGTGTTTGATGATTCAGAGGCGCGCCAAGATTGGGGCTGGCAGCCTAACTACGATCTGGATAAGCTGGTCGATTTAATGGTGCGCGACGTTACGGAGAATTACATCAAAAAGGGGAACTAAGGATTTCCGCGAATCTCTTTCAGCCATTATCTAAATAAACAGAATACCCTTTCCCCCTCGATACAATCGTTTTTCTCTTCTTAATCCATAAAAAAGTGTTACTGATAGTGTGACGATTTCGCGTTGGTCCAAGTCCGAGGTCAGCAATGCCAATGGCATCGAGGTTGCTAGCAATTCCTTTATCACACCTCGCATTACAGACCCCCTAACACCCGGCGTCGATGCCAGATAAAAAATATCAATCTAATCTCGTCTCATTCGACCGATAACGACCGAGTACGGCTCGTCTCGGTCACATAACATTCATTCGTCGCGTAGTCGTAGAACAGGAAGAATCGCGTATTTTTCGAAATGGAAAACGTGGCCAGCAGTGATGAAACTGATATCAAAGTGTTTGGACAGTGAGTGATTGTTAAGGGCTGGCTGTCCCGTAATGCAAGCATCTTACATGTTTATAGTTTTTTGCAGAACCAAACCAACTCAAGGTGAAGATGAGCCGCTTCGACAATCTACCGTGGCCACCAGCATTCCGGTGCACGCCCTATCTGCCAATCCTGATCTGGAGTACTCAACGAAAAACAAAAACCGAGGTGTTGCCATTGTCATAAATCAGGAGAAATTTTCTACGATGAAGTCTCGCGAAGGCAGCAGCAAGGATCGAGATGATATTTGTGCCGTTCTGGCGAGCCTTGAGTTTGAAGTGCGCGTTTTGAATGATTTCAAAAGGAGTGCATTAATTAAGAAATTGGAGGAGATTGCTAGCGAAGACCATACCCACAATGACTGTCTCGTCGTAGTGGTGATGACGCACGGAGAGCAAGGTGTACTGTTTGCGGCAGATGCCGAGTACAAGGTGGATCGCCTGTGGGAGTGCTTTATCGGGGAAGCTTGCCCGACCCTTCTTGGCAAGCCGAAGCTCTTTTTCATACAAGCGTGTCGCGGTAAGAAGCTAGATGAAGGCGTATTAGTCCGGAGCGCTACGGACACGGTGGATGCCCGCGAATCCCCTAAGCAGCACATCTACACCATTCCTACTACGGCCGATTTGCTGGTAATGTACTCGACCTACGATGGTCACTATTCGTGGCGCAATCCAACCAATGGTTCCTGGTTCATTCAATCACTCTGCACGGTGCTCAAATCTTATGGTCGTGAAAAGGAGCTGTTGCCAATTCTAACTGCCGTATCGTGGAACGTTGCCTACAACTACCGATCGTTCGTGCCTGATAACGCCAAAATGGACGCCATGAAGCAGATGCCGTGCATTGTGTCAATGCTTACGAAAGCGGTTTACTTCCGTCCGAAATCAGTGTCGTAAGCCGTAGCCACACGTGGTTATTTCGTTCATCGCAAGAAAATAAACAAGTTTTTTTTAAAAGAAAACATGCACGAGTCTAGTTCTTCTTCATTTTTTGCATTTACCGAGTGAAATGAAAGCAGTTTATAAAAATTAATATATTATTCGCAACGTCCACCAAAGGAAAAATCCCAAAGACTATTTTTGATGATAATTTTAGGTTTTATTTTTTCGTAAATTAGAAACAATCATTAGTGATAGCAATTGAGGTTCCGTGCTAAGAAATGTTTTAATTCATCTTTTTTATTCTTTCATTGGTTAGTTGCACATTGGAAGTAGAGCTCTTTGGTAAGCGTTGAAACAATGACCGGAACAGGCTGATCCTGTCCCTCTGAATGGTTTCCTTGGATGTTTCGCAATATGGCTGTGAGCATCTCGAAGAGTTCCTTCTTGTTGCCATTTGCACGTAGTTCTTTGCATAGCGATTGAATGAATGCAGTTTCACTGTTCGAAACGCTGTTAATGTCATTTTCGAAGGTACAGGAGTACATCACCATCATATCAGCCATAGAAGGAATGACATAATTAGTACCTAGAGCATCTATGTTGGAGGACGAATCACTACCACTTGCCGCGCGTGATTGAATGAAGAACAGCTTTGGCTTACCAACAAGCGATGGACAGCGGTCCCCAATAAATCCATCCCACAATAATGCCACTGGATATTGATCATCTTTCGCATATAAATACCCTTGCCTGCCAGTCGTCATCATCACAAACACAATGCAATCGGTATTTTGGTGATTATCTGAAGATATGCCTAGCAACCGTTTGCGTAAATCACCCATTGATAAATCCTCGAAAAACTTCACCTCGAAATCTAAGTTCTTTAGAATTGCTTCCAAGTCAGTTGGTTTCTTGTCGCCACTGTTTGGAAATTGGCATCTCAAACGTTCATCAAATATTTTATGATTGAAGATGTACGCCTTCTTCCGAGATTTTTTGATCACGTAGCGGGGTCCATATGATTGACTCGATTTATTGTATTCCTCAGGAGATAGTGCGAGGATATTTTGTACCTTTTCAGTTTGTTTACTTGCGTCACTAGCGTTGGCCATTCTGCATAAAAAATAAATTTTAGAACTTACAGAATCCAGGCAACTGGTTAACTACTTACTCTACGCGAATAAATATTTCAGCGCTTCTACTGCCACAAATTTCCCCAATCAACTGATGATCTATTTTTTAGAAGGAAACTTCTCTTCACAACGGTCAAAGAAGACTGATTAAAGGCCAGTCTAGGTCGTTTCTTTTCTTTTCTTTAATACGATGCTGAGTTTCGGGTGGCACACTAGTTATCAGTATACTTATAAATTGTGTTTTCCTTGAAAAATACTATCTTATCTATCAACTCCGCAATTCGGCGAAAAATTGGCTGAAAGCTGAGTTTTTTCGCTGAAAGTTCTATCGACCAGATAATCTCTTACTCTAATCTCTTACTAAGAAAAATCGTATATCGCCCGACGGAACGATTACGATCATTGCTTCAACGATTATCAATGAGGATTTCGAAACATTCTTAGAATTGAGCTTATCTTTCGCAATAACAGCATTTAACGGTAATGGGGTTTTGGGTTTCTTTGTATTTATGTTTCGCTAACGCAATCTTATCAAACTATGCAGATAAGCAATGTCACGAAAGAAAATGAAATATTAAAGACTGTGTTTTGCACCTCCTAACCCGCATAAACCCGCTGTACGTTGGCTTGACAGTGTCGTAATCAATTCTTGCAAGCTAATTGTAAGCATTGTGTGTTAAAGGTCGTTCGTTTCACAGAAATAATAGAGTGTAATCTAATATCTTAGATCTAAGTTTCTTTATTCTGCCGAGCTAAGATTTTTTTGCTGAAAAAATTGTAATGGATTCGTAAGTATATATAATATTGTGGTGATAGGTTTTGGATTCAACATCTACCGTATTTTTATACAAAACATCCTGATTCTCGGTTCTCGTTTCCATGCGGATAAATACATCGGATAAAGTGTATCTCTTGGAGAAAAATACGAGATGGAGGGCAAACAGAAGATAGCGGTTATTATCAGTAATGTTCAATATGAACATAATCGTCAACGTTATCGAAAGGGAGGCAAGAAAGATGCAGAAGATATAAGAACAGCCCTAGAGAAGCTAAACTTTAATGTGAAGCTACACCAAGATCTTTCATTCACGAATTTATATGACGAACTACGAAAGCTTTCCTTGGAGAATCACGAGAACACTGGCTGTCTCGTAGTAGTGGCAATGACTCATGGACATGCAGATAAACTAGAAGCATATGACGATTCGTACTTAACAAAACAGCTTTGGAAGTTCTTTGTGGATGACTGCGCTACACTAAACGGTAAACCAAAATTGTTTTTCATACAAGCATGCAGAGGGAACAACCATGATTCGGGAGTGTCTGTTCAGAACATGGAAAAAATAAGTGGATCAGAACCTGTGAAAATCACCAAACCATTAGAAGCAATAGCAGCGCAGGATGCCAAAGCAGTGGAAGAGCCGTCATCTAAAATGACTAAGATCGACTTGATTGGAAAATCATTGGAAAAGCAACCATCGACAAAACCACCAACAATCGAAGATACGAAAATACATAAAATTGGAAGCGAAACAGAAGTGGAAACAGGAGATATGGTAGTCTCTCAAACTGATTCCGTACCAATAATACGCAACGAAGCCACTGGATACGAAAACGACTTGGGGCTATTGAAAATAGCAATACCTGCATCTTCTGACATGTTGGTGATGTACTCGAGCACTGATGGATTTCCTTCTTGGCGAAATCATGAATATGGTAGCTGTTTCATTCAAACACTTTGTGCTGAGTTGCAGGCGAACGGAGATAAGAAGGAGTTGCTTCAAATGCTGACAAATGTATCGCGCATGGTGGCCTATCACTTTAACAATTGGTATGAGCCCGGCAACTCGAGTGAAAAGTTACGTTCTAAGCAAATGACATGCTTTGAATCAACACTAACGAAAAAACTATATTTGACATCATAACGTTCTTCACCATTAACACCAATCGTATCAGCAATATGAGAATATTGGTAAGAGAAAAAAGATCATTGTAATAATTGAAAAAAAAACTTGTTTGTTTTAAAATTAAATCTACTATTTCAATCTTTCGAGTCAGCTAACCCAGCTTCTCCAATTTATAAGCACATTCTAAACTGGTTAATCACTCTAAACTAAATGATAACTATGCATAATAAATTTGCCACACTGTTTTAAGACCTTTTTCGATGATGAATTACAGGCGGAGCCTTCAGTCCTTTCATGAAAAGAAATGCTGCTTTCCAAGTAACCATTTAGCAACTGTGATCGCTATCTATTTATTGAATTGAATAAAATTGAATAACGCTTATTTTTTAACATATATAAGGACGGACGAGCCGTATGTTTAGTAACGCTTATTTGAATGGTTACAACATGACGGCACAAGAGGAAATTTTACATGTAAGACAGTCTCGGAAAAGATGTCATTTTCCTCGATCGATCATCAACGCGCATGTTGCAACATACGTCAAAGCCATAAGAAGCATAGGTTCAGTTGTCGAGCGGCTTTTGGTGTGTCTGTCCGTTCCAGGGAAGACACAATCTATACGCGGAAACAAATTGCTGATTTCCTACTGGCGTGTAAGCTTAAAATCATTTCCAAGTGTACCTTCAGTTCATAGGTGCTACGTGATAGATTAGTTAAGCTAGGTAAACGTTTCAACATTTTAGAATCATTATTCCAAGAATTTTATCAAACGAAACACACCTTTGAAATCGATAACAAAATCTAATCCAATTAACGCTCAACCGTCAAGATATGAGACATGCTGAAAAAGCGTAACCGTTGATACGATGAGTGCAGTGCGGAGATTTGTTTGTTGTGTTAAATGTTTTATTATAAAAACCTGGTAAACTGCAGGAGTATTTAAACCAAAACAATTCTCAACAAATGATGACCGACTCGCTACACGCTTGAAACCAGCATTTCGGAGTGATTGCCGTTTCTCCAGACACATGGCGTTCCCCTGCTTTTCACGCTGCAATGCAAGTGAAGCCATTCAAATCGTCTATGCTGCTTGATTCTGAAATTCATATCTACTTATTTTTGAGTGAGCGCTTCGGTGGGTGCGAAGATTGTGACTTTTTCTAACTCAAATTGTTAGTCAAGTTTCTTCATCTGTTAACAAGCTACTGTGGCGTAAAATTGTGTCAGTTGCTTGGTTTTCTTATCAAAATTGATCGATAGAGTTAGTGAATGAATGTTCGAATGGGCCGCCCGATAAAAATAACATCCACGTAGTAAAGAAGAATCTCACCATCGTCAACAATGGTATGTGTGGAGATAGTAACGGTAATATAAGTGTAATATCTATAATTGGCCAATCTGATGCTTTGGCAGGAGCAAGCAATTGCCGTGCCTCAGGATTTTCCCGAACCGGTGGCCACGAACAACTACATCATTCCAACACTAGGGCTGCATCAAGGTACCTTTGTGTTTTCTTATCTTTCTACGTTTCTGTCCTACATCACACCATATGATCT
>NC_064878.1:2027500-2030000 GCF_943734665.1 Anopheles aquasalis | reverse complement strand
TACGAGTAAGTTCACCTACAGCTGTACTTCGATTAAATGATTTTATGAAACGGTCTCTTTCCTTTCTCCCACAGCCCCCGAACATCGATGCGGGAAGATCAACGAGAATCTAGTCACTGGTCGACTCAAAGGTTCGTGTCGTGCGCTTGTACTCGTCTCTCTTCTTAGCTTAGCATTTTGCCGAACGAACGAAGCGAAAATTATCTGACTAACTGATCATTTCTATTCCCAACACATTTCCCCCACCACACACCGCGCGACGCTACGCTATTGGCCTTGCTATTGAAATCAACAATTGGTGAAACACAAAATCAATCAAATTCATCTAGATCTGCCATCAGTGCCATGCCGGATATAGATCGGTCTAATTGGTAAAATCTTATTTGGGGCCATCAGCCATCTCGTACACTGCCATTCTGAGCAATGATCATTCTGGGGGCGCATAAGAATCTCAGCGACGCATCTACCACTCGCCAGCCAGGCCACACAAACCCCACAAACAATATGTTTGCTTTTTTTTCTCTCTCTCTTTTTCTGCGCATCTTCCACTTTTATGCAGATCGGTATCGGTGCATGTTAATGCGATGGCAGAATCCAGCACCGATGAGGATTTTGTAGATGAAACGACTGTTGCACGTGGCAAAGAAGATGCAATCTACGAAGAAGGTGCCGTCATTATCGAGTACATCGAGCTAAGCTACGAAAATGGCAATCCAATGGACTATCGCGAAAGTTTAATATAATCTGACCACGTTCATCGCTGGATTGGCAACCGCGTCTCATCGTGCCATTTGTATATCTTCGTTGCCATTTTTAATCGTTCAATAAATACTAGTGAGTTTGCATATGCTACGATCGAAATTTCTAGCTCGTGAACGATCTGCTAATGATCTGCAAATGAAAGATTAAACCACTCTTTAGGTTGTTAAATGAGGAGTGCTAATGCTGCTTCTCGCTTTCTCTACACTCGGTGAACATGTCTAGTCCGATGACTCAAACAGTTCACATTGAGCAACACGCGCTGATAACAGATAGCTGCGGGCTCGAGCGGTTTCACACTCATCTCGCTAACATGCGCGCAGAATATGCGGGACTGGCTTTCACTTGTTTGTGCAATGGAGTGACAAACTCTTTATAAGAGCACCAGCGTCATGTTGGAAGGAAATAGTTTAAGTTCATCTCTACATCAAGTGTCACGATGCTCTGTTCGACGCGGTTTCTGTCGGTTTGTTTTTTGTTGGTCTACTGTTGGTCGCTCACGGGGGCCAGTGCATCAAGGAAGCGCTTTACGGATCCGTCAGGACCTGGCAGTCACCGTGGTCCACGCTTTCTCGGTTTACTTGGACTGTTGACGGGTTTGACGCTGGTTGATTCCCTGGATGATGATAGCGATCGGCCACGGCGGTCCGGATATGTGAAAATCGATGTCGGACGACCTACGTTCGACCCATTCTACGGTGCCTACGGATACAGTGGTGCAGTGAGTCCCGGATACTGGCCTGGCAGCTCTTCGATTAACATTAAAATCCCATTTCGACCCGGAGCATCCGGTGGAGGAGATTTCGAAACGATGGCACTCTTTCCATTCCCGGTTCCATTTCCCAGTGGTGCGCACCCAGGATCACCGTTTCCCTCCTTGTCCTCGTCCGTTTCCTCGCACGGTATCTCCGCGATTGAGCCTCGGCCATCGATTTTTTCCGATCCCATCGCACAAAACACCGCCAACGGTCCAACGGTAAGAATTAAATTCAAAAGACTTGAATGCCAAGTGACGAACCTACGAACTTCGATTACTTTACCGATCAGGGCAACGTGCAAGCTGATGAGGTTGACGGTAATGGACGAAAGCAATCGAAAAAGAGTGTGGCCAAGCGGGTACGAGCGAAAATTAACCCACCAAGAGCTACCCGGAGTACGCTGCGTGCAGACGGCGCTGATACTGATGAACCGGAGGAGGAAAACGACGCAGCGGACACGAAACCGACCGAAGAGATCGTTATTGAAGATCCACCGAGCCAAACGGAGGCGATCAATGGCATGATCAACGATGACGCGACAATCACCGTTCCAGACTCCACGCCAACCGTTACGCCGAGCGGTGGCAACAATTTAGCCGAGCCGATCGCTGGGACTACTCTGCCAAATCCACCAGCCACGGTGGCGTCGATCATCCAAAACACCTATTACGTTACACAGGCCACACCACCCTCCTATCCCAGCCATGAGCATAGTTTGGCGGATGTGGCATCGATCGATCTGACGACGGGACAGCCGTCGGGTGAAGAGTTTCAACCGAGCCAGGCCGACCATTGGCAGAACTATTACAGCAACAGTGTGGCGCTGGGTGATCGTAATGATCGGCATCGGGATGGTTTCACTCCAATCCTTCCGTTCACCCGTTCGGTGCAAAAGGGCCAATAAAGCGATCATAGATCTTCTGTCTCATTCCGAGTGATTCTCAGACCTTGTTCCGGCTGTCCGAGCGGCGACCGGCGCGACT
>NC_064878.1:2020000-2025000 GCF_943734665.1 Anopheles aquasalis | reverse complement strand
TACTGTCGCCACTGATGATCAAACTGATCCTTCCCAGCGAGTGCTCCGTAAGGCGGCTACGATCGTGCAGAACTATTATCTGCACAAATCCAACAAGGCTCAGCGACCACAGAAATCGCGCCAGTTTGCTGTTCCATCCTCCAGCCAGCTGCCTGTAGATGCGATTCGCGTAACGATTGAGCTGCCCCGATACAAGCGATCTGCAGTGGCTGCTAAACAGTCGAACGATCTGCACAATCATCGATTGTCGGTAATGACGAATTCGCTCAGCGACGAAAGTGTCGACGAGGAGATGGAGGCAAAGATTTTGGCCGCCATTCAAGCGCAAATTGGAAATCCTAGCCTCGAGGAGGTGGATGAAGACGATGAGTACCTGGACGACGATGACGAGTACTCGGATGATGAGCCGGAGTACCGGGGCATCCTGGGTGATGACGGCGATGATGATGACGGTGACGATGAGGATGAGGATGAAGATATCGATGCTAACCTGGTGACGGCGAACGCGCATGATTTCGAAAATCCCTCATTCAACGAGTTGCTAATGTTAGCAGCCCGTCACCGAGCAAAGCAGCGTCAGCGACAGTTACGTAAAAACGAACGCCACAACGGAGTGAATCAAGACGACGAGAGCTACGAGGACTACTAGATGTGCGCGAGTGTGTTCAGTGAAAAGAAAAAGGCAGCAGAATATGTGGATCATATTTTGCTGCATAAAGCGTCGAGCCGTACTTATCATTCGATCGATTAGTGTTAGAATAGATTTAAGTGAAGATAATAGATTTATAGATATAAGACTTACCTTACCTGTCGTATCGATTCGTGTAACTGTTAGCTAGATACTGTTTTGTGCAATTTCATCACACTATAAAATATGTTGTTAATTCAAAAAACCATGAATATTTCATTCGATTGACTAGAAAACTTCTCCAACACCTTTGCTTCCTCCATTCATTCAGAAGCTATAAATCACGAAAGATTTGCACCCACTGAAGAAACCATTTCCACTGCTCATGATTCTGCAACGACATTCTTTCTGGTATGCACACTATTTAATTGCAAACTTAGAGCACTATTTCGGAACGCGACTGCGCTGAACACTATTTCGGGATCCAACTGCGGGATTCGGGTTCAACTATCGTTACCTGTTTACTGTGATCTACTTATAAGTTATAGCTACTGTGATTCGATTATGTTCCAGCTATTCCGTTCGTCCAGTAAACGGTATCTTTGATTATTTTGACCGCAGAACTGTTTTTCAAAAATAAAGTGATTTTTACCATCTAATCTATAAACTCTTCTCCAGGTAGTCCCGTCAAAATTTTATGAAAATTGTTGATACTTTTTTTAAACAAATCTTTAAAAATCGTGTTTTAGTCAAAATGACAAAAAGTATCTCTTTTTCAACTATAAAAATCTGCCAAAAATTTAAAATTAGGAAATTCATCAAAACCTTGAAATGACTGGCTGGATAAACTTATAATCTTTCCAACGAGTATCCATTTGTATTTTTCTGATAACCCATCACGCAGCTATGAGCCATCAAAAAAGAGACGATTTTTTGCGAATCAATAGACTTGCAAGCGACGAACCCGGTTAGATCAAAGTGTGATCAACTTTTTAACTTAAAAAATTTGCCAAAAATCGATAAAAAGGAAATTCATTAAAAACTCAACGGGGCTACCTGGATAAACTTATAATCTAACAATAGAATATCGATTTGTATTTTTCTGATGACCCATCACGTAGCTACGATGGGCACCGGAAAAAGTATCTTTTCGCAAACGCACCTTCATACATTTGATGCCATGGATCAAGTTTTCAATAAATCTTCCCCAAAATAGAACTAAATATTCTTCAACAGTTGTAGTTTAATATACCATTCTCTTGAGAGAAATAAGCTGAATGGTTTCTTCACGAAAAATCGACAAAAATGATCCTCTTTCTGGCCAGAAATTACCGAAGCCCCTTTAATATAGGCCTCAAGAGTCGAATGGCAGAACGAAGTTTGCCGGGAACACTAGTAGTTCATAAAATGAAACACCATTTTCAATAAATTTAATATTCTTCACTTGAGAACGGATGGGCCGATGTTTTAATTTTTATTTTTTTAATTATCAATCCTGTTCTGTTCACTTGTACGCTTATTATTTACGAGATTACATATTACTGCTGTACATACTATTCACCCAAGCTCAGATATTCGGTCGATCGTTAGTGCTGCCATAATATTTCTAGCGCATCTTGTTCCATTTTCTGCACAAGATGATCCTTCAATCGCTCCAACCGCATGTTAGTTTGTTTGCTGGTGTTTTTCAAATGCGCCCGTCGATCATGACTCGCTCCGTTGCTCTCGTGCTCACGTACCAAACGCCGCATTAAATGTAGTTCATTCTGTTTCGCTGCTTTAATTACCGCACGGTGATTCGTCGTTCCATAGCGAAACACCTTTGGATAGAGGCCCCAGCTCTGCAGACGCTCACGGTACGATGGATCCATCAAACGATGGTAACCATCGCTACCATCTTGCCGTTCTACTAACGTTCCTTTCACGGGATGATTCTCGACGGATGATATCCAGCACAACAATATGATAAGCAGCACTTTCATTTTGACTCGGTAGCCAGCAAACTCCTCTCCGGTAAGATGATCATACACGACTGATCAGCAGCATCCTTCCAACATTATTCACTCCTTGCACATCAGGTAAAAATGAAAGCGGACCAGGTAAAAAGCACAATACCAAAACCCTTTCTACGTTTTCCCTCGCATTTCGCTTTCATTGAGGGTCACCGTTTACAGTTAAGGTTCTGCATTGCAGAACATTACTCAGCATGTCGTAAACGATAGGCTTCCGCCTTGATTAGGGGCCACAGCTCACCAAATACGCCCGCCAGGGTTTCCTTTTCCTCAGCTGTAACGTTGTCCTGGCGGAGCTGCTCGACAATCACTGGAATGATGGCCAGGATCTGTGGGTCCTTCACAGAAACAGCCATCGGTAGAACTAGATCGTTTGTATCTGCGGACAAGAAAAAGAGGAAAAGAGGTGCAGGAAACATATGTTTTAATGGTTAGCAATTGCCATTGTATTCTACTACCATTTATAATGGGCTATTGGTTTGCATTTCGTTTAACATCAGCAATGCCCTTTCCTTTCCTGGCCACTGCTTTCCTTCTATAAGTTTCTCTAGCGCCTCAAATACATGAAATCGATCTACTGGAAAACCCCGACTAGCTATCCGTTCGAGGAGAGAATCTAAATCCATGGGATGCATTTCTTCTAATAGCCCATTCTGTTCGCTCATGCTTTCTATCGTGATTAGAAGCTGCAACACAATCCTCTTCAACTCCTTCAATGCATCTGTTGCCTTACCTTTCTCGTTTGGTGTGTTCAGATGTTGACTCAAGACGATTACGTCCTGTTCTGCTTCTTCTTGCGGCTCTTCGATTTCAGCCGAGTCCACATCTAGAGATTGCTGTTCGATTGAGTTCCCCACTGAGTATCTTAACTCATTACCGGCTGGAAAGAATTCCATCGGTTCATTGGTTGATTCCTTTTGTGCCGAACTGCCTGCAGGATAGTTATCGTCCAGATCATAATCATTCACGATGAGCTGATTGGACGCCACGGGCATTTCAGTTACGAACACAATTTCCTCAAGAACAGATGTTGTCTCTTCTGCATTATTAACCTCTCCGGGTGCTACGATATCCAAGGTCAGCTTTTGTTGGGAATTAAGCTCTTCAAAAACACTTGCACTATCTTCCCACTGGTCGGCGCTCATTAGCAAGTTCCGGAAATCATTCAGCGCTTCTTGGATCTTACTGTGAACCGCATTGTCCGTAAGAGGCTTTCCAAGTCCTGCACCGTCATCAGCGTCACGCAATCCAGTCAGTGTCCTTACCACGATTGGGAAAAGGAGCCGAAAATCGTTCGCCAGTTGCTCCTTCACTGGATCTCGCTCATCTGATTCTGGCTCATGTAGCCCAATGTTAAAAATCTCCTCAAATCCATCCACACCCACCAGCATCCGCTCTAACTGTTCCCGTAATTCTTCCTTGGTAAGTCGATCTATGAGATTAGACAGTACCACCGTTGGCTCCTGATAAGCGGGCCGTCGATAGGAACGCACAATCTGCACGAGATAGTACAGCTCGAGTAGTTTCCTATCGTATACGCTGGTTAACTGTGTTTCATCTTCTGGCGTATTGTCCGTAGCTGTCGCCTCGGGTTGTTGGTTGAGAGCGAAGAGTCCTAAAAAAAGATGAAAATTACGTTTTGAGATGATTCATTTGATGAACAAGGCGCTTGCTTACATACCATCAGCTCGTTGTACGATAACATAGCTTATTGCCACCTGCATGCAAGCACCAACCAACAGAAGACACAAAAAGGAATTCATCCTTTCACACACTTCCGAACGCAACAACTATCTTGCTCGAACTGATGATCGTTCCTGCTGGTCAAAGGATTTTTTATAGTAATGTGTATGCTTTGCTACTCCTGTCCAGCGTTGACCAGCGTCCATCTGAAGACACGAAACATGTGCAGACGTGTGGGTACGTGGGTAATCCAGTCCCTACCTGCACCGTTTGCTGAGAAAACACCAAAAACCTCAGGCAGTTCCAGGTCAGATCCTTTGACCTCGGTAGCAAGGATAGGTAATGAATGTATGCCATCTGTCCGGATCTCGATGCTCGGTGCGTTTCTACCATTTCAACCTTTTTAAGGTCTGCCTTCTATTAAAAAAGAAACATATCAGGTAAAAATCTCCCCGTTCTTGCCTTCAAACTTATCGTTGTGTTTTTTCCAGAAACTACCATGCTAGGAAATTGAACGAAAAAAAGCCCAATGTAATGGGAGATATTTTAAATAACGACACATCTGGCTTATATTCAATAGATCTTTATTCTTTTAAATATATGTATGTATATATAATATATATTTATGTATGTATATAGAGTTTCTAATCTGTATAGTATCTTTTTTCCTTCATTTT
>NC_064878.1:1985000-2000000 GCF_943734665.1 Anopheles aquasalis | reverse complement strand
GTTAAGATTACTTGGATTAAAAAAAAAGTTTTTCTCTTTTTTCTATCGAAAACATATAAACAAATAGCGCACACACTCCCTGGGCACAGTTGGCCATCATTAATCACACCAGTGCTGGCGAGGCTGTGATGAAGCTGTGATTTTGTTCACTATCACGACAACCAATGGTTTCTTGGTATCCTCTACCCGCCCCAAAACAAGGACATTTAATCAGGGAAACCAAGGAACTGAGGATTGGTTTGGCATTCGTCGCATCATTAGGATCGAAGATTAGTGTAAGAGAGGAAAAAGAACAATTTAAGCCAGTCGTCCGCTCGTTGTTGCCATCGTAAGTGATTTCTAGCAATGATGACATGGGAGAACGCGTACCAACGACTCACACCGCGCTGCGTCATTTATCTGTGTGCATGTGTCTGTATCACCGTTAGCAGCAGATTTTCCCGATTTCCCTTTTTTGTCACTGAATGACTCGCCACGTTGGGCCGGAGATAAAGGCACACGACACGACACGCGCGTCACGACGTCATCGAAGATGAAGATACGCAATAAAACGTGTTCCTTTCATCGGCGCATCGGCGAAAGCGTGGAACGCAAAAGAAAGGGATCGGACCCGGGAGTATTTACGACTTTCGGAGACGTGGAAAATGGGGAAAGATATTCGTGCGCTTGGTGCGCACAAATTGCGCCGTGCGTCGTTGTAAAGAATTGCAATCGGCAGGAACAGGACCAGAAGCAAGGATCCGTCGTATGCGTGTCACGTTGATTTCTCTACAGAAACGAGAGCTCGTGCATAATTCATGCATGGCGTAAAAAAGCACCATGCACCAACTCTCTCGATTGCCCATAATTGCAGAGTCGATAACATGATGCCGGACATGCGGCCGATCAGGGTGTTACCAGGAGTGTGTGCGAATCTAAACCTTCTCAACCCATTGGCCACTACTGGTGTGTGAGGGCTGAAGGACATGCAACATTGATAAGCTGCACACTGGCAGGGAGAATGACGATTCGCAAACGAGACGGGAGCGGCGTTGCAGCTTGCACCGACCGAATCACCCTTCCCTATCGCGGGTGTCACCTCTCGCTACAGTGAAAAGTTCATAGAATTATGCTACCGAGAACTCGCGTCATCGGTTCGACCCGTCCCGAGCTTGTCTGGCTGGAAGGTTTTGGCTACAACAAAACCCAAAGCAGCACGAGCAGGAACACGTTTAGGGGGAGAAAAAGGATAAAAACAACACCCCAATATCAACAGTCGGAACAGTATTCATTGTGTGACACGTAAGTGCCCGTGTGCCTGTGTGGTTGTGAGCGTTCTCAGCGCTGGTTCGCTGGTCACGTTGATGGTGCCTGTGTGTTCGATCGGTGGCAGGACTTGCAGGAGCGAAAGGACGAACGATGACGCCGACACTGACGCCAACGCCACGGTCGTCCGGTTTGTTTTCCGGACTCGGCGAGGGAAAACTTGGCGGTTTGTTTTCCCTTCTATTCGTCCTCTATTCGAGTTCGTGGCGAGTATCTCACCAACACACACAGGGTCATGCAACCCCACAAAGAAGCAGGAGCAACGTGCGTGGAACACGCACACCGTTGCACAATATATATGCATTACCATCGCAGAACGGGGCAGGCGAACAAAGCCAAAAACGTTCGTGCTTCATGTCAAGCCATGCCACTTCGCTTTGTGTGCCAATGAATTTCAGGAATTAAACGTCGGAAACGGAGCAGCGGCGGCGGCAGCAGCGGCAGTTTATAGACCTTTTACCCATTCCTGCTCGTCTCTCACCTTCGGTCCTCGGTGAGAGGACCTTGAGGCGAAAGGTGTGCTCCGTAGCCTTGGCAACCAGCAGTCACACAACGGCCGCACGGCCGACGCGATTGTATTTAAAAGGATTCCCGTGCCCCCACACCCATACATACAGAGCCAGGATTTAAATGCCAGCGACCAGACGACACCAGATGTTCGGTTCTGCTGCTGCTGCTGCCAACCGCTACTTCCCTATCTTGATCGAGAGGGTCTCAGGATCCGGTGACGACAAGAGCAACAACAACAACAAAAAAAGCGATGTGGCTTGTCTGGCCCGCCAGTACGGATTCATGGTTTTAAAGGGATCAACATATCGGAGAACAGTCGAAAGAAAAAAAAGAAATCCTTAGCAAAGGTGGACGTTCGGGGTCTTCAGACCACTGAAGAAGGTGGTGCAAGCGTGCCGAAAGGACGTTCCGGACGCCGTGATCTGGGTCATTTACCTTCTTTTTTCGGTAAGAACCCGGGGAACAGCTGTCACCTCGCCCACACGCTCGCCTCCAACAAGACGGGAGAACCGACGTCCGGTCATCCTGTTCGGTTACATTGTTGTGCTTCCGTTGACCTTAGTGTTTATGAGAAACGGGCCGTGCCACGTTGTGAACGTTAGCCACACGTTCTGGCGATTAATCAGTGTGCTCGGATCAACTTACAGACGAAAGGGAAAGAAGCCAACCGAATGGACCCTCGCTCGTCCACCCGCGATCGGCGCCATGGCGACATTTTTCCCTCCCATGCCCCCCCTTTATCGTTCGTGTATTTTTATGGCTCACCAATGATCGTTCGCTTGGCTGCTCCACTCCACCGTTACTCACCCTTTTTTATCAGGCGGTGGGGGTGGGGGAAAGGACCCTTTATGCACACCATTAATTCGATTTACTTCCGGTAACCCTCCATCTGCACCTGGAGGGAGCTGAGCACTGGGCTATTTATTGAATATCGGTGCGTAGAGAGGGCTAATGGCGTGTCCTGGGCGTAATTCATTTTCCATCGGAGAAAGAGAGGGCCACGTAAACGTCGTGAACGGAAGCACCAAGCTCGGTGCCGGTTTTCGGGTTATCAAATATTCACCCTCTCTCCCGGTGGCTCCAGAACGAACGTTTAAACACCCTTCAGTGCTGCATCGATGATAGCACGCGTGCTGGTAGAATTTCTCCTCAATTTATGTTGCCACATGCTTTTGGGTGAAATTTTAACCTCTGCCTCAAAGGCCTGTGACGTATCTCTTCGATCGCAACGCAATCCCGCAATTCAATAGACGAACCATCACGAGCAGCAGCAGCAATATGTGCTTTGTCGCGGCATTTATGCGCGCATCTTTTTCCGCGTAATTCAACATAAGAATGCATTAGACTGTTGCCCGGAAGAGAAGCGCGCCCCCGGCCAGCTGTTGTGCAAAAATAGAAGAACAGAGCGGACCGATACGCGCGACGGTTTAGCATACAAATGACTCATTAAGGAGCTCCCGCTGGCCCCGGCCCTGCAGCTGCAAAACTGAGGCGACTTTTTCGACCCCCATCTGCTCCTTTTTAGAGGCATCATCTTAACGAGGCTGGGCTGGGGGGCTTTCTGGTGGAGGCAAACGCGATAAAACGCGCTGGGACAGATCCGGAGATAATTTGATAATAATTCAATTCCCGCCTGAAGACCGCGCAGAAGGCAAGTGTTTCTGTACAAGTTTAATTCTACATTAACTTGTTTTTGTTTCCTTTAAAACGTCGACTCCGAAGGCAGAGCGCGCTCGGTGCAGACGATCTTCGTCTTGTCGTGGTGTCGTCGTGCGACGTTCAGCCGGCGGGAGGATGATGATGCTATTTTTATAACGGCGCATAAAGTTCTGTCCACCTACGGGAAGACACACCGCGAACATTCACCGCGTTTTTTCAGCAGCAGCAGCAGACGGCCTTCTTCGCAGACACCAACTCGTGTTGGCCGACCACGAACCACGAGCCGGGCGGCCGGGCAGCTTTGCCCCAAAAAACAAACACCGGTGACGGTGACGTGAAAATGACCAGGGCACAAATTCCTTCCTTCTCGGTGTGACCGAGGCCGGGAGATAGAAGGAAAATCTTTCGCGGCGAATTATTCGCCGTTTGTCGCGCACGTCACCCAAAAGACAACTTCCTGCAAATCATCAGAGAAAGAAGAGCGGATTTCTGCTACACCCCGGTCCGGTGACTCACCAGCCAGCACCAGCTGCAGCCGCAAAAGGACATCCAACGGACGGATGCCATTTCGAGTGTTTTTGCGTCTCGTCATAGATTTCATTTGACTTCGTAAGCTCCACACTTTACGTACATTCACTTCTACTGCACCACAAAAAAAGACGGAAAATTTCATTTCATTTTCCATCTCGCGAATGGGGAGAATGGCATAGAAATTCCGTGCAATCCAGTAGGCAGTAATGCGCATGGAAGGACGATTGAGAACAGCTCTGCATCGCTCGGAAGGGGGTTCTGTGCATCACACAATCCATCCCGACACAGACACACCGACACCAATCCCTATCCTGAGCTGAGAGGGAGCTCAGCACCACCCTCTCATTATTCAATTTCCTCTTGACAATATGTTGAATGAGCAGTTCTTCTGTTTCGAAGCACCATCATCATCCACAGCATCCGGTATTCCTGTAACCCACACCCACTAGGCTGCACTCGTCCTTCTGCGCCAGTCCGGCAGCTAGTGTTTCCCAGCGATCAATCGATATTATTCTTTTTTTTTGCCTTCTTTCTCCAACCCCTCTTGGGTGCCTACGAGCACTTCTCTCCTTGGCTCAAGTTGCATTCTATTCAAAGAGCATGCAAAGTTCAGCGGTTTTTTTCCTCCTTCTTCTAGGGGTGCTACAGCACCAGGTTCCTGGGTCCACCGGTCTCTGCGCACACAAAGAACTATGGTGAGAAGATGCACTCGTGTCTAAGCAGCACTGAGTGAAAGGATGTGCCGTATCATCAAATCGCGGCATCCTTTTCATGATTTGATGAGCCTCAGCCCTCGAATAGTGACCGGGAAATGCTTGACTTGAAGAACAGAACGTCGAACGAACAATGGCCGTCAGCTCTCAAGCGTTCCACACCAGCATCTAGCACCCGAGATATGCTGCTAGATTTTTTTTTCGCTTCCTTGATATAGTTCTCCTTGTTACAGTTGTATAAAACTAAGCCACGTCAAAATGGATTCCGAATCGACTGACCCCCAGGGGGGTTTGGGGGGGACAAACCCCTTTCTACAATCGTTTTCGTAATGTAGGATAATCCGCCCTGAAGCCAAAAGTACGTCATTGCAAAGCAGCCGCGATGGTGACATCAATAACAAACAACACAGCATTAGACACACCCCGACCGACCGACCGAACGGTGACCGAAAGGTGAGGCAAAGTCCTGTGGCTAAAGGCCAGCGACGGGCCCGCCATAATTACCATCGGGAAGCCAAATGTATGTGCATACGGAAGCAAGCAGATACATGGCCGACGACGACGACGCCACTAGTAGCAGCCACGCTGGGCGTCAACTTGAAACCCAGAGCAACGCTTCAGTGAATGTGATTTCGTTCGATATCGTTCGATGGTTGCCACATCATCATAGCAACTGTGAGCGCGCCGCTACCATCCTAGTAGACGTTGCTGCCGAAATTCTCACATTTTACGCTTGCAGTCTTTGAAACAGTGCAGGGTAGGAAGGTTTGTTCGTTTCTTTTTTCCTTTAAAAACATTCTAGTTAACACAATTCCATTTCGCAAAAGTTTTCAGTGTAGAACCCCGAACTAGCCGAGCCGAGTTACCTCTTCACCCATCGCATCCGCCCCCCCGGTGGAGCGGGAGGTGCACAGTAAATCCCGTAATAATTACGCACTTAACGGCGGGCACCAGGTGAATCAGTGATCGATCGTCTAACTTTACCGGATCACTCAAGCCCTCAAGCCCTGGCTGGCTGGCTGGCTGGCTGACTGGCTCGATGGAACGGTAACTTGCCATGTGATCGAGCGAAAAGGAAGAAGAAGCAACAAAAAAAAATCAGAGATGAACGAGAAGAGAAACTGGGCACCAACACACACATACGTTGGAGGCAGCCAGCAAAGGCAACAGAAGCGCACAAGCATCGAAGCACGATGAAGATCACCAACGCGGAGCATAGCGCACAGACGGGCGCGCGCGCTCGGTCATAAATACGGAACGCACCACATATGCCGTGCACCCGGTTGGCGTGGCGTACACCAGCCCAGCCCAGCCCAGCCCAGGTCTCCTACCATCGATCTGCCCTCCACTGGTGGTGCTGCTGTTGCTGCTGCTGCTGGTGGTGGTATAGCATGCAACGAAGAGCACAGAAAGAAAAAAAAACGTTATGAGCAGCATGTGGGAGCTTAGAACTCGCAGCATATAGAGCACCGCAGCGCGGGTGCTATAGCGGCCTCGGTCAAGTTCCGGAGGCATTAGAGGCTTCCGTTTTCTGTTTCGATATTCGTTACTCTCTTTCTCCCTCCTGCGCTCGAACGCCAGCAATCGTCGTCGTCGGATCGCACGCATGCAACGCGTTGCAACTAAATTCCATAGTTGCAAATGGCCTCACCACACACATGCAACCAAGTGTGTAAGGGGGGAAGGGGTTGTTGTTGCTGCTGCATCGAAAACAAAACAATCCATGCCTCACCGATGCATCCGTTGTGCTGTATGCGTCTGTTGGAGGAGTTTTGGCATTGACGCAACTGTTGTTGTTGCTCGATTCGCTCGGGAATTACTCAAAGAAGTCAGTCTGTCGGAGACCAAACTAGAACCGACACAAACAAATCGGCCAATCGGTATTTATCGGCCTGGTCTGACCTGATTCTGGCCGTGATTGACCGCGATGGGATGCAGCGCAAGGAATCGGCGGACAAGAAGCTGAAACAAATACAAACTTCCAGCCGCCGGGATCCGATTGGTGCGTAAACATGATCAGTCGTCTGCCTCTCGTGCTGCCAGCCCGACCGTTTGCACAAACAGTCCACCCTGGAGTGTTGTGCGTGTCTTTCGTGTTTAAAAAACAGATGTTTGCCAGTTCTCCTGCTCCTGCTCCTCCAGCTTTCTTCCAACAGCCCCTCCCTCTTGAGCCCATTGTCACAAGGAATTTATGACGGAGCAGAACCAGCGCCAGCAGCAGCAGCAGCAGCAGCAGCGTAACGAGAAAGATAGAAAAAAAAACTGAAAGGATCATGTCCCCCGCCGAAGCCTCCGATCAATGCTCCCTTGGGCTGCATACATTTGAACGATCTTCGCCGAGCCGAGGGTGCAGTGCAACAGCATAGGCAGCATATCCTTCCCATATATACAGACCGGCTGGCATGAGCCACAGGAACGTCGAGGCTCGTCGAGCAGCACGACACACGACAGCAGAAGACGGAAAAAGGCTCCTTTTCACGCACAACCCAGTGAGCAGCCACGAAGCACTCTCACAGCAGCAACAGCACCAACGGGGCAACACAGCAGATGGTCTGGTGTACCGTGTGCAGGAAAGGTACCGTTTTTTTTTTCTTTCTTTTTATTTCATTTGGGTTTTATCATCGCTACCACCACGCCGCTACTCAGCTCTTCTTTATCCCGATCTCCGGCGGCGTGTGTGCCTTCTGAAGCGTTTCGAGGCATTTTTTACTTCGTGGTGTGAGACGTGTGAGCTTTGTGGGGGATGGATGTCCGCGCAACCAACGAGACCCGCAAGACCCGTGGTCGACCCCCATCACGATGATGATGATGATGGTGGCGCTGTATGTGAAAGGAGCAAACAGTTCACACATTATCATAATAACTGTTAACGGCCACCGCCACCACCACCGCGTAGATCACCGCCTGCCATGCATGCCCCCCCCCCCCCCCGGCCACGGAACTGGGTGCCTTATGGCCTCTGGGTGGGGTAAATAGCTTTCTCATCGGTCGAGGACCTAACGCCGCTTCGTGCAGAAGGAGCACCACAACAACAACGTGAAGCTAATCGTCTCTGTGGCCACCTTTTCAATGCGCGGGGAAATAGAATGGCAGGAAGGACCTTGGTGTAGGCAGGAAAATTGGAATGCCCATCACAATGGCAGGGCACAATTGTTCTAAACAATATTTCCAAACAAGATGCTCCTCCAGTTCGAGCGCCGCTACCCCAGCATGAGAAAAGCGACAATAGCAACCGAGTTCCTGGGGGGGTGAAAGTGAACCGCTCGTAGTTGAATTAATGATGAGAATCCTGCCACCCTCGCCACGCAAAAAAAAAACACGACAAAAGCAATACACTCCCACACGCTCGCTATCCTTGGAACCGGACACATTGCCAATTGGCCAAAAATACTTGGCCCCCGCTGGAACGGAGCAAAAGAGAAAAAGTGGAAGAATGGTTTAAATTATGCGAAAATTAATGAAAAATATCTCGCCATTTACACCCCCGAAAAAAAACCCCGGGTGCGGTGCGAGCGCGTACAGGATAATGGTTTTCAGGTTCCGAGAGTCCCGAGCGCGCGCGATATAATTCATCCATTCACAATCCCAAAACTTCATATTCTTGCGTGTGTATTTGTCGGTCCCGGCCTGTGGCCACAACGGAGGAACGTCACCGGAGGCCAACGGAGCATCCTTTCCGCTCACTGTTTATGCTTATGCTGAGGATGAATGTAAAGGAAATCCCGGATTCCTGATGCCAAAACACGCCTGCGAGGGTCCTCTCTTTTTCTCTCTGTGTGTGCGTGTCTGGTTTTGGATAAAATCGGAGCGAACACACAGAGAAGGAAATGTGGAAAGGAAGAAGAAAAGAAAAAAAAACAGAACAAGGACCAACGCGTGCACGCTGCAGGAACTGTAACAAAGCCGAGGGAGCAGAGCGGCGCGTTGAACCCGGGGGATCGAAAGTCCGTCCCCTACCCGGTTATGTATTCGACCGGGGCCGAGCAGCGACCGAGCAGCGACCGAGCAGCATCCTCACGAATTTGTGCCGCTCGTGATTAGTTTTCCCGAGGCCGCACCCCATTGCAAAATGGTCTTTTCATTCATCGGCCACTGGGAAGGCGAGGAAAAAGCAGAGCCCCGGTCCGAATCAATCCGAAACGCTCAGCGCAGCGAGCAAAACGCTGAGGAAACAAGGACGTCATAATTTAATACCCGTACGGACGGGAATCTCCGTTCGGATCTCTGCTTGGAAGAGATAAGGACTGCGCTGCACTTTCCCAAAAGGGGTCACCGGCGATCCGTGATCAGATACCCGAACGATCATCAAATGTGGAATATGTATGGTTGGTGGAAGCGCCCGCGGATCATTGTGAAACGGTGAACCACCCTCCGCCCCCCCCTCCTTAAACACAAAAAAACATCACAATTACCTCTCTCTCTCTCTGGTGGCGCGATCGCGCGAGTGCTTGCTACATCTGCGTTTACAACAAGGGGTTATATGGGCTCGACCACTCCGCGCCGATGATTTCTGTAATTCAACCCCCGTCCCACCCCGCTACACTCGCTGGGGCCACTGTATTAATTTTCCGGGGCAACAAATTTCCAAATTTCACCCACAAATTTTCACCACCCTGCCGAAGGTTCACGGCGAGCACGCGGCACAAAGAGAGCGGTCAACATCACGGTACGCTGCCCCTCTGGCTGGCTCGCCGGCTGGCTGGCTGGCCAATAAAATTAAATCGCTGGAGAAAGAGCAGCAGAGCGACGGTTCAGTGACACTTCCGTAACACGTTTCGACTCGCAACTCGGCTCGGCCAGGTGCTCCCATCCCAGCGAACACTATAACGTCCGGTCCCGGGGGACTGATTGACCCGCAACATCGTTGTTGGTTGGCGCAACGCAAACCAACCGGGCTGCGCATGTGGCTATGGCCAAAGGCACGCGCCCTCACTTGCGCGAATGCGTCACGGTGGTGGCACGTATCCACACCGCACCGTCTCTCCCCTAGCATCCAATGTGTTTGGCTATAATCATGCTCGATGGACGGCGCCTCGGATGGCTGATTCTGTGCCTGCGCCTTCTGCCAACCATGTAGCCTGTGTAGCGTTAGTGTGCGCACGTGTTTGTGTGCGGCCAGGGCCACAGGGTTTCACGTAGACCTCCGCGGTGCCCGTGATGTATGAGCCCTGCCGAGGCTGCCCCTGACGTTGACTGCGCGTAGGTCAACATGTAAAACATATCGAATTCGACATAAAGTGCAACACGTGTTTGCAACAAGCGTTAGTTTTCCGTGTTTGGCCATTTCCATCACTCTCAAATGTGTGCCAACTAATTGCAATGACAAGCTGCTTCCCCACCCACTCTGTTGCCGCTGCTTTGCGCTTGATAAGACCGGCGACCGAGGTGGAGTGTTCAATCATATCACACGCGTCCGATTTCCAAAAGCATCGGAACGAGAAAGCGCGCGAGTGAACGCCAAATGAGCTCGATTTCCACCACGGACCAGCGCAGAGAGAGTAAAACAGAGAGAGAGGAAAAAAACAAATGATATTGGAATGATGATAATGTGCGTTCGAACGCAATCATTTCGAGGAAGGAAAGGAAAAACCTGCCAACCAGCTAGCCAGCATCAGCAGCATCGGAATTGGGACTCCAATTTGGGCTCCAAACCGCCATCGACGATCGGAATTCAAATTTTCGTATCTCGCTGACCTCGCTGCGTGTTGGCGTTGGATAATCTTCGGTTAATAATCAACCGTCTGGACCGCGGTGCACCCGTTTCGAGTGTTTGCTTTCGATCAAACCATCCACTCGCCGGTCTTGGATCTAATGGATGGTCGTTTCCCCCCCCCCCCCCCCCGGGCTACATCATCTATGGGTTTTTCTTTTTGTTGTCTGTTTTCCGATTTACCGGCGCCCGGCGAAAGAGGGCCCCGTTAGAAGTCCATCTGCCGGAGTGCGTGAATCATCTTCGCATCGCACCTTTCCGCGGATCCCGTTTGCTGCTGCTGCTGCTGCTGCTCTGCGAAGGAAGTCGGCATCGCTCGGCTGCTCCCCGGTTGTGTGTTTGCTTTTGCTGCTGCAGATTTGGTTACGAAACGGCGATAATGGGCTCACCTTCCCCCGCGAGATCGACGAGATCTCGTCGACGATCACCAAGCGCACAGTGCACGGGGTTATCTAAACGTTTCAATCATGCCGCCCATCACCCAGCAGGTGCTCAAAAGAGGTGGCAAAAAGGGTTCGAAGGGGTCTTAATCTTTCCATCAATTCTTCGGCATCACACTCTTAAGGCGAGTATGATAAATTGGATCGAAAGTTGGCCTCGATGACGGGTCGATTGCGAATTGACCCACATTTCCCCGTTTCCTGGGATCAGGAGCAAGAAGAAGCATTAGTAGGCTTCATTGGCCTCCTTAGACCACAGGATATCCTCATCAATTTCATTATTTCTGTTCTGATAGTTCAGTCTTCCTTGATGCATCCTTCTTTGGTGCGTTGTTGGCCAGCAGACATATCGCACACATACACGCGCACCGTGATAGCGAGCAGGTCGAACTGAACACCCCTTGTTCTCGGGCGATGCTCGTGGTTCGGGGAGTGCACAACGCCCGCTTCAACCTTCAACCCCTCGATACCGGAGAACCGGAAAAAGGATCTGGTTCTCTCCCGATGATTGAAGGTTTTCCCTCAACCGCACACACTCTCGTAGACGATGCACAAATGCGCCCCTTCCCTGTGGCCGTATATTTTGTCACACACAGAGCGCACAGAGCGTTGTGTGCCTTGCTCCCCTCTTCATTACAATATTTATGTACAACGCGTTTCGGTTTTCCCTCTGTCTCCCATTCCATTCTATTCCATTCCATTCCACTCCGAACTCCGAAATCCCCTTCCCCGAAATGGCCGAGCGCATTATGGCTTCCTATCACGGTACGGTACACACCGTCGCTCACCACGGATTGGGCCGCCGCCGCGCGAGTATCCTGATGTAATTTCCAACCCCTAGGCCCCGGGGCAGCCACATCCGAAAACTTTGGATGCCTATCGGACCATCACCGTCCGGGCAACTGACCAGCGGAGGAAGTGGTGAGCGGGTTTGAAGGAATAGTTCAAGACAAAAATGCGATTAACTGTACCGAACTTCATTCATCCACCATGTGGCTGCTCGTGGCATGTGTGGGTGCGATCCACGGCGGCCAATGTCTTCATTTTTGTGCTCTCTATCGCCTTTTTCCGGTAAAGTTCACCGACGTTCGGTGTAGTGATCCCCAAAACCCCAACATCCGTGCGTTGGGGGGGGCACAGCAAAAACATTTGGGCAATTATAACTCGCCATACCATGATTGCACCCTCTCTTCGTCTCTATTTGTCTATATGCATTACCTCCTCCTCGTCCTCTTCCTCGCTCGCTGCTTCTGTTTGTTGCTGCTCTGCCACGGATTTCCACTCTCGCGATGAGGCTGCTGCTGGACGGTTCCTTGCGATGGAGTTTCACGGTGTTTTCCTTCCTCTTTCCAAACTGACCAACTCGCACTCACCACTCGACCTGGACCGACACTCTTCCTTAGTCTTTTCTTCTCCTTTTCCTTCAACACTAACGCCTAAGATCACCGACGATCTTTGGTAAATGCTCCTAGAGCCACTGGTTAGGGTTTTTTTTTACTTGTTTGATTTTTCACTCACAAAGCTGCTGTTGGATGGAAGGTTGGAAATGCACGTTAGTATCGCTCTGCATAATCTGTAGCTCAAGACTCGGCCGATAATCGGTTGCTATGGTAACTTTGATGAGCCCCTGCAGGGGGGGAGATAAATTTTCTCTTTCTCTATCCTTCAACTGTGGCGCCAATCATCACAGGCCCATCAGTACAGTAGGCGCCTACTCGGATTGGTGCAAACACGCCAGGGTCGGAAAATGCGATGAGCACACGCGCGCCTTCACGCGCGAAACGCGAATACTCGACGCGATTTTCACGCTGCTTTGCTGATGCACCACCGCACCGCTAATCATCACCGCGTTACGACACGTTATCAGTCGCGTCCAACGCGCAACACAGCGAGTCCTCCCCCGAGGGGTTGTTTAATGGATTTTTCCACCAAAGAATTCGAGTATCACAAGTTTGCTAAAAAGGGGAAATCTTCAAAAATTTCCTAAACTGAATCTGAATCAATCCAAAGCGTAAATGGCGGATGATGGCGACAGCCAGGATAAGCAGCAGCTTTCTCACTGTAATCACTTCAAACTCAGAAGGATGCTGCTGGTTTATCCTTATTTATTACCATCAAACACACGGCACAAAGATGGAACGAACGTTTGCACAACCGCACGCCTCGACCGTCGAACTGAAAATAAGAGCGTGAGCTCGTGCTCAAAAACATTTCCGTCCAACCATTTTTCTACAGACACTCAGCTTACCTTCTACAGTCGCACCCGTAATTTTAACTTGTGGACCTTGTGATTTAACTTGTAATAATAATATAATAGTTTTATAATTTCCGGATTGTTTTAAACTTGTGATTGCAGTAAGTGGTAATTTTCCGTGTTTTCTTGAAATATGGTAAGCAAAAAAATTAGCTAGATCGTTGAGTAAAATTCAATGCATCAGAAATTTTCGTGCTAAGATAGGTTAAAAAACAGTTCTCAGTTCTGTCTTTGTGCGGCTTCAGAAAGTGGATGGAGTGTAACTAGCCACAACGAACGGCGAACGAACATGCTCGACATCATCGATATCGGTAGGGGAAACGTGGATTCTCTCTATCACGATGAGCTTTCGGACGCCCCTAGCCTTCTCGGGCAGGATCTGCTGGGTGTAGAATTCTGTTTTAAAGCATTGAGAGTGTGAGCGGGAATTGAGATTTTTCTAATGAAAGAGAACATGTTGTTCGTGTTCTGGAAAATTACAAGAGCTCGAGCGGGAGAGAATGCGAACACATTTACAACATTAAAGGGTTAATTATGTTGTCATTAAGCTACAGTAGAGATGCTACCAGAGTATTTTTCCTTACTTTTTCGTTTTTACAGATTTTTAGAAAATTCATCCCCTAGTGGTCGAGCACGTGTTAACGAAAGCACTTTGAATTTTTGCTTTTGCGCGTTAAATATGATTACGTCTCTGCATTTATATGCTGTAAGGAACATCTTTGTTTAGTCTGATGATCTTTTCCACTTTTAACAACTTTTCGGAAAACACGTTCCACTAACCGTCGCCATAAAAATGTTTGAAATGGCTCAAAGTAGCTCAAATTCTTATGGTTGGGTCACCCTGTGGTACAGAATTCAAATAAACGGTAAATGTAGGGTAGAAAATAGAATTGCAAACAACTGGATCTGAAGAAATTAACTATATTTTACTATAATTTGTGATTTTTGTCGGTTTCACACCCCAATATTACCGTTCATGGGTCGACTTTTGCGATCCTTTTCGAGGCCTCGTCAACTGGCCTAGTGGGTTTATGGCAAGTTATTTTGACAGTCCCGCATTTCCCGCCAATTTGATCTTGCTGGCGGATTTTTGGGAAAACAGTTTTCGGGGGAAATTAAACCCGTAATTTTGTGTGATTTTTTCCGTGTCGCGGTCCATAGCGCTGCAGCAAATTGTGCTCCGTCCAGGCCGCTGCCTATGGTACCTGTCCGTTCTTTTAACTCAACGTTATGCACATCGTGGACCTTACGATGGACGAGTCGGTCTCTACCCAGCAGCTACCTGCTCCTGCTCCTGCTCCGGCTCCGGCTCCGGCTCCAAATAGTGGCAAAAAACTGAAACAAAGCAGATTAACGTTTCTGGTAAAGTCACCCGGAGCGACCTCCTCGATCGGATCGTTACAGTCGGAATCGGCGACCAGTGGAGAACCGGTCGAAACGCGCAAACGCAAACCGTCCTGCGATGGCAACCACGGTGGACTGCACCTGGCCAAGGTGGTCCGTACCTCGGCCCAGCAAAGCAATGGTGACGAACTAATTGTTGTAGGAAAATCCGAACCAGAAGTGATCATTTTAGATGACGCTGCAACGCCTGCTACTGTTGCTGATCCAACTCCGGCCAGCGAGAGCGCAAAACCGGCAGGTACGGATGCGGAAGATGGCTCGTCACCTGATAAAGCGGACACCACCGATCAACAGATAATAGTCAGTTCGAGCGAGGAGGACGTTTATGCGCTCTGTACGCCGAACAAGGAAGAGTCATCGCTAACGCCTGCTAGCGAGAAACCGTCCGCGAAGAAGATCTCGGCCAAACAGCTTGCCCGGCGCCTCGAGCACGAACGTAAGCTGGCGCTGAAGGAGCAGGAAAGGCAAGAGAAG
>NC_064878.1:1977500-1982500 GCF_943734665.1 Anopheles aquasalis | reverse complement strand
AGCATCATCGAACGTTGCATTCGGTATGTCGGTGGTGAAGGTGTGGATGAACTTCTGCTGGAACCAGGGCAAACTGGCCAGCTTGTGGTAGAATCGTCCGAGTAGAAACCAGGCAAACGGATCCGTCTCGTCCAGCTCGGTGGCCCGGGTCAGGTGCGCCAAGATGGTGCTCAGCTGCATCACGCGCTGTCGCAGTCCTTCGATGCCGGATTTCTCGGCCAGAAAGATCGCGTAGTACTTGTGCGAAACCGAGGCCTGCGGCACTAGCTCGAGCGCCCGCGATGCGTAACCGTAACCCTCGACGATGCACGCCTCAAACTGTTTCGCCTTGCTTGGGTCAGGCACGAGCTCGCGTGAAAGCGAGTACATGACTCGACACAGCCGCCACAGCGTTTCTAACTCTCCGTCCTGTATCGCGCGTGACCACCGGAACAGAGCGGAGATTGAGCAACAGATCAACTTTTGTGGGCCGCTCGGCGCGGTGCGGCGTACTTACGGTGTGCTTTGCCTTGAGCAGATCGTACGCCTCCTTGAACTTGTACTCGCCAAACAGCTGATCGGCCTCCTGGTAGCCTGCACTCTCCTGCAGCACGGCAGCCATGTTCACACACTAGGAGATCGTTCGCGGAACTGCTTGTCCGGCGTACAATCTCCCAGAACCATTCCCATTCCATTCCAGCCAGAGCACAAAAGCTCGCTCTTTGTTCCTATGCTGCTTTCATACTCTCTCTCTCTCTCTCTCTCTCTCTCTCTCGCATCGATCATCGCCATGCGCATTATCTATAGTGTGGCGGCAAACAATCAAATGACGAAGCATAAGCTCCACGTGGTGGTGTGCGGCGTTGCGAATCGCCTGCCTTAATGATCGTCTGCCTTTTCCGGCTGAATGACCTAAACCTCTGGGTCTCTGAGTCAATGCAAACGACTCGGAAGGGATGGATTGTAATTTTCTTTTATTATTATCTTACACACTATACCGATAACAGAGAACCGGGCAAACAATAACCCTACCAGTATCTTCTCCACTCAATTGCTTATCACTACCGTCACCAATTCTGTTTCCCTTCGAAAAAGGGCGATGAGCGATATGATTCGCTCCCGGACCCCCGGACAACTGATAAGAAATTGGACGCCCCCGTGAACCAACAACAGAAGAAGTGGTAGATTCGTTATCCTCGCTTTCACAACAATCGATTTACGATCGCTTGGTGACTCTCTTAAATGGCAAACATTACGCGTCGAGCGCTTCTAACTGCGTTGTGCTCATTACAGAACTACCTCAAACCCCGTCGGCTCCTTACCCACCATAAACCATAAGATATCTTACATTCACATAACGGTATCGATCGATGCCGTTTAAGCAGCTGGAACTTGTTTCTTACGCCCGATCGTGATCGCGTCGTGGAAGGTCACATTGTTTCTACAACTTTTTCAGCAACTCGTTTGCCTCCTGGAGACACAAACGATCATCCTCACACCGCACCTCGGCCCCGGCCGCTCGTTCGATCCAGGGTTTGGCTTCGGCCGGTTGCTTCAGCGCCAGGTAGCACTTGCCCAGGTACAGCCAGTTCAACGCGTAGAAACCCGGCCGGATTCCTTCGGCTTTGGTGAAACAATCTAGGGCCTCGGCGTAGGAAGAGACGGGCGGGTTCGCGGCCACCGAGTTGATCAGCTTACGTGTCACCCAGCCCACCTCCGAGATTTTGTAGTTGAACTGGCCCAACATGTGCCAAATTCCTGGATCGGATGATGGTTCCAATCGGGCCGCACGTTGAAAGTATGCCTGCACGTTTTCCAGCTGCTTGATGCGCTCCGTCACGCCATCCAAATTGCTCTTTTCCGCTAGAATTGCGCCATAATACTTGTTCGCACCGAAACTATCGCCATCCAACGCCAGGGCGGCCGACACATGATCGAATGCCTGACGGACCAGCGCTTCCTTCTCGGCACTGTTATCCGTTTGCTTGGACAGGAAGAACAGGGTTCTCGCTAGGCGCCACTTTACCTCACAGCTCGTCTGATCCTACCGAAAGCGCACACATACAGAGGCACAAGCACCAGAAACAATTACTATCCGATTCCGGCCGCGGTTTACACCTCATCAACCTGGTCCACTTACCGATAGACTCTGGATCATATCGTACGAACCCTGATAATCATAATTATCACACATCTCATCCAACAGTTTAAGCTCCTCGGCCGACATTTTGAATTTCGTTTTTGGACGTTGGACCGCGGTTCTTATCGCAAACACTTTTTCGACACACGGACCACCAGCAGTGAACTGCACGGAATCGATTATCGCCACGCACTGGGGCCAGAGTGCAGGTGCGACCGCGTATGAAGGGTTACAAATATGGTCACCACCAACCCCCCCCCCCCCGCGGTTACCTTTTTCTGCTCGCTAATCCGCTAGTCACACACGAATACACATGGCCGCGACCGCGAAGTGTCGCCGTTACAATGGAATCGGAAACGGTCACCACCAGCGCACACGAGTATCGACCTTGTATGGGGCGCGGGTTCGTATCGTCGTCGGTTTGGATGGGTGAGAACTCTCTATTGGTGTTCGGTGTATACCGCCGCGGTTCTTTTCACTCATGCGCGCGCCTCCACCCACCCGTGCACCGCAAATTGTGTTTGCGTGCCAACCGATGACACACTACCGGTGGGGTAGGGTGCGTTCTACTACAAAGCACTGGAGAGCACTAGGTTAACTATTGGAAAAGCATTTTATTGTATATACTTTCATACAAAAAAGCAGTCTATATGGTAGCGTAATTCGAATGTGATGGGGACAGCGTATGAAGCGCCGTGGCTCGGCCCGCGTTTAGAGCTTCTTTAGCAGCTTGGTCGCTTCCTCTTTGCACTGTTTGTCGTCTTCGTTCAGCACCGCAACGTTAGCGGCCAGTGTGATGAATTCCTTCGCCTTATCGGCCTGCTTCAACGCCTGATAGGTCTTGCCCAACATCAGATAGTTCATGGAGTAGAAGTTGGGCTTCGTGTTTTCGGCCTTCTCGAAGCACTCGAGTGCCTGCTCGTACGTTCCGGTCGGTGGTGTGGCGAAAATGGTGGACACAATCTTGCGCTGGTACCAGGGCAGATCGGCCAGACCGTAGTAGAACTGTCCGAGAATGTACCAGCTGGTAGGATCGGTCGGATTCAGCTCAACCGCACGCTGCATGTGCTTCTTGACCGTTTCCAGCTGCGTAACGCGCTCCTTGATGCCATCAAGACCACTTTTGGCGTCCAACAGGATGGAGTACCACTTGTGCGAAGCAAAGTCACCATCGTTTAGCGCCAGTGCCTCCTCCGCGTATCCAAACGCCTCGCGCACCAGTTCCTCCTTGCGCGGGCTTGGATTCGCCTTCGATAGTGAGTAGGTCACTCTGGCCAATCTCCACTTGATTTCGTAGGTATCCTTTTGCTGAAAGAGACGCCGGAAAGGGAGAGAGAATGTAATCAAACTCATGCCTAAGATGGAGCGCACTACCACTTCCTACTTACGGGGTACTTTTGCAGCAGATCGTACGCCTCCTGGAAGTTGTTCTCATCGAACAGCTGATCGGCATGCTCGATCGTTTCGTTGAGGGTCTTGACTGTCTCCTCTGCCATCTTGCCGACCACGGGATCTTCCTGTTGCTTCGCTTTCGAGGAGAATAGTGAGAAGGAGGTCACAAACAGCAGCGGCTTCAGGACGGATTGCTGTGGTACGAGAATCAGATGTTTTATACTCGTGGAGTGGATCAATCCCGCGGATGATAATACCTTTTGTCTTGGGCCGGGGATTGCCAGTGGCCGAGCACGTCTAGCGAGTGGAAGAACGGAGCGTGTAGCGACCCTTGTGATCTGCGGTACGTTGATTAGTAATCGGCCGATCCAGAATTGAAGAATGCTCGGTGCAATCATCGTACGCGTCAGCGATGACACTTTGGACCCAAAACAACAACAACAGGAACACCGGGAAGGATGTAGGAGTGAGCGAGTGCGCTAGATGCTAGTTCCGATGTTCTCTCGCCCACTGCGAAACGCACAATGACCGCGGAACCAGGCGGGAATCCTAACCAACGGTAAACCCTAGTGATTACAGGGGCGCAATTTTCGTCAACTAATCGTGATAAAAAATAAATCCCAACCGTAGGCCAACTCTCGCTTTCCTCCTCTTTCGGGTGGCCTCCAACGAAATCAAAATAACAACCCACCCCGCCGTCGTTGTTACCAACACATTCGCAACCCACACTGGGCGCGTTGCGTTGCGCACGTTTCGTTTTAAATTAAATTTACAACAGAAATTACAAAATACACGACTATCGAAGTAAACCTCGACCATAAGTAGAAGTGATTTTATTTGCAAGGAATCGCGGAAGGTGAATTCCCGCGTGATTGTCCGCTCCGTCGCTAGTGCATCAACAGGATTGTGAGGATCGAAGCCGAACACGTGGTCCTGGGTAGTTGGAAGTCAAGGCGTTTTGGCGGCTTAGTCGGGCAGGCTTTACAGCAGCTTCCTTTTCGATTGGTGCGGGTTTCTGCAACAAACTGAAGGTAAGAGTATTCGGTTAGTGCACTTCTCAACAGCAGAAAATGTCCCATTCTTACCTGTTTTCCGAGTTGTACTGACGGAATTCCAGTATCCGAACTGGCAACGGATACGGAACACGGTTGTAGTGCGTACAGCGGAACCGTTTGCTACCCTCCTCGCCGCCATATCGACATCCTACCGTATCGTAGCGGCGCAGTATGAGCGGTGGTAGATCGGCCACTCCTTTCGTTTTGTCCAACCGAGCAATCCTGCACATCTGTAGCACATAGTGGATCGTTGCTTTCCACCAAATGCGCGCTCGTACGATCGAAACCGTTGAAGATCGATCATCCGATAGCACGCTCAGGTTGTTCTCACTGCGATTCGCATACTTTGGGCACCACTCGCGGTAGGCATCGAAGAACATAAATTTATGCTCAACAGAAGAGATCCGATGGTGGTGGGCACGCTTCAGTGAAGC